>NC_036238.1:14454794-14470913 GCF_002742605.1 Olea europaea var. sylvestris
TTAAAAAAAAAAAAAAAAAAGGTTGATTCTACATGGACCAAATTACACGTGAAATATTAATTTCTATCAACTTAGGATATCCTAATTTTATTGGAATGCGGAAGCGGAATTATCCAGAAATTAAAAATTTTCTTTAATTCAAAAACAAGATCGTTTAGATGTTCACGTGTATGTTATATAAAAAACAAAGTATTTGAATTTTTACCTAAATTTGATTATCAATTCTTGAATAAATTTTGAATCACGAATTTCCAACTTTTTAATTCCAAGAATTTGATGCTTCAAACCTCCAAGTCTTCTATAGTATTCTCTGACAATACTAGTGGGTGAGCACCTTCTATTAATTAAATCAAGACACCAATTCTTAATCTGGACAATTAAACAAATCAAGAAAAATATTTTTTTCTCTCTCTTTTTTTTTGCTCTCTCCAAAATTTGAACACTACGGAATCATGAATTACAAATATTGTGCAATTCCGTTCCATAGGATATCTATGATCCATCTAATATCTAATTTTATAGAGGTAGAAGTGTTTCAATCCTTATACAACAATAATTCCATATTCAAATAAGAGTTCTAATTAAAATTAAAGTCCAAATCCAATTAGTTTACATTGAATTACATGTGTAGTTGTAAAACTTCAATTATAATTATAATTAAGTTTACAACTTTCGTAGTAATTATAAATAAGTACAAAACTATATTGTAATTACAATTAAACCAAAAACTATTATAATTACTATAACTAAGTTCCAATACTTTATGGAGCTATCATAGGAACCTGATCGGACATATATTATCAAAGCTCCAATACTTAGATATTGTTTAGTCGACGATAGACCACCCAATCTAATTATTAGTCTTTGTTTTTTTCATTAAAGGCAAAAGACTGAACTCTCGAAATATATAAGATCACAAAAGTCAATAAATCTGTAGTACTTTCCACTAACCTATCATACATTATTTTATCACCATCCGAGATCCAATAATTAGGTAAGAGTATAAATAATTGTTTTGCCCTTCTAATTATTCTCACTAACTTAAGTTTAATTTTCTTCAACGGTCTTGTGAACTAATCACAAATGCCGAAATTTAGCCGTTGCTAAATATCGAGCTCAAATTTTAACCGTTTAACAGAAAATATTTAAGTAATCACTCTACCCATATTTTAGGGCAACGGTTCCCGACATGAATTTATGTTCTCTACCCCGCTCATTCTCAAGTTTCCAACACATTGAGATATTTGATTAATCAAATTAATCTCACACATTGATGAATCAAAGAACTATTAAAATCACAAAAGATATACATAATCCTATCAAGGGATTTTGATGAAATACACAGTGATCAAGTGAAATTTAATTTTTCGCATGGTCATGCTATAGAATTAAATTCGACACGCGGTCGATTCAATACACTCCAAGTGTACTAGTGTTACTTTTAACTATTTCTGTGATAAGGACAAATCACAAACCTGAGTAGTGAATCGATTAACACTACAACTAGGAATGTCAAAAGGGCTGAGCCGCTCATCGGCTCGGCTCGTGGAAATAGGGCTCGTGGCTGCTTGGACTCGTAAAATCACGAGCGCGAGCCAAGTGGGCCTCGTCGAGAGGTGAGTCGAGCTTGAAGACGAGCCGCTCGTGGGCTCGTTAAAAATAACGAGCCACGACTCGGCTCTTTATTTATAGTGACCAAAACGGTCTCTTTTTAAAAAAAGTGACCGTTGACCGTTTTGGTCACTGAAAAGTTTCAACGATCGAAACAGCCACTAAAAAAATTTCAATGATCGAAACGGTCACTGAAAAAATTTCAATGACCAAACGGTCACTAAAATATATTTTTTTAAATTTTTTTCCCTTATACTATAAATGCCCCTTAACTTTTCCATTTTTTTCATATCAATCACTTAATCACTACTTCAACTCTCTCAAGTCTCAACTCTCTCAACTCTATGTTATTATATCAATTATCGAGTTTTTTCTCTCTTGTACTACAAAATATATAATATCGATTCAATTTTTACAGTTTATTAGTTACAATTTCAATTCATCCACTTCTCAATTTTCACAATCTTACTACATTTATATTTTTCTAGTTATTATATTTGTATTTCATCATAAACAATTAAACAAATGGACCAACGCTCATTTGTTGAGAGCTTATTCAATACGAGATGTGGGCCACATCATGAAGAATCACCTAGGATGCCGCAAAGTCAATTTATAATGAATTTGTCGGTCTAAATGACGTACCCATAGCTGAAGATCTTCACATTCACGGTCAGGAAAGCCACAATCCAATTGATTCGGATGATATTAACGTTCCCGAAGCGGAACATGAAGACCAAGATGTCGAATTAAACATCGTAGATGCGAGGAAAAGCGAAAGGACAAAAAACAAGCAAAATGTTGGGATCACTTTAAGTTGATTTCAGCGGGAAAAGTCATCGATGGCCTTGCAGAATCTGAAGCAAAATGTAAGTACTACCAACAAAGATTGACATGGAAAAAAGGAATTGGTACCACCCATCTCAACCGCTATTACAAAGTATGTGCGGCCAGACATGGACTTCTTTTAGATGGTCAAACACAATTGCAATTTGGCAATTCAGGTGCCGAATCTACGACTTCATCCCTATCCACATAGGTGTATTCAGGGGACAATACTCGAACCGGAATGGTGAAATTTGTTGCCGCCACTGAGTTGCCTCTGGCTATTGCAAATAACCAACACTTCGTCTCATTCGTGAAAGAATATCTGCAATCAAGGTACGTTGGGGTAAGTCGAAACACTCTTCGTGCTGATGCAATACAATATTTCAATAATTCAAAACAACAATTAATTATGGATTTGCAACAATATGGGGGTGTTATATATTTAGCTTTTGATATATGGGAAGAGGTTAATAAAAGAGCATTTATAGTTGTAACCGCACACTATATATACATACTTTGGTGCATGCATAAGAAAATTATTAATTTTAGAATTATTGAGTTCTTTCACAATGCTAATAATATATATAATGCTATTATCAGTATTGTTAGAAAATATAATTGCGAGACTAAAATTCAGTCTTTTACTTTTGATAATGCTAGTGTTAATAAGGTAGTCGTCGATAAGTTGTGTAGGACACTTCAACCTGATTTTAGTGGGTATTTGTTTCATATTCGTTGTGTTTGTCATATCTTGAATTTAATTGTGCAAGATGGATTAAAACATATAAATGATAAACTTTAGAGGATTAGGAATGCATTAGTATATATTATGATCTCTCCTAGTAGAAAACAAGCACTTGAAGATTTTTGTGCCGAACTAGGGATGACGACTGCTAAAACATTTGTTAGCGACGTAGGCCATGGATGGAACTCTACTTACTTACTATTAAAGTCATGTGAAGGTTTCGAAAATTTAATAACTGACTTTTATAACAATAGATACGTTAGAAGTGATGACGATGGTATGTTAATGAATCCAATTGGGTTTTAGTTTTGAAAGTTAAACGATTTTTGACATCCTTTTATAAGACCACAAAGATTTTATCCTGCGTTTATTATCTCACAAACTATATGGTGCTTGAACGCTTTTATACAATTGCAAGAACATTCCATAAATATAAAAATGATCCTACTTTTAGTGAAATTATAATTGCTATGGAATTAAAGTTTAGAAAATATTGGAAAGAACTGCCTATGTTATTTCCTTTAGCATGCGCAATGGACCTCCAATATAATATTTCGGGAACTAAATACATAATTGATCAAATCAATAAAGCTGTAATACTTGATACACCTATCACCTATAAGAATTTAAAGCAAACATTATGTGGAATGTATGATTTATATGCTGAAAGAATGGGTGCGAATATTAGTCGAGTACCCTCTGCACCTATTCCTTCGGCTGAAATTGAAGAAGATGATGCTGAAATAATGAATTTATTTTAAGGCATTAATACATTTAGATATGATGCAACTGCAATGTATTCATCTAGTGCCATGTCGTCTACATTTGTATCTCATCAAATATCGGTCGAAACTCAAAATGTAATGCTTGCCGAATTAATTGATTACTTTAATCATAATATGCCAATAGACAGAACAATTAAAAAAAGTTTAGAAGAAGTAATTGAATTCTGGCGAAAGTATGAAAGACGTTGACCAATTGTTTCTGCAATTGCAAAAGATTTGTTGACACCTCTAATTAGTACTGTTGCTTGGAGTTTGCTTTTGGTGCAACTAAAAGAGTTTTGACCGATATCAGAAGCCGACTGAAAGAAGATGTTTTGGAAGCGTTAATGTGCGTAAAGGATTGACAAGATGCCCATTTTCGACTACAAGATAAATACGCTGAAATTGCATGTCGTCAGGTAAGTAATATTTGATTTAATTAAATTAACCAAAATTTCCTTATTTTTTAATTGTTAAATTTAATTTTCTTTAAGAAATTGTACATGTTACAATAAGTTGTTCGTATACAATTTTTAACCCCGCCTACTTAAAACTGATGTAGTCGGTCTCAAATCCGGATAAAGGAGGAGGGTTTACATTTTATCTACTTTAAAAAGAAATCATAAAAAATATATTTTTTGTAAATGTATTTCAAAAAACAATTCGTTTTCATTATATAAATATTTTATATTTCATAAAAAAATATTACAATATGATATAAATAAAAAAATAAAAAAGTATTTTCATTAAATTATTTGTATTTTTTTAACACTTTTTATTCTTTTAAAAAGTGTTTTTATTACATTATTTGTATTTTTCTCTATTTAAAAAAAAAAGACGAACCCACGTGCCAAAGTTCGGCTCGACCCACAAGCTCATGGGCCGAGCTGAGCTTGCCCTCGGCTTGTCACGAGCGCAAACCGAGCTCGTGAGGTTAAGGGTCGAGCTAACTCGACTCGGCCCATTGCCACCACTAACTACAACCTTCCAATACCAGGTGTCAACCCCTTATATATTGGTTGTGAACAAATTATTTATAATCAAAATATATGTTGTGTCACACTATACTTCTCAATACAAGTACCCAACTTATATTATCTCAAGTAATCATAGGCACTTTAATTTGCATGCTCAATAATAAATAATGCAATAAAATCACAAATCACAACAAAATATACTATATGGGCATACAACCCAACAAATCTTCCACTTGTTCTAGAGTATATGTGTCATATCTTGCAACCTTGTGTCTTGCAGATGTCCCTCGAAAACTTAGCCAATAGGCACTTAGTAAACGAGTTTACAAGATTGTCCTAATAGCAATCTTATTGACAATTATATTTTCTCTACCAACTATCTCTTTTAAGAGATGATATTTTTCGTTCAATGTATTTACCCCTCTGATGACTCATGGTTCTTTAACATTTGCCACAATCCCACTGTTATCCCAGTACCGTGTAAAGACATGTGCAGATACAGGCACCACCTCGATGTTTGTTAAGATTTCTAAGTCATATAGCCAATTTGGTAGCTTCATAAGCTGTCACATAATTGTTATCAACAGTGGAATCAACAATACATGATTGTTTAATATTTTTCCAAAAAATGGCCTCACCATCAAGTGTAAACGATATCGATGTAGACTTGTGACAGTTTTTATCATTCTGGAAGTCTAAATCATTTTAACTTGTCAAAATAAGATATAGCGATAAGCATGTAATTCCTTGTTCTCCTGAGGTATTAAAAGATATGCTTTATCACCATTCAATGTTTCGACCCTAAGGTTAAATAGATCTCGACTCACCACACAAAAAGTATGACAAATGTCAAGAATATTGCACAACATAGCATACATGAGACTACCTATTGCCAACGCATAAGGTATCTCACTCATGTACTCAATCTCTTTAGAGTCTTCGTGGACTGATCGTTAAAGAGTTGGATTCGATGCCCGGGCAAAATCTTGCATAGCAAATCTGACAAGTATCTTGTCAATATATAAGACTTAGGGAAAAAGCTATCATCTTGTTCTTTCGATCTCTCAAGATCTAAAACCTAGAATATAGCCAGCATCACTAAGTCCTTCATATGAAACTGTTAGGCCAACCATGCTTTCGTAGATAATAACACACTCACATTATTTTTAATGAGTAGAATATCATCTACATAAGCACTAGCAAAAATAAAATTTTGTCTTGTATCTTCTTATAGACACAAGATTCGTCAAAGTTCTGTTTAAACTCAAATGTCTTAATCACTGTGTCGAATCTTTATCCAAGATCTCGATGTCTGCTTCGATTTATAAATAGACTGTTGCATTCACATTATCCATAATCTCCTTATATAAAGTCAGATTATCAACTTGTACAATGGAGATCATCATATTGGACTCTCTACTCAACAAGTACTTTGAAGGTGAATTGATAATCTTTCGACTTTCTTTAAGGGACGATTGATCTAGGACTATGGCGTCATTTGGAACGAAATATTTTTTTATCAATGCTGGCATTAACATTAAGTGATGCCATTACCTCCTCATTACTTTCAACATTCTATTGATCTATTGGATCAGATAACTACTCATCTCTCTCACTCAAATCACATTGTCTAGGTTTTTACTTGACACCATGGGATGTCTGCCCCAAGTTGTGTTCCAGGAATTGATGAGATAGAATTGCTCCCACTTATTTTTTCCAATACGACCTTATTCTTGGACTAAGATCATTAATATACTTATCCTCTAGGACGGTTGCATTTGTGTTAACAAAAACCTTCCTATCTAGAGGACCATAAAAATTATCCCTTGGTATCTTTCGGATATCCCACAAACATGTATATCTCTAACCTAGACTCCAATTTTTCTGCCTTCTCTTTCAACACATAAGCTGGACCCCCAAATCTTGGTTGTGATGTAAGTAGGACTTGAATCCATTCCAAAATTTCAGAAGAGCCTTGAGAACAGACTTAGAAGGAACTAAGTCAGGTTTACATATATCAGAATGCACTAGTTCCAATGCATTTTTGCCTCTATCCTTTTATCGAAAAAGAATGTCTTGGTCATATTGCCTTCCAAACAAAATCCACAAACTTTCAATGGTTTGATCTTAACCAAGTTGAGAGAACCATCTCTAGTTAGTTTATATTCTGCTAAGGTTGATTTGTCCAAGATGCCACAGATTTATATCACTAGTATGGTACGACATTTTATGGTGTACAAAAGTAACCTTTTATTTCGTATGTGTAATAGTTTAAAATATAAAGACCAATAATCAAATGTCCAGCTCAAACAGGAACTTCATTCATAAAAATGCTAAGCGTATCAGACGCTGATTTTATAGAATAACTTTATCCTAGTAAATCGAAAACAGAAAACAAATTTCTGCTTCATTTGCGAGACATATAATAGTCCTTAAGAATTAAACACCTACCACAATTGAGATAAAAAAAAAAAAAAAAAACTCTTATTCTCTTGCTAAAACGCTTCCTCTTGTGCCAATGATAATTTTAAACTGGCATTCACTGAGTTTCTACTTTCCTGAAACATCCGTGTCAACAAGCAGATATAGTTAGTGGTTCCAAAATTTACGACTCAAGAATTCGTCGTATCAAACACTAAACAATACTCAGTAACTAAAAACTTCACCCGCACTTTGCTTTCTAGCTGGTACATCTAGGCAGTCTTTCTCCAGTGTCATTTTCGATCGCAGTTGGAACACTTGCCTTAAGGCTTTCCTTCTACTTTTTGATCTTTTGTCGCTTTCATGCTTATTGATAGCCCTCTTCATTTTCTTTCCAAATCTGCCCTTTGGCTTGGAACTAGAAGAGCCACCAAATGATGCATGAGCATCCCTATTATACCGTTAAGACCACTTTCCACATTATAGCTCTATCATCAACCTAGTCAATCGTATCTTTATCTTGTGTAAGTGATAATCCATAGTAAACTATGAGAAATTATCAAGTAAAGAATTCAATACCATGTCAAAAACTAAGTATCTTTGATAGATGTTGCACCCAGACTCTCAGCCATGTTTGAAGTATGCAATCATAGTTAAACTATGAAACTTCACAAGCACTCTGGATTTCATGTGAATGTTTCAAAAGGTACAAATGAATTCAAAAGAATATTCCTACTTTGATGACCAAACATGCCCTAATGGGTCTCTATGGGAGATACTTTGACTTTTAAATCTTTGGTGTAACACATTTGACATTGAAGTCAAAATAAAACAACTAGACATCTTGTCTATAGTCTTCCACTCAACATTCCCAGCCTTTTGGACTTGTCACATGACCTTAGTAAGTCCAACAGGACATCCGTTAATCATAAAATTAAGTTTATCCACATTGAGCAATTACATTTCCAATCCACATAATTTTTCCCGATTAGTTGGCTTTATTTTAGAATAAGGGAAAAATTGGCCAAGTGAAATTTCGCATAAAAATAATTATACATTGCATATCAAAATTGAGCAGCAAATAACAATTTAGCATATGATGCATGAATACACATGTTGATCCATTTAACTGCAATAATGCAACGATGAATTGATCCTTGTGTTCAACATGCCTCTCTATAGGAAAGGTCAATGTGTCTACTGATCAAGTTGAGACCCTCCCACTAGACAAAATATATTTGA
Source organism: Olea europaea var. sylvestris (assembly GCF_002742605.1). NCBI lineage: Eukaryota > Viridiplantae > Streptophyta > Magnoliopsida > Lamiales > Oleaceae > Olea > Olea europaea. The sequence goes on from NC_036238.1 coordinate 14,463,383, forward strand.
CAACAAATGTCTATATTAAGCCTCGCATCGTTTTATTTGGTCACCGATATCATAAACAAGAGCCTCTATAGGAAGTTCGTAGATGATCTCGATTTGAGTGTATAACCTTTGTCTAGATATCTATACACCTGGAAATAATTTTGTCATCTATAGGATGATTATAAATTATATTTTTATCTAGACGATTTTACTGTGAAGGAATCCAATTAGGCAACTTGAACTACACGGCCCTCCTATAGGAAGTCCATTGCATTACCGGCACGATGCAAGGTGTTACTTTGCTTATGGATGGATCAAAGGAGACCGTGAGTTTTTATTTAAATAAACATCCGCTCCCACTCAATATTTTTAAAGTAACGGATTTCAATAATAAATAATTATCAATTGTTCACATTAATTAAATTAATGTAAAGTATAATTATTATGAATTTTCCGTCCAAAAAAATTTAATCAAAATTGATCGAGGATAATTTTAATAATTATATTCTCTTCATATTAATTAAATTAATATATAGCTTAATTATTATGATTTTTCAAATCAGGAAAATTTAATCTAAATTAAATTAATCAAGAAAAATTAAAATAATTATCAACTGTTCACATTAATCAAATTAATGTACAGTTTAATTATTAAGAATTTCCTTCCAGAAAAATTTAATCTAAATTAAATTAATCAAAGAAAAATCAGTGTTCAATGATATGCATTATATTCATAGTACCACAAGCGATGTCACAAATAAATCTATACGTCATGATATCTAGAATGACAATATTTCAAACAATAATTTAAAACATTCATGGAGAGATAAAAATAAGAATTATTTGTGGTCCAAAACCGACTCAAGAATTAAATTAAAAAAACTAAATGGATCTAAATCCAATAATTAATCTAAATCTTCAGTCCAAAAATTCCAAGGATTCAACAGTAACGATTCAAACACTAAAACTCCGTTAACATAACTCGAAAATTTTCTGAACACGATTGATTCTTGAAAAATTGATCCGCATGTATAGGAATTGATCCAGCACCTCTGCCTCAATTGAAAGTTGATAATGCTTGTGCCCACCAAATTGTTTTCCAATTTGCTGTAATGAACTATTGATTAACTTTTATCACACTCCTTGATAATTAAAAAAATGCCATCCTATATTCACATTGATGCTGGCCCAAGTTTCCATAATTAAAATTAATAAACTAAAGTGTCCATTATGAAACCAAAGAGTGCCAATCCAATTTCATGTGCAAACTGCCGATCCGTAATGATGCCGTCTTACCATTTTTTTTTTTTTTAAAATTTGATGCAATTTCTTTATTTCTTCGTCATCTCGATCTCCAATTTTCAATTAATTCACAAGATTCAAAAATTACAAGAATTAAAAAATTCTTATGTTCCGTAGACTCACAATTTTGATTATAATTGAAACGAAAATTAAATCAAGATAATAGAGTCGTAATCCACCTATCTTATTACAGATTTGAAATAACGAATTATAATCAAAGATTGGCAACAAATAATTGGTTCACAGTTTAAAATACTTCAATATTTCAATCAACATATAATAAATTATTCATAGACATCGCTCGACTAGAACATGCAATCAAAATTCAAAAATAATAAGCACGTGAACGATCTAAATTGTTTTGATACCAGTTGTTGGAATGCGGAAGCGAAATTATCCAGAAATTAAAATTTTTCTTTAATTCAAATAAGATCGCTTATATGTTCACGTGTATGTTATATAAAAAACAAAGTATTCGAATTTTTACCTAAATTTGATTATCAATTCTTGAATAAATTTTGAGTCACGAACTTTTAGCTTTTTAATTTCAAGAACTTGATGTTTCAAACATCCAAGTCTTCTGTGGTATTCTCCGACTACAATGGTAGGTGAGCACCTTCTTTTAATTAAATCAAGACACTAATTCTTGAATTGTACAATTGAAATAATCAAGAAAAATAATTTTCTCTCTCCAAAATTTGAACGCTACGGAATCATGAATTACGAATATTGGGCAATTCCATTCCATAGGATGTGTAGGATCCATCTAATATCTAATTTTATAGAGGTAGAAGAGTTTCAATCCTTATACAACAATAATTTCACATTAGAATAGGAGTTCTAATTAAAATTAAAGTTCAAATCCAATTAGTTTACATTTAATTATATGTGTAGTCGTAAAACTTCAATTATAATTTTAATTAAATTTACAACTTTCGTAGTAATTATAAATAAGTACAAAACTTTATTATAATTACAATTAAGCTCAAAACTATTATAATTACCGTAATTGAATTCCAATACTTTATGAAGCTACCACAGGGACCTGATCGGACTATAAGATCACAAAAGCCAATGAATTTGTAATACTTTCCTCTTATCTGCCGTACATGTATTCTATCCAATCCGAAATCCAATAATTAGGTACGAGCATAAATGACCGTTTTGCTCTTCTAAGTATTCTCACTAACTTAAGTTCAATTTTCTTCAACGGTCTTGTGAACTAATTAGAGATGTCGAAGTGCAGTCGTCGTTAAATACTGAACTCAGATTTTAATTGTTCAAGAGGAAATGCTTAAGTAGTTACTCGACTCATATTTTAGGGCGATAGTTCCTGACACGAGTTCATGTTCTCTACTCCACTTATTCTCAAGTTTCTAACTCATCGAGATATTTGACCAATCAAATTAATCTCACTTATTGATAAATCAAATAACCATTAAAATCACGAAAATATATATATATATATATATATATAATCTTGTCAAGGGATTTAAATTAAATACACAGTGGTCAAATAAAATTTAATTTTTCGCACGATCATGATATGAATTAAATTCAACATGCGATCCATTCAATACACTCCAAATGTGCTGGTGTCACCTTTAACTATTTTTGTGATAAAGACAAATCACAAACCTGAATAGTGTATCAGTCAACACTACAATCTTTCAGTACAAGGTGCCAAATCTTATACATTGGTTGTGGACAAATTATTTATAATCAAAATATAAGTTGTGTCACACTGTACTTTTCAACGCAAGTTCCCATCTTATATGATCTCAAGTAATCATATGCACTTTAATTTGCATGCTCAATGATAAATAATACAATAAAACCACAATTTATTTATTATAAATGATTATTTTATCATAGCAAAATGTACCGTATAGACACACCACCCAACAAATTTAACTGCAATTATGGTTCCTAATCCTTATGGAACTCTATTTTAGACCTGATCAAGGTATATAAATTTGAAATCTTTCATTCAAAATAAGGAGAGGCTAGAGATATAATATCTACGCTAGATTACAGATTCAAATAAATTGAATCTTCAAGATTTGTATCCCAATTTGAGATTTTAAGGTTGAATGACACAACTGATTGGGAGATATTCAAGCATTCAAGAAGAGATTGAGATTCATTGCTGGGAATTGAGTGCCAAGGTACAACAATAGCTAGGATTATTTTCTTTATTCCGTCTATTGAAACAGGTGATGGTTTAATTTCTTAATTATGATTGGCCAAATTGGTTGTTATAATGAACGACATAGATTAATATTTATTTAATTCAATTTATTTAATCATTTTGCTTTGATTGTGTGTTGATTATCTATTGTGTTTTAATTGCATTCAATTGCTTGATCACCAATTGTTTAATTTAAAAACAATATTGAGACTGAGAGAAGATTTATTTGTTTAATTCGTACAATAAGTGACATAGATTCATAAGAGATAAAGAGATGATTATAACTTATGCAATCATATTTGAATTTCCTAAAATTGAATATTTTTTACATTTGTATAAATTTACATTGAGACATAGTAAATTCGAACATGTGAAGATTACAAACTAAAATTGGTTAACTCGATTATTAATGTATATGAACAAATGGTTGAATGATATTGAGTTGAATAAATATTGATCCTTGTTTGGGCTCCATTAAAATGATTTTTTGAGGAAAAAATATATTTTAGAATATTAATTTATTTTTTTTGGAAGATATGTGATTAAAAAATAAGCAGAATTTTTTGAATTTACGTGTAATATTAATTTGTGAAAGAATGTATGGTTAAAATGAGTTTTAAAAAAATGGAGCCCAAAAAGGGGCTAAATAAAGTGAAATAGAAATTTTTATCCTCTAAATCCCATTAGTTCTCCTCAAAGTTGTAAATAGTATATGGATTTTGACTAATATAATTTAGTTAAGTTAATATCTTAATTTGATTTGATAAATTAGTTATCACGTTAATTTAGATTGAAACGAGATTAGGATAAATATTGATAGTAAGTACATAATTTCTGTGGGAAAGATATTTGAACTCATATCAACTTTATTACTTATTACGATTCGTATATTTAAAGAATCAATCGATCAATCATACATTTTTAAATAAAGTAATTTTGCACATATACTCATATTTTTCATAGTTTTAACCACACATTTTCAAAATTAAAAAAATGGAAAAAAGGAAAAATCACTTTCCACAAAATATGTTTTTTTTTTTTAAATATATCTAACAAACATTGGCTAAGGAATTTTATTATTTTATTTTATTTTATTATTTTTTTTTTTTTTGCCACATGCATAAAAATAACCAAATCCCTCACCTGAACACCGTGTCAGTAAAAAATGGAAATCCTGCATTTTAATTTTAATTTCTTCTTTTGTAATGGTCTAGCAGCCGGCGGCCGGAGTTTTTTCTGAAAAGTCATGTGGCCGCCAATTATTTTCCATATTCTGTATTTTGTCGTACTCGCAAATCCAATTTTATTTTGCCACCTTGCATGGAGTGGACTAGTTCCTTTTTCAAACAAACTCCACAGACGTAATACGTTACTTGTTAATTTCTCATATGCATATTTTGTTCTTGATTAAATTATAATTTAAGTAATTAAAAATTGTAAATCCTACATAATGTATGAATAATAAACAAGCAATAGTCGTGGCTCTTATAATATGTATAAAAATTTATAATAATTATGGATCTACACGAAATGGATAATCCATGCGCTATATAATGCAAAGAACACCCTCTAGGTTGTCCCTATTCACCGTTTCCTCTTTAATTGGAAGTATAGGTTCATTAATCTCATCAAGTTTTAACTTCTCGCAAAGGGTGGATAGCTCTAATGGATTGATGTCGATAGTGTTTGCGCCGAAACGAAGAGAGAAGGTTCTTGCATTGGTAGCCACTTGATGGAACAGTCGGAAACTGTCCAGCCAATCAGAGATCAGCCAGAAAAGACTCCCCATTGGAGATAAGCACTTAAAATCGTCAAGGAGGGAATTTTAGAGAGATAGTACGCCATGCATGATGCAATTGAATGTTTAGTGATTTAATTGCTTTGTAAAGTTGTTTTTAACCTTTAAGACATGAGTTAGGAGATTTTTTTTTTCTTTTTTCTTTATTTTTTTGAGACAATATTTAAATGTTATATAAAGGTGCTTATAGTTTATACACATCGAATAACATGAAATAAAGTTGGTTTTATGTGTGTTTTGGTTAGTAGGAACCCTAAAATTTAAGTAAACACTTCAAGTTCGTGCAAGATATTTAAACCGTTTTGACACACTTCAATAAAGGTGCTTATATGTTTTATATTACGTCAATATTTAATATATTTTACTCAAAGAGCCCACAAAATAAAAAGGAGTCTTATTTGTACACTACCAAGAGTTGGGAAGAACGTTCTTGAATTAGAATGGTTGTCCATGGACCATAGTTGAATGATCAAACTCATAATCTGCCTATATTTACCATCTCATCTCCATAATAACTCTATATAGAACTCTCTGTCTCAATTTCTATATACTTACGCACTCACTATAAATGGATTCTAGTGATTTCACCGTCAGTGTGAAGTGGAGGGAGGTGGTGGCAGCGGTGCTGCCAGTACCCGAACAACTTTTGCCAATGTCAAACCTAGATTTGCTCCTACCACCCCTTGATGTTGGAATTTTCTTCTGCTACAAGAAAAGTAGCAATCATACGGAGCAAAATTTGTCGCCTGAAAGTATGGTGAGCAATATAAAGAAAGCTCTTGCTCAAACTCTCGTGTCCTTCTACCCATTCGCCGGAGAAATCGTGAAGAACCACCTTGGCGAGCCGGAGCTTCTGTGCAGCAACGCCGGAGTAGATTTTGTGCATGCACATGCTGATATAGAGCTCAAAGAACTGGACCTGCATCGCCCTGATGTCTCCGTTCATGGAAAACTTGTTCCCGTAAAGATTCGTGGCGTGCTTTCTGTTCAGGCAATTCTTGTTACCTTACAAGTTACACCCCGTAACATTTATTGTTTTATTTTTGGGTGGAAGTAGGTAGGCGAGTGACCGGTTCAGTCTAAAAAATCTTAGTTGGACTTAATACCATACTCCTTGTACACGTTTACTTTAAATTTCCTGTGTTAAAATTTAGTCAATATTTTAAAATTTCAAATGTAGGTGACGGAGCTGAAAGGCGGCGGTCTTGTAATTGGATGCACATTCGATCACCAGGTGGCGGATGCCCATTCGGCCAACATGTTTATGACTGCATGGGCGGAGATTTCTCAATCAAAGCCAACAACCCACCACCCATTTTTCCGCCGTTCACTTTTAGCCCCACGCCTCCCTCCGCAACATGATAAATTGATAGATAAAATGTACGTAATGTTATCATCCATTCCCCCACCTCCAAAGGAAATCGAGGTAAGTAATGATCACCTATTGAGCCGAATATACTACATGAAAGCAGAAGAAATCGAACGCCTCCAATTCCAAGCCAGTTATAATGGAACTAGAAGAAGCAAAATCGAGTCATTCAGTGCATTTTTATGGAAAACAATAGCCGAAGGAGGGAATGACCTTTCGAAGGGAGTAAGATTGGGCATTATAGTTGATGGAAGAAAAAGGTTGGAAGGAAGAGAAAAGAAGAATTTGTCATTGCAAAACTATTTTGGAAATGTTCTTTCGATTCCTTACACAGAAGCCAGTATTCGTGAATTGAAATCAATGACACTCAAAACTGCTGCGGATTTGGTGCACGACTGCGTGGAGACGGCCGCCACAGAGGAGCATTTTTCTGGGCTGATTGATTGGGTAGTTAATCATTTCGTTCATGAATAATGCTATTCATAATTAGTCACTGCAATAGTCATATGTGACTACTTAGTATTTGAAGCATTAGCTTGTTGTTTAAGGCAATAGAATTACAAAAAATTAATGCCTCAAATGACAAGTTGTCGCCTAGGATGATTATTGCAGTCACTGACTATGAATAACTTTATTCTTCATTTATATCTAATCCTCAACACATGTAGGTTGTTTCTTTGTTTTTTCAATTTAACGCTCAAAAGTGCACGATTTTTAATAAATGGTAATTAGGTATTTTGCATGGCTACTATACTATGTTGTAATTATGAGTCATCACATCTAAAGTCTTAACTTTTATAGAAAGGCAAGGTGTATTCATTTATATCTGATCTTCAACAGGTAGAAATTCATAGGCCAAGGCCGGCCATTGTGAAGGTGTATTGTCCGGATG
>NC_036238.1:14475350-14491413 GCF_002742605.1 Olea europaea var. sylvestris
GTTAATCAAGAATTGCAAAAATTTAACTAAACTACTTGTCTTGAATTAAATTAACATATAAAGTAGCCACCTTTCTTTTCAATGTGTATAAATTATTAAAGCAGCCAACACTCCTTCTCTTTTTTCTCTCCTCTCTGGCAGTTGTCTTCTATATTAAATCCCTAGGCAACCCTCTATTTTTGTGTGAGTAGGAGTCCAAGGCAACTTCAATGTTTTTGTAGTTCCAACCAAAACTCTCCCAATTAGAACTCTTGTGCTTGTAATGTCTCTCTATAATTCAGCCAGTGCTTCTCTTTTATTCCCACAGCAGGTTTGTTTCCTTATTATTTTCAGCCCTTATTCTCCAAGCATGAGGCCCAAGTATTTTTTTTTTATTTTCTTTAAGTTCTCAACTTTCAAAGTCTAGATTTTGATCCCTCAGCTTCTATCCAATGGCCAATTTAATCCCCGTACTTTGGATTTTGCCATTTTCACCAATTTTTTGTTTCTTTCCTTCAACTCTTTTTTCATTCATAGTATACCTATTGAACATAAAATATAAAAATTTAGGATATCTTTTGTCAAAAGAACCATCAAATCTTACTATCTTAGGTACCTAAGTGTATAAAATACATTTATAATTCATACTTTTCAAATTCTCAGACAATGAAAATTGATGATTGAAAATCAAACAAACAAGAGAGATTAAAGTGCTTAGAATAGATAATGGACTTGAATTCTGTAATTTTGAATTTGATTCTTTCTGTGAAGAGTTTGGGATACTAAGGTGTAGAATTGTTATATACACCTCTTAGCAAATGGTATTGCTCAAAGAATGAACAGTGCTCTACTAGAAAGGGTCAGATGTATGCTTCCAAATTTTTTCTAGGGAAAGCCCTAAAAATTGCCACCTATCTTATTAATTGAAGTCCATCTAGTGCCATTGATTTTAATGTCCCAGAAAAATTGTGGTGAGGGAAGATGCTAGGTGATAGTAAACTTAAAGTTTATGGCTGCGTAGCCTATTCCCATCAAAGTGAAGGTAAACTTGAACCTAGATCCTTAACATATATTATTTTGGGTTATGGAGAGGAAACCAAAGGCTATAGACTTTGGGTCAAGGGCCAAAATGGTTATATGGTGATTGTTTGTGTCATCTTTAATGAAAATGATATTCCCTGCAACAACACTTCAATTCCAAAATCTACTGAATCTACACCTATCAAAGAAACTGTTTTGGAAAGTCAAACCGATAATGTTGTAAATCAAGATGACTTAACTGAGGTGGAGACTATTCAATCTGAAATGGAGAATGACCAAAATGAACCAGAAATTGAAACTGAATCTATGAACCCACCTCTTGTTGATTATCAACTCACAAAAAATAGAAAAAGAAAGAACAAAATATCTTCAACTAGTTTCAGTAATGATGATTTTGTCACTCTATTCTCTGCATTAGACTCCTTGAATTCTGAACCTACTACCTTTGAGAAAGTTATTAACTGCCCAGACTCTAAGTATTGAAAAGAAGCCATGAATGAAGAAAGGATTCTTCAATAAAAAATAATACCCTGGTCTTAGTCAACAAATCTAAAGATAAAAATGTAGTTGACTGTTAATGAATTTTCAAAATTAAGCAAGGAGATTCTAAAAAATAGAAAATAAACGATATAAATTCAGACTTGTGGTCAAGGGTTTCACTCAAAAGGAAGGAATGGACTATAATGAAATATACTCACCAGTTACTAAGTATACTTTTATTAGAATTCTGTTAGCCTTAACTGCTTATTTTGTCTGAGAACTGGATCAACTTGATGTCAAAACAGCATTTTCTTAATGGTGATCTTGATGAGGTTATACATATGAACTAACCTAAGGGCTATGAAGTAAAATAAAAAATTGATAAGGTCTGTCAACTGAAAAGTCTCTTTATGGGCTAAAACAAGTCGCAACGGTATATAAAATTTAACTCATATGTGCAGACTTTAGGTTCTGTGAAAATCAATTATGACTCTTGTTTGTTTTACAAAGAGTCAGGTGGACCTGAATCCATTTATTTGTTATTATATGTTGATGACATGTTACTTGCTTGTCATGATAAATTTGAAATTGATATTGTTAAATTAAAACTAAAATTTGAATTTTAAATGAAAGATTTAAGCCAAGTAAAAGGATTCTTCGAATGAAAATAGAAAGAGATAGACATAATTGCATTCTATTTTTTAAAAAAAAAATCCCCCTATGCAAAGAAAATACTTGAGAAATTTTCTATGCTTGAGTGTAAACCTGTTTCTCTGCTCATTGCTAATCATTTTAAACTGTCTGGTAATCAGTCACCTAAAACTAATGATGAATTAAAAAAAATGGAATATGTCCCTTATGCTAATGTTGTAGGATCCATTATGTACCTTATGGTGTGCACTAGACTTGACTTAGCTTATGGACTTAGCATCTTAAGTAGGTTTGTGGCAACTCCAGGTGAAACACACTGGTTTGCTATAAAATGGATTATGAAATATTTAAAAGAAAAACATGGGATTTTGTTTAAAAGGAGCAATAAAGGGATAACTCCAAAGAAATTTTCTATGCTTGAGTGTAAACCTGTTTCTCTACTCATTGCTAATCATTTTAAACTGTCCAGTAATCAGTCACCTAAAACAGTGAATTAAAAAGAATGGAATGTACCTTATGGTGTGCACTAGACCTGACTTAGCTTATGGACTTAGCATCTTAAGTAGGTTTGTGGCAATTCTAGGTGAAACACAATGGTTAGCTATAAAATGGATTATGAAATATTTAAAAGAAAAACACAGGATTATGTTTAAAAGGAGCAATAAAGGGATAACTCCAAAATGATACACTAATTGTGACTTTACTGGTGACCTTGATAAAAAAGGATCCACATCTTCTTATATCTTTATTTTGTGTAATGGTTGCATTAGTTGGAAATCTCAATTGCAAAAATTGGTTGCATTGTCCTTTATTGAGATTGAGTAAATTGATGCATGTGATGCTATTAAAGAAAACATTTGCTTAAGAGGGTTATTAAATGAAATTGATTTTATAAATGTTATGATTTATACTGATAATCAAAGTGCCATTCATCTTAGCAAAAATTCACCATGACAAAAATAAGGCATGTGGATATAAAGTTTCTCTTTGTGAGAAACATGATTGAGAAAGGTTTGATTTGTTTTGTTAGATTCCTACAGAATTTAACCCCTCTGACTTAGGAACTAAAATCCTGACTCTTAATAAGTTTATATATTGCTTGAAAATTCTAAACATCACTTGAAGGTTGTGATCAAGTGATAATTAGAATATCAAGCCTTTATTTGTTGAAAACTAAACTAACTCTAAATTTTTCTTTTTACAGGTTCTTAGAGTAAATGAAGTCAAGAGATGCGTAGATCCATTAGTTGAGACTAAGAAATAGTTCAGTAAGGTGCAGATTGTTAAATATTGGGCTACCTCACTTTTTACTTGGTCTTTTGGTTTGTATTGTTTTGGTGATCAGTTTTGTGGCCCATTGTATAAACATCATGTTTCTAGTGTCACATTTCTCTGCCTCTATTAATAGGTTATGATATGTCGTACACGTGGCTCACTCTTGATCCTAGATTGAAACATTTCATATGGATAGATACATATACTTGGTTTTACCCTTTTGGCTTAGGAGTGAAATAAGCCGGCTATCCTCTTCTTAAAAGACGCTGGCTTTCCTTGTCAGTAAATTTGAAAGCTCGGAGGCCTCTACGCAGCTATTGTGAACTTGCCGAATAGTCTTCAGTATGTGTGGTATCTAAACGATTCTTTTCTCTGTGTGAGGTAGGGTTTTTCTCTAAAATTTCTAACTTGAATCTGTGTGATTTAATCTCTTATCTTGGTGAGAATGAGGGTGATTTGAGTGATCTTTGAAAGATCTCCGAGTTCGTTACAGATTTGATATAGAGAGATAGAGAGACTAGAATGAACTTGAAGAAATCTCTGATTTCTTCATATATTCTGTACTATTTCTTTGTGCAGATTAGTGGATCTTGATCTTAGTCTCTTGGCAGATACTCAACGGATGAGTAGGTTGATTAGACCAAACATTCGACTCCTTTTTGGGGCAAAACAATTCTGTTGTTGTTGTTTCTTTTATGTTTCTGCAATTTAATAGTTCGTACAATATGTTTCAAAAAAATTATTGAAACACTCTGGGACCAACATAAAGGTAGATATATTTATCTTATTATTTATTTTTGGGACCAGTCAACCCGCTTACCAAAATTGTGGTTCCTTCAGGTCCTGCATCTCATTTTAGCTAAATTGAGTATAGTTTGTTATTTACTTATTTAAAATATACGACTCAATTATAGAGTAGAAGGGTGTCCACGGAGTGGCCGACTGATCTGTAGGGAGTGAAACAAGTGTCTCGTAGAAGTTTATCATATCCGACGACGGATAGCTGTAGAATTTAAGACTTAAAGAAAGATATTATTTCATTTAAAAAATAGATTTTACACACTTTTTGACACACTTTGATTTTATGGAAACACTCCTCATTAACACACTACACTACCTCTCCTACAACACAAAGCTAGTAACTTAGGAGTGGCAATAGGTTGTCGGAGGACCAGTTGAGCTTGATTCATCCTCAAGGGAGCTTGCCTCACAAATTCACCTTTTTTTAAAACCCTCATTTTTTCCTAGGCTTGAGATCGATTACTTAATTTTAAAATAGGTAGAGTTAAAATTATACACGAACAACTTACCATGTGTACAATTATTTCAAACAACTTAATATTATTAGGTAATTAACAAAGTATCAATATGTCGAAATTAAATATCATTTACCTGATTACACACAATTTCGGCATTACTTATTTTTAGATTTGAAAATGAGCTTCTTGTCGATCCTTTATACACATTAAGCTTTTTAAAATGTCTTCTTCGAGCCAATTTCTGAAATCAGACAAAACTTGGTCAAATGCACTAAAGCAAACTCTGGTTCTAGAGTGTTAGTCGGAAGTATTAGTAGATCACGTGCAACCATAGAAACAATGGGATATCTACATTTGTGACATCTTCAAAGATCAAGTAACTCAAAATCTATTGCCTTAGTTGGACTTACAGTTCTAAGCATTTGATGACTAAAATATCTATATGATTTGTAGGCATTCACCTAATGTTATGTAATGAATTCAATATTTCCTCCTCTTGATCAAGATTAGCATTAGAGAAGGGTATGGAGGGTGGCTAACTAACGTGTGCACCCATCGTAGTCTATATAATTTGTACATTTCAATTAACCAAGTCGACAACCTGTGTAGACGGAGGTATAGAATTTAAGACTTAAAGAAATATGTTATTTTATTTATGAAATAGATTTTACATACTTTAATTATATGGAGACACTCCTCACTAACATACTACATAGCCTCGCTATGTCTCTCTTTCCTACTTATTTTATTTACTCTCACTCTCTTCATACACTTTCTCTCATCACTCATGCATACACAATCACCTTATATTTATAGGTGTTAATGGATGATTGTGGAAGGTTCTGAACATAATTCTAAATGCATCCATAAATGGTAGTGATAGTAATTGGATTCTTCTAGCATCTTCTAGGCATGGATGCATTCTAGATTCTTCTAGTCATGAATCATCACCAATTTTCTAGAGAGTTCACGGAGCTTCCTTAAAGTCGGTGATGATCTTCAATTCTTCCCTTCAGCACCGACTTTTCATTTTAACTCTTTCTTTTTTGTCATGCCCAACTTTGCCTTGATGAAATTTGAAGCACTTGATTTCTCGTTCAGCATATCTACCACTTCAAATATTTTTTGTTTTTCCATTCTTTCTTCTTCATTGATTTTTAGATTGGTATACTTGGTGCTTGAATTCTCACATCCTCCAGATTTTCTTATTTGTGATTGTGGATTTATACGTACCTTAATATCTTGTTGACATCTTTGATCCTCCGTTCTTTGTGTTGCTCTAATAAACTCTTATTTATTACTTAGCATTCACAAATCTTTAGTTTCTCCAGAGCTTTGTTGTGCTTCAGTGATTTCCTCTTGCAATTTGTTATCCATTTCCTTTAAATTTAGCAGATCCACCCTCTTCGGTGTCTGCTCTGCCATCTGCGGTGTCTGATCTAGCAGATCCATCCTCTGCGGTGTTTGCATTTCTTCGAAAACTTCTTCTAATTCTAATAGTTTCTCCCTCTGCGGAGTCCACCCTGAAAACTCTTTATGAAATACGATGTCCTCTTCTAAATTAATCTAATCATCTTCTCCTGAGTCATTAGTCCAATCATCTTCGCAATTTATTTGCTTAGGCAAGACTACCACCAATGTTGATTCATCTTTCACACTCGAGTTGAATTTCTTTTCTCGAATATGATCAAATGTTGCTACGATTGCCTTAGCATCTCATTCTTCTTCACTATTGTATTTCTGTTGCTCGTTAGATGTAGCTATATTGCCTTCTACTAACTCCTTTTTAAACCAACAATCTTTAGCACAATGGCCTCGTTTGTCACATACAAAGCACGCGACATTAGTTCGTTAATATCCTTGACATTTCTTGTCATAATTTTGCTGAGCTCCCCTTGTCTGATAGCTTCTCTCAATCCATCCTTTAGATTTATCTTCTTTTAATTCTTTATAATTTTGCTGACGAAATCGACATCTTCTTTTATAGCTACATAATGCTTCTTTTTTCTTCTTTCTTTATCGACACTCCTAACATTTGTCTAGTTAACGCTCTTGGTCAGCCAACAAATTTTCAAGATTAACCAATGAAGGTTATTCGGGCCAACTTACATTGCAGTGATAAAACTTCTGAATTCGGGTCTCAATCTATGTATGACTATTCTTCTCATTTGAGACTTCAAAATTTTACTTGAAGCGTCTAATTCAGAAATTTCACGACAAAGATATTTAACTTTAGTAAAATATTGACTTACCGTTAATTTTCCTTGAGTAGATGATAGCAGCTCGTTTTCCAACAATTGAAATCTCAGGTCATTTTTTTTTTTAGAATAGTAAGGCTAAAGATTCCCATGCATCCTTTAGTGTAGTCTTCTCTCTTATATGCTCCAACAATTCTTCTTCAATTGTTGTCTTTATAACAAACAAAGTCTTACCATCTTTGATTCTCCACTTCTTCAGAGCTCCAGCCTCCTCTGGCGGCGTCACGTCACTTCTGTCAACGACTTCTCACAGGTCTTGCCCTTGGAGATACGACTCCATGCAAGTTTGTCAAGTGGTATAATTATGATTGTTGAGCTTCTTTACACAGCCTACCACTTGTAGATCGCCCATCGTGACTTAATTTACTTCCTCATAATCAAGCAAACTTTATAAAAGCTTCACAAACTCCTTTTGTGCACAAACTCAAGAAGCTCAAAAAATCCTTCTCCGACCGCCTTGCTCTGATACCAATTTTAGAATTTAAGACTTAAATTTTGATATTATTTTATTTATAAAATAGATTTTACACACTTTTGGACACACTTCGATTATATGGAGACACTCCTCACTAACACACTACACTACCTCACTATGTCTCTCTTTCCCATTTTTTCTATTTGCTCTCACTCTCTTCACACACTTTCTCTCATCACTCATGCATACACAATCACCTTATATTTATAGGTGTTAATGGATGATTGTGGAAGGTTCTAGTATGGTGGTGAACAAAATTCTAGATACTTCCATAAATGGTGGTGATAGTAATTGGATTCTCTTAGCATCTTCTAGGCATGGATGCATTCTAGATTCTTCTAGTCATGAATCATCACCAATTTTCTAGAGAGTTCATGGAGCTTCCTTAAAGTCGGTGATGATCTTCAATAGCAACATGCACATGGATGCTGATAATGTATTACAAACCAAAATGCAGACACCTCTTCTTTTCTTTTACTTAAATCTATCTTCTAAAGTAGCTTTATGGTTGGATAAGCTTGTTATTTTCATTTTCCCCTTTATGATATGCAGGATAGTCATGAGCTGTTTATTGCTGACTTGCTGCCATTAAAAAGGTAGTAAAAAATGTGGGTATGCCATCAGATCTGATGTGGAAAAATGCCATCTTTTGCATAATATGCATTTCATCAAAATTGGCTTCCATTAGTTTAAAAAAATTGCTCAACTGACTCCCAAAATCTCACTAGTCAGCTGTCAGCCTAGTTTTATATTACTGTGTATTGTGCAAAAAAGGTAATGACATCAGCCACTTTATATCTATAGTTCTATCTATATATACCAGCATTTTGTTTCTGAAGAATCTCCCCCTCCTCTCCCGTTCCCTTCTCTTGTAATTGCTAGGATTTTGCTGAGTGCTTCAATGGTTGTGAGCGATCATTTTGTGCTGTGCAAAGCAGCTGTCATTTTTGCTGTGACTAGATGGCTCTTGTCCTTTGCTCTTAATCTCCTGAATTCTATGGCTCTATTCTCAGCTTCTTCAGATTCCTTCGCACAAACTTCCTTTAAAAGAATCCCCGTTTCTTCGTCGTCCTTGGCCAATTTGAAGATAGTTAAGGACAGTCTGAGCTCGACCACCTTCGGAAACATCCAACATAGGCTGCCGGAAAACTGCGATAATTCATGTGCCGTGTGTTTGAACCAGTTGAAGAAGAAAAGCAACGTCTGTGAGCTCAGAAACTGCCGCCACGTCTTCCACAAGCATTGTCTTGAGAAGTGGCTATCTTATGATGGCTGCCGGTTAACATGCCCGCTTTGCCGGGTTTCTCTTCAGCCTACGCCGCTGCCGGAGCCACCGCACTGGGCGGTGGAGCGTATGCAATATTTATTTGGGGATGATATGCTTCCTTGATCCTCATTTGACCCCTTTTACACGTCACTCCAACTAAATATTCTTAATTAGAAAACTTACATGAAATTGATATCTTTCTACCAGTTGAATTTTATACCTTTAGAGTAGATTTTTGCATTTACAGTTGTATTCTAATGTAAATACTTATATTATATATTTTTTTAAGTAAAATTTTTGAATCGTGTTTTCTATTCCATGTTGTTTATTTAATGCAAATTATTGTCGCTAGAAAAAAAAATTCTTGTTAAAGTAATTTGGGTGGAGCCAAAATTTGGCTTAAAGTAAAGATTTGCACTTTCAATATTATTTTCCAATGGTCGCTTAACGTGGGAGGTTGTTTATATTTGGGTCAGGCTGTCCAGATTCCGGTGTCTGGGCTTTTGTTTGATTGGTCCAAACTCTGCCGTGGGGCGACCCATTTGGAGGATGGACCAGCCCACCTCCGGTTGTAGGTAATAGGGTCCCATTGCCAAAGCTTTACAAAAGTCGTGGTTCCAATTGAATTGAACCAAAGATTTTCCACGAGATGCACGAGGCCAGTGTGTTGCACATGCCTCTTTTAGGTCTAGCCGCAGGTTGACCAATTTAGCAACCATCAACGGCGGAAGTAGGTACTGCATTATTTCCTTCCACGTAACACTTATGTCGCATCATAATTTATGCGTGTTGATGCAAACTTAACGTTTAAAAGCGTATGGTAGAGATAGACTTACGAGCCCAACGCATGTCACGTTGTATGATAGATAATCCACTTGACTAATAATTTTTACTCTCGAAAAGGAAATCGGTCCTTTTGAGACTTTCAACTTTGAGATAAATCTATTCAATGTTCATGTATTTAAATCTTTAATTGGTACGTCAATTTTGTGATTCGTGGATTGTATATGAATGTTTTCGACACATCTTGACACGTGGTTGTGAAACCAAAGGACATAGAATGGTATCTTAATATCATTGAATTGTTGAGTTATTTAATGGATTTTTGACTTGAAGTAGGGAAGGAATTTCCAAGAGCACAAGGAATCATTCGAGAAAGTTTGAGATATTCCACATAGTAAGTGGACATGCTTTATTGCAATTGTCACTTGCTTATTATTGTTATTATTATTTATTATCTTTAGAGTTCAATTCAACAAGATAACTTATCTTGTAGCTTGCCATTAATTATTAATATTAATTCTCTATTTCTGCGACCTATATGTATATTGTAACCTTATCTACTAGGTAATATACCATGTTGACCCCTAACCTTATCTACTATGTATTATTCTATGTTGAACCCTCAAGAATGTAAATATTTAGAAATGTCTCATGTAGGAATGTTTTGCAAGAATCAAATCGAATTTTTGAAATGCTTTGAGTTTAAAAAAGAAAAAGAAAAAAAAAAGCATAAATCTTATATATAATCTAATTTATTTTTAAAATGAACATTTGCGATTAATAGGATTAAACAAGAAAGATTGTCCCCGCCCCCACGCCACGCCACCCCACGCCACGCCACACCACACCACGCCACGCCCCCTCTCTTTTTACTCCTTTGTATGGTTAAAAATGATATAACAAACGCAAAAAAATTGAAATGTAGGGATTTTTTTGCAAGAAGTGTCAAACATAGGGATTTGTTTTGCTATTAGGCCTTATTAAAATATTAAAAATAGCAAAAAATCTCTCTCTGTTTCTCTTCTCTTCTTCTCCAAATGAGATTACCATGTTAGAAGTGAAAAAACTCCGACCAACCATCGCCCAAATCATCGTACCCCGCCAGTTTTTTTTTTCGCAATTTTTTTTTTTTTTTTTTTTAAGGCCTAATAGCAAAAAAAATCCCTATGTTAAACACTTCTTGCAAAAAAATCCCTACGTTTTAATTTTTTTTGCGTTTTCATCCATATTTTAATGTTTCATTGCGAAAAACGTCATTTTAACCAATTTGAAATGTAATGACATTTTGCACACTGTAGGCCAAACGTAGGAATTTTTTGTACTATTAGGCCTTTTTATAATTATTTGGACTCACTTGTACTTTTTAAAACATTTAGGAGTTAGATTGTAATTTATTCTTTATTCTTTATTTTTTTTTTATTTAAATTGGAGGGTATTTTGATCATTTTACATTAAAAATAGTGAAAATGATGTTTTTAACAATGAAATGTTAAAATAAGGACAAAAATACCAAAAAAGAAATGTAGAAACGTTTTGAACAATAACGTTGCAAGGTAAGGACCTTCACTGCTGATTACCCTTTCAATTATTATAATCTTTTTCTCTCTTCCACATCATATAAATGTATATCATTATATACATAGTAGTGTACAAATAATATTATTCATGAAACATTAATTCCTAACTATACTTTTCAATGATGACAAATCGGACAAATAAAACTGCCAATAATCAAAATCCAAAACACATTCATATTAGGTAAATTTAGTAAGTCAAGTGAATTTTGTACCTTTCAATTTGGTCAGATGATTAAACAATTAAATAAGGTTACCCATAAAGGTTATAAAAGTAAGGCCAAACATGGGTCGATTGGCTATTGGAAAAAAGTCTGTCAATTGAGATTTAAAAATAAACCCAGCGCCGAAATAATTTACATGGGATAAAAATCTTTAAAGCCCAAAATTTTTTAAATTTATTTTCATGTATCATACTAAACTTCCTTTTAGCATAATTAAGCATGTTTGGTTCGGCTCAAAGGCCAAGAAAAGTAAACATGAATAACACGCACAAATTTTTTTTTATCGTTTGTCTTTATTGCATAAATCAACTCTATCATTTTACTTTGGCAATTGGAATCTCATATCGAATATTCTTTATACAAATCACTCGTGTCGTCTCATTTCATCTAGATGCTCCATAAAATGATTGTGTGCAATTAACTCGAGTCATTAAGTAAGGGCATTTCAATCAAGACTCTATTTGACCTTATTTTCCTGCCTAATTCTAATCATACTGATAGGGTGTTTGGTAGGGATTAAAATTAGATTTTTTAATAAATTGTGATAGAAATTTTTGAAATGTGTGATTGGAAAGTTGTGGGACCTATGAAAGATGTGATTAATATTGTCTGACTTTAACTTAAATTAAATAAGATTTTAATTCGTACCAAACATGTTGTGAAAGTGTAATTTTATGTGTGTGTGTGTGTGTATGTATATATGTATATATATATATATATATAGACTCTATGCGCGTGTGTAAGTATAAGGATAAAATCACGTCCAAATCTTCTTTTTGCACATGAAAAGAATATTTGATCCTCGATCATGCAGATTTGAATGCAAATTGAGATGAATGCTCGTCCTCGATAGAGAGTTTCTTTTTTAGTGGTATAAAGTACCCATGAACATAATTTTTCCTTGCAAATTTTCCTCAATCTTGTTTGCTTCATCCTTCTTATACTTGATCTCATTATTGATTGCCACTGATTGTTCAGTGATTGCACCGTTCAACATGTTTTTTACTCAAATGTAAGCTCTTGTTTGTCATCCATTATTTCACATTATTTTTTTTACGGTACTTATTTTCAACTACACATTATTCATTAAAATAATATTACATACAAATCAACAACTTTTAACGACACATTTTTCATCAATCTACTATTCTATAATACATTTTGAAAAATTAAACGGGCTCAAACACTCCCTAAGTCTTATAAAATAAAAATAAATGGCAAAAAACGTTATTTGTACATGCACTTACCATTTTTGAACCTTGACGACTCCACGACTCCATGTCAGTCATTGGATTGAAAGTATCCACTCTAGTTCCCTTTTTGGATGTTTATTTCTCATCTTCACTGTCCAAACTCCATTCCTCGAAGTTCCTGTCGTCTTTGTCAGAATCCCTAATCTTTTGGCCTATACAATACACCAAACCCAAGATTACAATGAACTCTTTGACTGTCAGCTTTACCAGCAGTAACGTAATGCTCCTCCATTTTTGTGATCTGACTCCACAAGCTCTTCTTCTGGTTCCACTCCTTCTTTCCTCTTCAGCCAGTACATTATTCTCCATGCCATTTTCTTCCATTCTATCTATGTTCAACCCTCTCATCATGCTGATCATTTGCATTGTTGGAATGGAAGATGTTGCCCACTGCCCATCACCTATTCCAGTATCATATTCCAGGGTTTCTTCCATATTTTCATATAAATTATTACCTCAATGAATTTCTGTGTCTCTCTTACTAATGCTATCAACTACAAAGGCATAGCATTCATAATTGGTAAGATCACGCAATCTTCATTGGATGTACTCTTAACTTCATCAAAAATTGGTCCTTTGGCAATGATTTTTTTGTGTTAAGGAGCTACAATGGACCCTTTGTCCATTTCTGTCCCCCCCATAAGACCACAATCTGTCTCCATCTAACCAACCTATTGCCAAACTCATTTTTGCTTCTTATAAAATAAATCCAACTTTAGCCCTTGTTTGGGCTCCATTAAAATGTAATTTTGGAAAAAAATTATTTTAAAATAGTGATTTTTCGAAAAATGTGTAGTTAAAAAGTAAGAAAAAGTTTTTGATATATTGATAAGTGTGTTTTTGCACACTTATTTAGGTCACAAACATGACTTAGTTACGAGCAAAATGATTGAATTGTGACTTAATTTCGTTGCATTTGTGAATTGTAGGGAACACCGATGAACATGGTGAAATTCATGAGAAAAGACTCGAAAAAGGACTAAAATGACACAAAGTGAAAGTTCAAGGACCAAGGTACAATTACCCAAAAGTTGACCCGATGAACAAATCAAGGAATTAGTTGAACCAAATGCCAATTGATCATGCATTGGGATGATGGAATGGAAAGAGTGAAGAAAAGATGCCTAGAAGTGAAAAATTCAAGTAAAGGGACTAAATTGAAGAGAATAGAAGTTGAAGTCTACCATGCGGTCGCATGGTAGAACTCTCATGCGGCCGCACGAATGGATGCAGGGAATTTAAATCGAAACATGGAATAACCATGAGGTCGCGCGGATTAAAACCATGCGGTCGCATGGTAATTTTTTCGATACGAAATTTTCTTTCCTTATACGATTAAAACTCTTTTGGTAACTTAATATTGATGGGATATAAATATAAAAAAAGGTCCAAAAATGACCAAAACGCATTGGGAGGCAGTAAAACACATCTTGAAGAGGATTTGGAGCGCGAGAACGAAGATTGGCTATTGGAATTTCAAAATTTCTTCAAGCTTTTATAATCCGGTGATGCTTATTACTCAAAACCTAATGTATTTTGTTATTTTAATCATGCTAGGCTAGATTTTCATGTGCTAGGAGATCGATGAACCATGTAATTTGAATTTTAATATCCTAATTTTGCAATTTGATATTAAGACACATTTTTATTGTTTTGAATAATTTATATGCAATTAATGTTTCCGCAATTAAGGGCTCGTAATTGTGTGAATTTGGGTGATTTATTCTTGCATTCGAGAGAATTGGAATAGATTTGGCATAATATAAATCATCGTAAGGTCCGATAGGGGATAGAAATATAACTCTATGCCCTACGTGAATTTTTAAGTGTTTATAAAATCGCATGCATTTTTACATATGCTCTTGTCATAGAAATATAGGCCGGTGATATGTAGAAATATGTTTGACACATCTCGAGAGAGAGTATTTGATAGACTTAGGAGCATTGATTCGTCACAATTGAAGTGTGTTGTCATGTTGTGAAACTAGGGTTTAAAGTGATAATTGCATGGAAAATCGTGATCCTAGTGTGTTTAATTTCTATTGATTATAACAACGTGCGTTCTCAACTTTTAGTTTTATTCTAGAATGTTAAAATATTGTTTTGAGTTCTAATTTCAATTTACTAATAAAATTTGCGTAATTAGGGTTTCTTTTTGAAATTAGGGTTTTACTTAGGTTCACATTAAATTTACTCATTAAATTTGCGTAATCGGCAGTTGAAGAGAATGCTTGAAGTCACAGTGAACTCATCTAGAAAGGACTGGTCTAAAAAGCTAGACGATGCATTATGGGCTTACATGACATCATTCAATACACCGATAGGCATGTCTCCATACCGCCTAATTTTGGGAAAGCGTGCTATCTGCCATTATAAATGGAGCACCGGGCATATTGGGCTATGAAACAGTTAAATATGGACTTAAGTGCCGCTGGTGAAAAACATCTACTGCAACTGAATGAGTTAGCCGAATTTAGAATGGAAGCTTATGAAAATTCAAAACTCTAGAAGGAACAAACCAAGAAGTGGCATAACATGCACATTCAGAGACGAGTATTCGAAGTGGGGCAGCAAGTACTACTACATAACTCGAGACTCAAGCCGTTCCCAGGAAAACTACGGTCACGGTGGTTGGGTTTGTACACTGTCACAAAAGTCTTACCATACGGAGTTATACAAGTCAGCCATGAGACTAAAAGTACCTTCACTATTAATGGGCAAAGGCTAAATCACTACTGGGGCGGTGACTTCTCCAACCAAAAGTCCACCATTCAACTCGGGACATCAAAGTAAAGCAGCTGCAGAAAAGTTGAGCTATCGACTATAACCTAGTACTGGGTGGGAGGCAACTCATTGTATCCTTTTAAATTAATTTACTTTTGCATCATAGTAGGAATTTTTCAATTTCATTTTTCAAATTTTTAAATTTACGTCATTGATCATTCATACATATTAAAAAGAGTCCAAGCAATATCCACACAAGTCCCTAAGCATCACACACACGTTCAGGTTGATTGGAGTTGTTTTTGGATGATTGGGTGTGATGTGCACGCATTTCGAGGCAAACATTTATTCTAAAAAAATTCAAATGACAATGCATGATTGTGAAATTTAATCAAACTTGTGTTTTTGGGGGAATAAAAATTTAAAAAAAAATTTATAATGATGCGACCGCACACATAACGATCGAATTTCAAGTGGCCAACGCCACTTGAACCATGTGGCCGCAGGCAACAAAGCCATGCGGTCGCATGGCGGAATCGGGTGTGGTTTTTTTAACCACACCCGGTTCCTTCCTTCCTCATTTTTTTCTTCTCCCCTTTCTTCTCTCAATCTCTCATGCATCCTTCGAAAAATTTCATCCACCAATTCTTCCATTCAAATCACATTTGCACTACACAATACACATGCCGTACATCAAGCCATCCACTTCAAGGTAAGGTATTGCTTCACATTTCTCTCTCTCTCTTTTTTTTTTTTGATTTCTTTTTGGGTTATTCGTCTTGGAATTCCTTTTTTTTTTTTTTTTTTTTTTTTTTTTTTT
>NC_036238.1:14491696-14503193 GCF_002742605.1 Olea europaea var. sylvestris
GCTAGTTCATATAGGGATGGATTTGTTGTGATTGTGTTGTGTGACTTTTGGGATGAATTGGACATCAATTTCATTAACTTAGGACTACTTTCACATAATGCACATCACATGTTTGATGAAATGCCATAATAACCATTTGTGTACAATTATGTGCTTTTTGCATATATAATGATTCACCAACATGGCACCAAATATATTTTAACGAATTTCCACATGAATTAACTTAGAAAACACCCACTTTCACATTGCCACACATAGGCACATGATTAGGTCACCGCACATCACGGCACCCTCCGTCCCCTACTTTGCATCCTCATTTGACACACCAAACGACATCCAATTGGATTGAAATTCGAGTATGTGCTACACTTCAATGAATACTTTGATATGCCCAGAGATTGCCCAGGAAAATTTTGATAATTCTCGGTCATGGATCCAATTTCTGAAAAATTGCATGCTTATGCCAAGTTGTCTCCATTTTGCATATTGGCGGGACACTTGGGTTTAATTGAACATCATATCTTCACTAGTACACACCATGGTGTTACACATGCATCTAGGAAAGTTTGGGGGATTTGTGAAATGCATATTTTATTTTCTCACTTCATGCCAATTCTTTTCACATCGAACTTAATGAGTGTAATTTTACAAACTTTGCAGGATGCCTCCTAAAAGAGCTTTGCACGGGAAAGAAAAAGCAAGCTCCTCAATCGAGACAGCCCGTACTCGAGAGATTGCGGGGGAGGTTCGGCGATTCTTAATTGCAAATACCACGGCACGATATGAAAATATCGTATGCATTGGACTTTACATGCTAAAAGACCCGTTAAGCTTGATGACTTCCCGGGTTTTGAGTTGGTCAACTTAGTTCAGATCTGTGGGTGGCAAAAGTTGGTGGAGCGACCACATCCAATCTATGAGACTCTATGCCGAGAGTTCTTCGCCAACTTCAACAGTGACATTAACACGCCAGGCTTCGAGCATTTCCATCAGACTTGGGTGCGGGGGAAATGGATTATGTTCTCTCCCGAGGTCATTCATGATTACTACCAGCTTACCGTGGAGAATGTGGTCCCTCTCCCAATTGACTTTCACTGGAATGAAGTGGCTGAGGTTTTAATGGGGTGGGAGAATGCATGGCCCCTCGAAAATATCGAGTGGTATCAGATTGAGCTTACCCCTTCCATAGCCATTCTATGGCTCTTTATGTGCCACAATATCGAGCCCATATCACACAGGACTACATTTCTAGATCAAACAGCAGGGTTCATCTACCACTTGGCTCGAGGCAACAAGATAGATCTCGCTACTCATATATACAATCAACTACACTCATTGGGAACTTGGAGAGATCGCCACTCCACTCTGATATTCCCGAGCCTCATTAGTGGTATATGTAGGGCTGCGGGTGTTGCACTCCTACTTGAGGAGTTACCTGAAAAACCCAGCCCCATGATCAAACGAACTACATTTGACGCTCAAACAAGAGCTTGGGTTAAACACAGGGAAGAGCAAGAAAATGAGCGCCGTAGACAGCAGGCAGAACAAGGCCAAATCCCTGCAGATTAAGAACACCCATGAGCTCCAACACCACAAGCTGACGTGGACAATCAGTTGCCGAGACAGATATTCTCCACCACCACGGGCATCAGCCGAGACCTCCACAGTTTCTTTCAAGATTTTGGCAACATGAGGACTGAATTGAGAAGCTTACAAAGAGACAATCACCTTGCGTTGAGCTACATCAAAGATGCCAGGGATCATGCCACAGTCATGTGACGGGAGGTTGATACCATGAATGGCTGGCTGAACATGTATGTGGGTCGGGTGGACGATATCCAAATGAGGGTAAATGAAATTTGGGAGACCATGAGAGCTATCCAGGCCGAGCAGACACAACAGTCTACCTTGATGCAGGAACTGAATGAGATGATGCGGCAGCTTTTTGGACGACACCCTCCACCGCCAGATGATGGTACATCAGGACCCAGTTTCCCGTCACCTCCTCCATTTTGATATAGGGGAAGTAGTATTTACCATATTTTGACTTTCCTTTTTCATGCTGTCCGTAAAATTCTATCTTTAATCTTCTGTTAATTTTACATTGAGGACAATGTATTAATTAAGTTTGGGGGTGACATAATTTTAACTAAGTATTTGTATTCCACAGTATGTGCATGATGAGCGAAAAAAAATTCTATGCATTTTATTCAGTTTTGCTTTAACTCTTTTCATGCATGCTTGTATGAGCTTGATAACCTTGCTAACTATGATGTTATAATTGGACTAGTTTAAACTGCTAAAACTTTGGATCTGATGCAATTAGGCTAACTGATACTTGTTGATGCAAAACTTGACATTATCTGTTCACACTATTCATGCTTTACATATTGGGTGAATGAAAGGAGTTTGAGCACAAAATAGGAAAAGAATGATAACCTTCTATTAAATTAAATCGTAAACTGCCTTAAGACAGTTTGGTAATGGTTGAGCTATTATAGGAGAGCATTGAGATGAGTGGAGGCTCCGTGCATGAATTTTATTGTGTGGATTGCCTAAACCAGTGAGGTGAAGATTAGGTAAAAATCTTAAATTAGGGGTTGGTTTTGAAAACTAAATGTCTAGAACAATAAGACCATAAAATAAATTTATGAGAACAATACACTTCTTTTCATGCCTTTATGACTCGAGCAAGTAAGCATGTAAGGATATTTCAAAATTTAGTGCCCTAAGGTCAACTGACTTGAGAGTCACCGGCCTAAAACTCGCTAAAAAGGTCATATAGAAAGCAAGAGGGAAAGAAGTTAATAAAAAGTTATCTGATCAAGCCTTTATAACTCGAGTGAATAAGCCTGCAAGGGTTTAAAACCTTGTGCCCTAAAGCCAATCGATTTGGGAGTCACCGGTCTAAAGCTCGTTACATGGGTTATATAGAAAGCAAATGAGAAGATGATAATGAAAAATGAGAAGTTTAATAATAAAATCAGAAAAATTAGAGAAAAGAGAGACGATAACATGAAAAAAACCCTTAGACATTTGGTTAAAGAAACTATGCCTTTAAGGCGAGGCAAGTAACCTAATTTAATCTTGATTGTCGAAGCAATCAAATTTAGGAGAGCTTTCACTTGTTGAAATGTAAACTTGTGATAGTGAGATTAATCCAAACTACGAGAGGGTGAGGACTACAGCTATGTAAATTCCTAATTTTAAAACACAACTCTTGGATAATTGAGTGAAAAACATAAGTTTGGGGGGTTGTGTATCTCGAGCGAGTAAGGATACAATTGACCACTCGGGATCGGGACTGAAATCCATCATGAACCTAATATGTTGGCATGAATTCACACACACACGTCAAGTAAGCATTTAACAGGTGAATGTTGATGTCATTTTTGCACTGATAAATTTTCATAAAATCGAATACTTAGTCCAATCCTGAGCCGTAGCAGGGTATTAAGCCATGTTTGCTCAGAATTAAGTCATTATTTTGTTTGAGGACAAACAATAGTTCAAGTTTGGAGGGTTTGATAATTGTGTTTTTGCACACTTATTTAGGTCACAAACATGACTTAATTAAGAGCAAAATGATTAAATTGTGACTTAATTTCATTGCATTTATGAATTGTAGAGAACACCGATGAACATGGTGAAATTCATGAGAAAAAACTCGAAAAAGGACTAAAATGACACAAAGTGAAAGTTCAAGGACCAAGGTGCAATTACCTAAAAGTTGACCCGATGAACAAATCAAGGAATTAGTTGAACCAAATGCCAATTGATGATGCCTTGGGATGATGGAATGGAAAGAGTGAAGAAAAGAGGCCTAGAAGTGAAAAATTAAAGTAAAGGGACTAAATTGAAGAGAATAGAAGTTGAAGTCTACCATGCGGTCGCATGGTAGAACTCTCGTGCGGCCGCAGGAATGGATGCAGGGAATTTAAATCGAAACATGGAATAGCCATGCGGCCTCACGGATTAAAACCATGCGGTCGCATGGTAATTTTTTCGATACGAAATTTTCTTTTCTTATACGATTAAAACTCGTTTGGTAACCTAATATTGACGGGATATAAATATCAAAAAAGGTCTAGAAATGACCAGAACGCATTGGGAGGCAGTAAAACACATCTTGAAGCGGATTTGGAGCGCGAGAACGAAGATTGGCCATTGGAATTTCAAGATTTCTTCAAATTTTTATAATCTGGTGATGCTTATTACTCAAAACTTGATGTATTTTGTTATTTTAATCATGCTAGGCTATATTTTCATGTGCTAGGAGAACGATGAACCATGTAATTTGAATTTTAATATCCTAGTTTTGCAATTTGATATTAAGACCCATTTAAGGGCTCGTAATTGTGTGAATTTGGGTGATTTATTCTTGCATTCGAGAGAATTGGAATAGATATGACATAATATAAATCATCGTAGGGTCTGATAGGGGATAGAAATATACCGCTATGCTCTACGTGAATCTTTAAGTGTTCATAAAATCGCATGCATTTTTACATATGCTCTTGTCAAAGAAATATAGGCCGGTGGTATGTAAAAATAAGTTTGACACATTTCGAGAGAGAGTATTGGATAGACTTAGAAACATTGATTCGTCACAATTGAAGTGTGTTGTCATGTTGTGAAACTAGGGTTTAAAGTGATAATTGCATGAAAAATCGTGATCCTAGTGTGTTTAATTTCTATTGATTATAACAACGTGCGTTCTCAACTTTTAGTTTTATTATAAAGTGTTAAAATATTCTTTTGAGTTTTAATTTCAATTTACTCATTACATTTGCGTAATTTGGGTTTCTTTTTGAAATTAGGGTTTTACTTAGGTTCACATCCACTTTGACAATCCAATTTTGGTTAAGGCTACGTTAAATAAAATTTGAACTAATCAATCTCCGTGGGACGATATTCGGCCTCATTGAATCCACTTTATTACTTGTTAACGAACCGTACACTTGCGGTGGTTTAAAATCGAAAGAAAATAATTTCGCGAACATATATGCATAATATTATTTTATGGAATAATGTGTGGTTGAAAATAAATTTTGAAAAGATGTGTTTTAAAGATAATGAAGGTGCCAAAGATAGGCTTAATTCATGTATGTACACATCAAATGCATTTGAAAACTTTTGCAACATCATTATATTGAAGCATGAAGCTTGCTTAATCTAAGACTAAGAACATGGCAATACCATGCTCATAAACAACATTGTTTGATGTATTAATTCCCTATTTGGTAGAGATTAAAATTTGATTTTTAATAGATTTTGATAAAAGTTGATAGAATATGTGATTGAAAAGTTCTGAATCCTATGAAATGTGTAGTCAAAATTAATTGTTATGTTCGACTTTGATTTTAAATGTGATCTAAATAAATTTTTTTAATGGTACCAACCAAGGGCTAAATAATTTTGCAGTCCAAAAGTGAAAATCTGCATATACAGGAGAATAGATGACAAGTAAGATTCATGTACGTTTGTCGGTCATCTTCATCGTTAAAAGGGAAAATGACTAAAATGTTTAAACAAAAATAGAAAATATCATCTCAACATTGCACAAATGCAATCTGAAAAAATAAATAAATAAATAAATTCTTCACTGGGCAAAAAATTCATCTTTAAAATCAATGGGAAAAAAGGAGAATTTTTAAAAATTAAATCAACGAAAATCTCCCTTTATTTATTTTGCGAAGAATAAAAATATTGGCCATCTGGAACTGACCTAGAGGCGTAATGCAGTGCATAATGGCTTCTCTCTAAATTTTACATCCACGAGGAGGAGTACTTGGATTTTTCTTGTTTGATTTTTGTAGGTTTCTTGATGAAATGACCCTTCTTCAAAATAAATACGTCCTCTACACTTTTAGTCTCTTGAGAGAAATGTCTTTACTCAAATGACACGAGTGGACTGTACATCGGGAGGGAATGATGTGGCAATGGTGATTTGCATAAAGAATGATTAATCTGAAGCCAAATGCCAAAGCAAAATGATAGAGGCCCGTTTAGTAGTAATTTTACACTCACAAAAAAATCAATTTTTTGATTTTTATTTCACTGTTCCAATCGTCATTTTTGACTTCTTCACTTATAGGTGGAATTCATTTTTTCTCTTTGACGGTCAAAAAATCAATTCTCATAATCACTACTGAACAGACCTCGAGCTGATTTGTGCAATATAGGCAAAAAAAAAAAAAAGCATTTTGTGCTAATTAAAAAAAAAAATTGACTTTCTTTTGAAGCTTTTTCAACTGTTGGAGAGTCCTAATATTGAATGGAACATGTTTTCTCCTTTAAAGTATGGTACATAAAATAAATATATACATTTCATGTATAAATAAATTTATTTAAATAAAAAAAAAGTGATGTGATGAAAGTAAAACGTGTAAATCGAGTTTCTCAATTATTACAAAATAAAATTTTGTTGTCCACTCAAAATTGAAAGGTAAATTAATATTTTTTAGAATTTTTAACCCATTTCTTTACAAAATTTCAGGAAAGGAATGAAAGGTATAAATAAACGAGGAATGCTACAAAAAGTAGGGGTGGGCGCGGGTCGGTTCGGTTCGATTCTAAATAGAATCGAACCGAACCGAACCGAAACGAACTTTTTGGGTATTTAGTAAATGGAACCGTCGGGTCTAAATATAATTATGGAATCGTTCGGGTTCGGTTCGATTCGGTTCTGTACTATAATTAATTTTTTTAACATTTATAACAATATTATATAAATACAACTAATGATACATTCAATTATTTTGGAATGTCAGAGACTAGTAAACTACCTTATTTAAATGATCGCTACGATCAAAGTTTCGATTGACGAAGGTCATAGTTTTCGATCGGAGGTCACAGTGTCGACCGATGATTGTATATGTTTTGGAATATTAGCGAGGCTGCGAGAGTGAGTGCGAGAGTCGATACAACGTTATGCATTTTAGTGTTGGTGTTTAGGGTTATTTAGTGGATTTGATCTTACTTGGCTAAGAAATGAAACAATAAAATAGGTAATTGGGTAAAAAATTTAAAAATTAGAAATGAAACAAATTATTGGGCCAAAAATTTGGATTTAGAAATCGTTAATTTGTTAATAAAAAATTAAAATTAAAATAATTTGATTTACTCAATATAAAAAAAAATTAGAAAGATTCGGTTCTTCGGTTCTTGGTCTAGAATCGAGAACGGAACCGTACCCGTCGATTCTCAATTCAGATACCCGTTCGGGTATTTAATTTGACAAGAACCGTCGATTTCGATTCGATCGGTTGGATTCGAAAGATTTGCACGGCCCTAAGAAAAAGGTCAAAACTGGCACTAAAATCCACCGAAATCTCTGCCCTTTTCGAAACTGAAATCCCGTCAAACCTCAACATTAATGGCGATTTTGTCCCCCTTTTTTTTTTTTTAAATAGATTGTTCTTCCTCATTTCTTTTACCAGGAAATTCAGATTTTTTCTTCCCCGGGCCCATCAGGAATATTGATTCTTTTATTAATTTTCAGATTTTAAGACACTGTGCTTTACATAAATACTTCAATTCTTTTGCATCTACTAGGGCTATGCTCCTCAGGCTCGTCCCCAATTCCTTGATTTTTCTGAATTATTCTTTTTAACCCAATTACACTTTTCCTGTTTGGGAATATTAATTTGCAGCAAAAAAATGAAGTTGGGATGCTAAATCTGTGTAAATGCATCAGGAATCGGTATGATGAAGAGGCGCTATTTGTTATTTACATCAAGCTGCGAGCTTTAATCGTAATATCAGTTATTTGAGGGGTTATTTTATGGCGGCAACTTCGAATATTTTGGTGGGCCAAAGAAATTTGCAGATATTGTCTGTGAGAAAGCTTCCATCTACTGCATCAGCCATTGATACAAGCAGTGGACGGTTTATTAAGGGGCTGAGTTCTTTCAAGTTCAAATGCTGTTCCTTGGAAAATTATGGATATAAATTTCGAAATAACGATAATGACGTTTTCAGTAACAGTAATGAGGCGCAGAAGGCAAGGGCTTTTGGTCCATGCTTGCCGCCATTTCTGTGTGATTCAGAGGAGGCTGGTATGTGGGAGGACAGGGCAAACAGTGTGGATTATAGGGCCTTTAATGGCTCTACCAATAGCGGAAGCTCGACCGGATTTCCGGATCGGCTCTTGCCCGAGAAAATCATGGTTGCGGTGGATGTTGATGAGGGTATGTGATTTTCTCTTCCGGTGTAATTTTCTACTTTTTTGAGTTTGGGAACATTCAAACTGTGTAAGTCTTTGTGATCATCTTGCTTATATCTCTAAACATTTCTTCTGTCTTTGTTGGCAGTTCTTGGCAATTTTGTATCAGCTCTCAATCAATTCATTGCGAATCGATATTCTATGAATCACTCAGTTTCTGAATACCACGTCTATGAGTTTTTTAAGGTACCATTTAGTCTTTAACAAGTCTGTGTTATATGCTTGCTTGCATTCCATATTTGCTCTCATCTCACACATTCACAAAGAAACATGTTTTTGAGTTCTGTTTAATGGAGTATCAATAAGCACATTTGATCACCTATGTTAAACCTTGACTGGTGTATCAGATAGCAAAAAAGTCTAAGATGAGAACTTTGATCCCCCGATCCTCCAACTTGAGGAAAAAAAGGTTATGATTGATCATTTTACACTTTATAATGCATTTCATGTGGTGTTGGTCGTTACCTGTTCCATCAAGATATGCTTAACTTGTGATCTCCAACTTCAGAAGCACCAAAACAAATCCTTTGTCAACAGTCAAGCTAATATTTTAATACGCATACAAGAATTCAATAAACCAAGCATTAAAGATAAGAATCAGTATCACATCTTTAGTTCTGTATTATCTGTTTCATACTTGGGTGTATATCATGTTCTGGAAATACTTGCTTATTGTATTTAATATGACCAGGGACTAGTACATCAGAAACCTTCCTCTTCCTTGTGAATTTTCTATGTGCGTATCTTGATCCAACTACTCCTTTTGTTGCTCTCACCCTTACTCTGGCTCGTCTTGTTATCCTCTTCCTTTGCTCCCATCCTTCATCTATTTCTTGCTTCTACATTTTTTTCTAGCAAACAGTTATTTAGTATATCAATAAGCAATATTGGCAAACTACCAAAAAGAAAGCAATAAATTAACCAAGACTGCAGTTATACCACTACCTGGTTACAACTGCTTAAGTCACCAAAGAAGCTTTCCTGTCATCTATGAGATTGATCTTTTAAAGAATTGAAGAATTGGGGTGGGATTATGGGGATGACTTCCTTGATGGACTAAGATTTTGTTCATTTATTACTTGAGATTCAAGTTAGATCTTGCTTTGTATTAAGAGAGTTGAATTGTTATGGCAGTGATCGTTAGCCTTGTTTACTGAGTGTGGGGGAAGGGAAGAGAGAGAGGCCACTGGCCTCCATTTCTTGTTCTTTTGACTTCTGTCATGATTTCACAGCATTTATTCTTGTGAAACATAGAACCCAGATCCTGATAGTGTGTACCTGTCTTTTAGGTCTCATTTGTAGCACTCTTTCATTTTCCTAGGTGTATATATAGTCCAATCCTCGCACCTGTATTTCAAGTTCATACAAATTAAATTGTCCTATATTTGCCCATGCTCAATTAGTTTTGAGGACTTAACACTTCATCTGAGCTTGCATGTCTTTGAAGATTGATGCTTTCTTTGGACAGAGTCAAGAATCTTTGTAGTAAGACCCTCCTGTTTTTGTAACTATAATGGAAGTGCTCACCACTCGGGATACTGTATTGGGTTGAAGCTGCATTTCATACTTCTATCGTTTCCACTGCTTAGGATGTAAACTTGGTGCTAAAATATGTTATGGAGGTTGAAAGCTAGGATATTACTTATTTCTATTCTTTTTTTTTTTTTTTTTCAATTATGGTCGGAAATAAATCATACCTATGCATATCTGATCATATTTTATTTTATAAATCTTGCAGATATGGAACTGTTCTCGGGATGAAGGTATTCATAAAGATTGTGTCTACTAAGATTGAGACATGCAACTAATAGAATTGATTTTTATTTTTTATTTTTTATTTTTTTTGTGATAACTCTTTGCTTATACATCCAGTTGATAACTCAATTGATTATTGTTCATGCTGTCTCGTTTTTCGCGATTTTCAGATAATGGGGCTTGATTGTAATTCAATTAAGCTCTAAATTTTATTTTCCTCGATAATTAAATCCAAGAACTTCTGAATGCACTTTTATCCACAATATTTTGGTTTTTTTCCAATTTTGGGAGGATAATGTGACCTCACCTTTTCAATGTGTATTTTGGTCCTATTACCCAGAACTTATTAGGTTCTATATATGCTTTCTGCATCAATGTCCTCTCCCTTCTTTTCCAGTTTCATATATGAATTATTTTGGTTAGTAAAAGTTTTGTGTGCATCATTACCCATGATGCTGTTGATGCTAGTATTAGATGGTTCTATGATTCCCTTGATGCATAACTGCAAAAGTGCAGGTCGAAGAACATAATATACATTTCTTTTGAAATTATTGCTCGACAGTTTGGCAATTTGTTGAAGAATGTTTAGATCTTTGTGTTGCAAAAACTTGCATTTTAGCTTTCAAAATGCCACCATCCCTTCCTGAGTTTCGAACTTGACAACCTGAATAAGAACATCATGATTTTTCTTTGACAGCTAATATACGCGTGCACGAATTTTTTAAGACATCTTATTTTAAGAAAGGGATACATCCAATTCCAGGTTCCCGGAGAGCTCTCCAAAAGTTATCCAAATTTTGTAATCTGTCAGTTGTTACGTACGTATCCTTAACCCTTGACTGCGTGACTTCTTTTTCAATTCATCTTTGATACTAATAGTCATTTATTGATTCTGTGCAGGTCCCGACAGAATGCAATTAAGGAGCATACGGTTGAATGGATTGAGAGATATTATCCGGGGTTGTTTATGGAGATCCAGTTTGGGAATCACTTTTCCTTGGATGGACAGTCCAGACCTAAATCAGACATTTGCAAGTATATTATTCACGTCTTACCCTTCCCTGATATATTCAAATACTTATTGTTCTTATAAAGACAAGCATGCCATTAAATTGCTGTATGCTCAAGTGTGATTTTGCTAGGATAGTCATTATTTATTGATCTGCCAGCATATTGATGTGGGGGGAACGATGGTTTTGCTTTGATTCTGGCAGGTCCTTGGGAGCAAAGGTTTTGATTGACGACAATCCAAGATACGCAATTGAGTGTGCTGAAGTCGGGATTAAGGTTCTTCTTTTCGATTATGAGAATTCTTATCCTTGGTCCAAGATGGAGTCTGTTAATCGACATCCTCTTGTCACCAAGGTCCACAATTGGGAAGAAGTGGAGCATCAGTTAGCATTCTGGATTATGTCAAGAAAAATTTGATCCCTCAACTAGGTTCATGAGACATTGATTCATTAGAAATTTTAGATTTCATTTTTAATAATAGCTGGACTGTCAAATTAAAGGAAA
>NC_036238.1:14505347-14511136 GCF_002742605.1 Olea europaea var. sylvestris
TCAACTAGGTTCATGAGACATTGATTCATTAGAAATTTTAGATTTCATTTTTAATAATAGCTGGACTGTCAAATTAAAGGAAAATTGTATTTTTGACATATTGTCGTGTCTTCGGTGGAGTAGCTCGGGAAGGGTTTTGTAAAACAGGTTCCTATCGTAGGGATGCTGAGGTGAAGGAACATGTTGATCTAATGTTGCCAATTTCTAAGGTCTCTTTAGATTTTACAGTAATAGAGGACTTATATTTTGTTTTCAATATATTCATGGAATATAATGAACTTTGAAAGATTATTTTCTACAAGAATCACATTTTTTTCTGGTCATTTGCCTCCTTCAACTAAAGGTAAATCAAATGCAGGGAAGTAGAAGAAATGGATACGATTTATAAAACCAATCAAAGCTTTAGTGACAGCTAGTATCTGGCATAGAAAATTATGATCTCAGAATGATATTTTGGTAAAAAGTTTTCATAGAAATCTACAATGACGATTATTACAGAAGGCATCATTTGTAAACATTTCACTACAATGGCTCGAGAATGGCGATTATTCCATAAGGTGTCATTTATAAATAGCATGCTACATCGGTTTGAAGAAATTATCATTAGAAGTAATTTATACCTCCTATCGAAGCAAGCTATCAATGACAATCAACTTAGGATTTGCTTGACATGATTTCTGCTTCTTGTAAAAGAGTTCTCTAAGAAAGATTTTTTTTATCTCAATTTAAAAAGCTCTTCTTGCTTGACAAATAACTTCTAGAGAACTATCAGAACATGTTTAAAAACAATTTCTTAAACTCAGGAGTAGCTTTTGAATTTTCAAGAGACTTGTCAAACAGACTCTTAGAGTTCTTGTTGATACCAAGTTTAACAAAAGAATGCGACGAGAGCTGTTGTCACCTCTTGATATTGGAAATGTCCATACATTCCCGGGCTCAAAATCCATCATTGGCTAAACAATTATTTAGTAATGCCATTTTGGGCTTTACTCTAGCCATAGAAAGAGAGAATCGGGCTACTCTTTAATATTAATGAAAGAAGACTCTCTATAATAACTGACAAGGGTAACCTATGAAATATATAGAGTACTGTGTTGAGACTCAAATACATAAGAATAAGAATGTCAACGAATCAGGTCAAGCCAGTTCGCTGAGTAAAATTAAGTTGGATTTTTTTGGCCAGAACTAAGCCAAGCATCTAGCTCGGCTAATAATCGAGGCTCGAGTTTTACCGAGTTGAGCCGGCTCAGTTTCTTCTTTTTTTCATAACACATAGGCAAGGCGCAATAGCACGTTGCTAGTTTTTTTTTTTTTTTTTTTTTAGTGGGCCCGATAGGCAAACATGTTGGCTCAGGCTTGATTCAACACCCCAAGAACTGTCGAGCCTCTAGTTGGGCCAACTCAAGCTTTTTCAGGGCGAGCCACGGGCAGTCCAAGTCGACAAGTCAAAATGCCATCCCTACATAAAAATGACACCAACTATGAATATTCATGATCTAAATTTCAGTCGTGTCTATGTAGTCTTCCTCGATTACACCAGAGTTCCAAGCTTTCTAGATAGAATATGGTGGCTATCGAGACTACTCTTTGCTTATGGCCACCTTATTCCGTCACCAGAATTCAAGTCTGCACTAGAAAAGATCTCTTGATTCCTTGCGATTAGGCAATTCCTTTTCACTCCATTTAGCTTTATTTCTCTCTAAGGGGATTTTGATGAAAAGTTTTATAAGAATTGAACAATTCTATTTGGTCAAATGCCTAAGGGGGTTTAACATAGCTATATTATTTTCGTTCCTTTATTAACTAACAATACAAGATTCTTCAAAAAGATGCGAGCTGACTCGAAAATGTGGGACCTTGCCTTAGCAACGAAATAAGGGAAGCACAAAGAGCTTTTTTCACCAACGAGTTATGTAGTGGTAGGCCTTGTAAAGTCCACTAAGCTTCACTTCGCTCCCCCCTTTGGCTGTCGCAATTGACTGACGTCTAGTCGAAGGAAGCAGATGATTTCACTATCGTCCGAGAGTGATGATTCCTGTGGAAAGCACTTGTTTTTCATTACCTAAGAAGGCACCGTTGATTAGTGCCCAATCTCCATAATAGCTTTCCATAAAATCTCCAATTTTTCGTGTTGCATCCTCTCGGCACCTATGCAATGAAATCCATGGTTGCACTTGCCCGATCTCTCTAGTGCATAGACAATGGCTCCAAAGCGCTAATTAGCTTGCTCCACAAGGTCATGAAGACAAAGATGGCGAGTTTTCACTTACCCTAAAACTTCTTTTTCTCCACCTTTTCTTCTCCATACTCTTTTATATCCACTTAATCCCCCAAACCGGAGGTTCTTACATTCTGGTCCCCTTTCCAAAGGAGTACACCAAAGGAAGAGCGCTACTCCAAATTCTTCCAGGCTGCTAACATTCATAATAACGCTAACTGACATTTTAAATCCAATAATTCCAGAGAAATTGTCTAACTTTAGCTCGACGACCTGAAATTTCAATATACAGATGCACTTCTGGGATCAACAAATTAATGCACTGAATTTGTGAAGATTAAAAAGGGATTGTAATGCAAAATAAAAAGTTATAACAGTGTATTGCTAGAGCCAAGTCGACATTTATGCAAATTAGCTAATTGTTCAAAGCCCACAAAATTTTAAAATTTTCTTCCAATAATTTAACCCAGGGAATATTCATGTCAGATTTTGATTGTAATTATTAAAAAATAATTTGAAAAATAATTTAAATATAGAAATTCTAGAAATATATAAAATAATAAATATTATTGCATGAAAAGTCCAAAGGTAAAAGAATAAGTAATATTTAAGATTATTAATTGAGTTTTTCATGGATGATAATATTAAAAAAATGTCTTTAATTTACAGATGAAATTTTCATCATTAAGTAAAGTAATAAAATATAAATACTATGCACTTCATTGGTACACTAAAACGAACACACCAATTTGGTGCAATGAATAGTGTTATACCAAATTTCTATAACATTATTCATTTAGTATAATTTTTGAATTTTTTTCCATTATTTTATATTACAACAAATTTTAATTCATATTATATCATTTTTATATCCATTCATAATTAATGATTTAACTTCATTTATATTTATTTTAATTTGATTATTAATTTTAATTAATATTTATTTGTATGTTCTAATCAAATAATAAATATTAACTATTGAATACATTAAAATAAAATTGCTCATTAAAATTCAAAATTTATAAATTTGATAGTTAAGAATTATGAAAAAAAATTAGCACTAGAACAACATAAAAATGAAAAATAAAATTTAAAGTAAAAAATAACATTAAACTTCAGAATAGACAAATCAATGATAAAGAGGTACATATTGCACCTCAAAATGCATTAATGTATTGGTAGTGGGATGAATATTCTAATTCCAAGAATTAATTGATAAAACTAGTTGTGATTTTTAATTATGTGTAACTTTTTTTTTTTTGTGATATTGTAATTTTTTTATTGTGGAATTATTTTTCTTTATTATTTTCAAAATACATTTTTCTCTCTCTTTTTTTCAATCACAATTCTTTAATAAATTAATATTACACACAAATCTAAATTTTTTCTTTATTTTTTAACCACACAATCAATCTACTATTACAAAATACATTCTACACCCAAAAATGGGGCTCAAATAGGTTTGAAGTGTAATCATTATTTTTAATTATTAACAAATATAATATTTTAGTTCATATTTAATTTAATAATTTTAATAATAAGTTAATAACATATTAATTTAATACTTTTAAAAATAAATTAATTGTTCAGAAATGAAAAAAAAAAGGAAATAAAGGAAACCCCATTTATTTGGTGTAATGGTTGGAGTCTTGGAGATCATTTTGCAAAATGGTGGTAATGTCACGCAAATAGTTTGAAATGGCCTTATGAGTATTAAATTTGTTGATTATTATTTCCTCTTACTCAATCTATTTATATCTAAAAATTTCAACACAAAACATTGACAACGTTATTGTCCAATATGTGTATCTAGTTTGTTCAAAAGAAAAAGGAAAAAGAAAAAGAAAAATAAGCACCCTTATGGTAGTAAATGATAGCAATGTGAAAATAATATATAAATAAATATATTTTTAAAAAATAATATTTTTGAGTTTAAATGCAATGACTTCTAAGATTTGTCTTATTAAATAGTATAAATCTCTTGAAAAATTGCAGTACATGCTCAACTATCAATTTTACACATAGTAATATTAATTATTTTTTCAAAAATGACGACTTCTAAGATATTGTATTAGGTAACTTTATTATTTTTTTGAAATATATTAGCACATGTTGAATTGTTATTTTTACAGTTCACAATAGTATGAATGCTATCGAATATTTTGGAAAATAACAAATGAGTGATGACTTCTACGATATTATACTCAACGATATAGATTCTGAATATTATGATTTAAATTCCATTATTAGGTTAAACAATCACAACTCATGATATAAGGTATATTTCAACTATTTTGGATTGTAATATATGTTTAATATGGCATAAAATCTTATCTTCACCAACCAAATAAATCTTGAAAAGTCAATTATAGGACTCAATAATAATCCAGAGAACTTCAACTATTTTGGAAATGATTCATGAGTTTTGGAAATTTTTGCTTATAATATCTTCGGCCTTAAGTTTTAAACCTCAAAATAATGTGAATTGCTTCGGCTATTTTGAAATACAACCCCACTTGAGGTGCCTTCACAGGGGTTTTACAAGGCACACACAATTGGGGGGATGGGGTTGAGTGAGTTAATATTTGGCCTTTTTTTATTCAGGTGGGGTCCACCCTTTGTGAGATATCTAGCCGGGTTCAATGCATCTGACATTTGTACAGGAGGAAATTTTTTTTTGAAATATAATCAACTCATTCGCCCATATAGATTCTAAAAAATTTCTTGAGTTTAAATTTTACAACTTATAATAATATGAATCGTTTTAACTATTTTGAAAAATAATACATGACATTAAAGATGACTCGTAAACTTTTATATCCATTAGTTCATTAATATTACTACTCATACTAATTTGAGTTGAGATGTGATGTCCATCAATAATTAATTGACACATCAATTTACAGTTATTTTTAAATACAAGTGGAGTGAGAGAAAATTTAAACATGTTAATTTAAAGTAACGTGTTCATGAATTATTGGGTGGATAGCAAGTTGGACTGTTAATTTTGAACAGCAGATCTTAACTCAATTTGTGAGCATAATTAACTCCATTTGACAAAATTTAACAAATTTCTTGCGTACTCAATAGGTCAAAATTTAATTATCAAATCAAAGGTTAGTTACAAATTTCCATTGAATTCAATGCAATATATACAATAAATACTCGTTACAATGGAAGTTTTGAGATTCCTAATTGCAGTTCATCAATGCTGCAAGAATTCTCAAAGGAAAATACCATCATCAAGTTATTCAAACAATTTAAATAGTTAGGAGACAGAAATCCTAAATTGCTGTCACTTTTAAGAGTAAAATTATTTTACATTGACCTCGACAAGCCCTGCAATCCCTTCCCATGGAATCTGAGAACTTTTAAAAGGGTGGACGAGTTTCGAAATCCAACATTGTGGAGAATGTTTTTAGGAACAATTTTACATATTTGAACACGTGTTGATTTTATTTATGTTTAGAATTACATCAAATGCACCAAGCTATTACTTATGTTGACTACATAGAACGTTATCTTCCAGACTTGCATTGCCCCCCCCCCCCCCCCCCCCCCCCCCCCTTTA
>NC_036238.1:14511160-14515242 GCF_002742605.1 Olea europaea var. sylvestris
GCCAATTTATATAAGATGTATCAAGCTATTAATTATTGTCCGTCAACATTTCTTGTCAAAAATTTTTTGAAGTAGCATGATTGTTTAAAATGGCGGACGCATTTCGAAATCCAACATTTTGGAGAATGTCTTTAGGAACAATTTTCACATATTTGAAAACATGTTGACTTTTTATATGTTTAAAATTACATCAGATGTATCAAGCCATTAATTGTCTTGACTACATAGAATGTTATCATTTCTGGTCAAATTTTTTTGTTTGAGTAGCATGATTGTTTAAAATGGTGGACGCATTTCGAAATCCAACATTTTGGAGAACGTATTTAGGAACAGTTTTACATATTTGAAAACATGTTGAATTTATTTATGTTTAGAATATATGAGATGTACAAAGCTATTAATTATGTTTACATAGAACGTTATCTTCCAAACTAGCATTGCTTTCACCCCTATTTATTAGCATTTCTTCCTTCATTCTCTCACTCACAACACATTAATTTAGTCCCGTTTTCTTTCATTCTTTTAATACCCCCATTGTAACTGTACTTCACTGAAAAATTCTCCAAGAAATTAATTATCAGTTTAACATCCTTAATCCCCTCTTTGTATCTCTTTAAAGTCTGTCAAAGTAAATTAATGGATTCTTTGTTGAAAACTTTGTTTTTGGTCATGTTTTGTTTGTTGTCTCCATTGGTTACTAGTGACTTGGATTTTGTCGATCGGTCAGAATTGTTGAACGTTCCCGTTTCGCATTTTTCTGATTCTGTGAGGTCTACTATGGACACTGTTCATCAGGTGATCTCCACGTTGTCGAATTTCACTGACAAATTGGATGATTTTCGACTCTCTAATGCCCTTTCAGACTGTCTCGATCTATTGGACCTTTCAGTAGATGAATTGAATTGGACTATGTTGGCTTCTCAGGCATCAGATGGTACATTTTCTGCATTCTTTTTGCAGATAAATAGGATTATATCACTTTTTTTTTTTTTTACAAAATTGTCCTGAAATTTTGTAGGGATCAACTAAAATTTTTCGTCTTTACGTAGGTAAAGAAAATAATAGCTCTGAAAATCTACTTGCTGACATGAGGGCATGGTTGAGCGGTGTATTGATAAATCAAAACACTTGCCAAGAAGGTTTTGATGGTACAAAAAGCACTGTCGAGATTTTTGCTGGCGACGGATTAAACAAAATCACATCATCTGTCGACGACATTCTTTCCATGGTACGAACAACCCCAGACGGCACTGCTGATGGTAGTGAAGGCAGTTCTGGTGGCAGGAACGTTAGGAGAAACGACAAATTTCCAGATCGGCTGGAATCCTATGATGGGAAATAAAGGAAACAACATTTATTTGGTGCAACGGTTGGAGATCAATTTGCAAAATGGTGTGTAAGTCGCACCAATTTAATGCAAATAGTTCAAGATGGCCTTAGCAGTATTATATTTGTTGCTTATTATTTCCTCTTACTCGATCTATTTCTATCTACAAATTTCAACACAAAACATTAACAACATTATTGTCCAATATGTGTATCTAGTTTGTTCAAAAGAAAAAGGAAAAAGAAAAAGAAAAATAAAAATCAGCACCCTTAAGGTAGTAAATGATAGCAATGTGAAAATAATATATAAATAAATATATTTTTTAAAAATAANACGGAATTGCCGTTGGTAAAAACGATATCTCTTTGCTAACGGTTATTCCGTGTCTAATGTAGTTGTCTAACATTTAGATGTTTAACCTACGGATATTTCGCAGGTGATGAATCAATAATCACCAATGAACACAATCCGTTGGTAATCAGAAACGGATTATCCGTTGGTAAAAGTAATCCACGTTTAGCTACGGTAATCAACAATGGAATTGCCATTGGTAAAAGCAATATCTCTTTGCCAACGAATATTTCGTGCCTAATGTAGTTGACTAACATTTGGATGTTTCACCTATGGAAATATTCGTTGGTAATGAATCGATAATCGCCAACGAACATAATCCATTGATAATCAGAAACGGATTATCCATTGGTAAAAGTAATCCACTTTTAACTACAGTAATTGGCAATAGAATTGCCGTTGGTAATGGGCGATATCTCTTTGGCAATGGATACTCTATACCTCATGCAGTTGTATAACATTTGGAAGTTTCACATATGGATCCGCAGTTACTAATGGGTATTCTATCAATGATGCATAGCAATTTTTATTAAAAATTAGGATGTTTCAAGCTTTTATCTAAGGAAATTTTGTAGGTGATCCGTTGGTAAAAGTATTCACTTTTAACTACAGTAATCAACTACGGAATTGCGGTTACTAAAGGTGACATACATTTATCAACAACTATTTCGTGCCTAATATAGTTAGCTAAGATTTGAATATTTCATCTACGGGGTATTCCGTAGGTGACATAAATCAATTTTTGTTAAAAAAAGATGTTTCAAGCTTTTACCTATGGATGAATATAATTTCTTTCACCTACGATAAATTTGTTAATGATATTAGGTACATCAATTTTTAAAATGATGAAGTTGAACTAATCGCTCAATGATTAATGTAAATAACGATATTTCATCTAACGTTCGAATTTTTTGACAATGAAGTAATTTAGCTCATGATTGATTGGGATTAAAATTAAATTTTTAGTAGATTTTGATAAATTTTTTTGAAATATATGATTGAAAATATGTGGGATCCACTCCAAACAAGGGCTTAATTACAAAAATACAAAAAGATCAATCTAATTATTTGCAAGAAATACATAGACAAAGCAGTTTATGTACCTGCAATACGACATCCATTTGTTGGGATTCCGTCTTTACAATGAAATCTTGTAATATTTAGTTTCATTGTTGTCCTGCTCGAGCCCCATTAATTTGAAGTAACGTATTATAGCATAGTGATTGATGAATAATGTGTGGTGAAAAAGAAGGTAAAGTTTTTGATTTACGCATAATATTATTTTAATGAAAAATGTATATTTGAAAACGAGTACAGTAGAAAAAAAAAAAGTATAATGTAGAGTGGGGCTCAAAAAGGTGCCATAGTAAGTACTACTATTCTATTATTTAAAATATATATGATACTTCAATTGTAAGTTCTCATGTTTAAATATTACAACACAACAAAAAATATTAAAACAAGGGTT
This sequence comes from Olea europaea var. sylvestris, assembly GCF_002742605.1. Classification (NCBI taxonomy): domain Eukaryota; kingdom Viridiplantae; phylum Streptophyta; class Magnoliopsida; order Lamiales; family Oleaceae; genus Olea; species Olea europaea. The sequence goes on from NC_036238.1 coordinate 14,514,307, forward strand.
CATCACAATTTTTTAATTACAAAAACTTTCATCGAAGATTTTTGCATTTTGCATCTTAATAGGATAATTAACTTATAATCAAGTACATGCTTAAATCAATTTTAGTATATTCATATCTGTTCAGTCTTCTGATAGACAATATATATGAACTTGATTATCATGGCTATCATGGCTTCTGCTTAAATAACCACACCAATTAAAACATAGCCAATTAAAAAAAAATAAAAAATTCATAAATTAATACATAGCTTTTATATGACACATATATATGACTAGAAATGACAATAGATCGAGGCGAATATGTGATGGTCGTCCCCATATATCATCTCGTCGAAATTTTATGAAAGGCAAGACAAGGATATAATATTTTCGTTCATATCTTTTCGTTAATTAATTTTAACTTTTTAAAAATTTATGAAACAATATTGACATTAAAAATATAAAATATAATAAAATAAGAGATTCAGGATGGAATGGAGTAATTTGAGGTGGGGACAATGTTCTCCTCCTCGCAATAATTACTTAATGGGACGCGACGGATGACGATAAATTATTTTCTTGTCCCTCGATGAATTCGGAGTTGATACCGAATTCTATTTCACTATTAAGAATTTAAAATAAACACAGTAAAATATAGTAAATAAAATATTTTGATATTTTCTAAATTATAAAGATAAATAACATAGAAAAAAGTTTCAAATCCCCCCAACTTTTTTTTGGCCTCCCACCAAAACACGTTCCCTAATTTTAGATAGCTCTTCATCTTCCTCAACCAAAACCCTTCTCTCTTGGGGGATTTGATAAAAAAAGCATAGTCAAACAATGATTTTGATAAAATAACATTCTTTCAATATTTCTTGGTCAAATGGCCTTCATTTATAAAATACAATAAACAAATAATGTCAAATATCTAAAATACCCTCATCATGAAAAATA
>NC_036238.1:14516556-14517523 GCF_002742605.1 Olea europaea var. sylvestris
ATTACGTGACGGATAACGGGAGAATTGGTATGGATTTCAGTGAAATCACAAGTCACCATCCACATTCGTTAAAAAATCAAAGTAATGAAGGTATCTCCCAAATTATGTGATCGACATGTCTACCTAGTGACTCAAATGACTTCAACTTGTCGAATACAAGGGCCTGGAAGGCTCGTGGCTGCTCAAACTCGTGTTTATTAATAGAACGACACAAGTGTCGTTTAACAACACTTGTGTCGTTCTGTTGATTTCTACCATTTTTCGCTTTCTTTCCTCTGCGTCGACCTCAAAGATCAGACCTCCTAACTTAAGAAAGTCAGAATTATTGATTACATATCGAATAATGGGGAATTAGCATGGATTTCGGTGAAAACACAAGTCACCATCCACATTCGTTAGAAAACCAAAATAATGAGGGTATCTCTCAAATTATGTGATCGACATGTCTACCTAGCGACTCAAATGAGTTCAACTTGTCGAATACAAGGGCCTGGAATGCTCGAGGCTGCTCAAACTCGTGTTTATTAACAGAACGACACAAGTGTCGTTTAACAACACTTGTGTCGTTCTGTTGATTTCTACCATTTTTCGATTCCTTTCCTCCGCGTCGACCTCAAAGATCGGACCTCCTAATTTAAGAAAGTCAGAATTTTTGATTACGAATCGGATAATGGGGAATTGGCATGGATTTCGGTGAAATCACAAGTTACCATCCACATTCGTTAGAAAACCAAAGTAATGAGGGTATCTCTCAAATTATGTGATCGACATGTCTATCTAGCGACTCAAACGAGTTCAACTTGTCGAATACAAGGGCCTGGAAGGCTCGTGACTGCTCAAACTCGTGTTTATTGACAGAACGACACAAGTGTCGTTTAACAACACTTGTATCGTTCACTTGTGTCGTTCTGTTGATTTCTACCATTTTTCGCTTCCTTTCCTCCGCGTCGACCTCAAAGATCAGACC
>NC_036238.1:14517855-14517965 GCF_002742605.1 Olea europaea var. sylvestris
ATTCTGCACTCTCGGTATTTGTAAGTGCAAAAATCGTTATATAAAAATACACTGCAAATACGGTAGGCAGCATATACGGTAAGTTGCAAATACCGTAGGCAACATATATG
>NC_036238.1:14519235-14529231 GCF_002742605.1 Olea europaea var. sylvestris
GTTCTTTATATCTTTTCAAGATCAGTAACGACACAAGTGTCGTTCTCAATGACTTTTTCATCCTCTAAACAACACTTGTGCCATTCTCTTAGAACTTTTCATTTTAGTAACGACACAAGTATCGTTCTCAATGACCTTTCATCCTCAAGCACTAGATCTCTAAATTATGCAAGAAAACTAGATCATGTGACATAGAATATGGAGTATTGAACTAAGTTAACCCATTTGCTTGTAACGACATTTGTTCCACCCTCATAGATACTTATATAAGTCCAACAACAACACTTGTATTGTTTTAATGAAAGTTTATAATTTATGCAATGTCACTTGTGCCGTTCTCATATACACTTATAAGTCCAGAAATGACACTTATGTCTTTTTTTGAGACATAACACAATAAAGATACACGTCAATATTTAACAAAAGACAAACATATCCTACAGAAAAAAATTCATCCCCTGGAATAAAGTCATCCTATTGATATGCGCATTTTCAAATGTAATCTACAAGTTTTTTACATTCTTCAAAATATCAAAATTCTCAAACTCGAGTGAGAAATATATATACCTTGAAACAAAATAATTTTGAGGGGTACTGTAAAACGCTAATCCTAAGCTCTAGTTACACTAGAATCATACCCCCCACCACTATAATTAACATTATTTCAACCACTACCACTGTACTAATATGTGCTTTCCCCACTCCGAGTATAAGAGTTATCACTTCTAAAATCACGACCACCAAAATGCCCACACCACGTCTACTTTTACCTCTATATGGAGCTCGACTTGTAAACCAAATCAGCCAATGGGTACCTCTTGATTGGCTTATCAAATCAGCTGGTGGCTTTGTTGATACGTGAGCAATGTAGGGAATATCAAGGCCATGACCTGCCATATCTGTCACAACCAAAATTAGTGTGTTTTCTCTTTTAAACGATTTCAATGCTAGTTCTCTTTCTTGGAACAACAGGTAAATCAAAGTCAAATCAAGTAATAATCAATGTAGGCGTAATGATACAACGTTTACGCAACTAAAGAATAAAATGATTCAATAAAGTCAAGGGGAAACACAACCTTTTAAATTGCAAACTTATATACATTATTTAGTAGGTGAAGTTCCAATCTACAAATAAGGGTACTGTGGTAAAAATAGGCAAAATATAATATGAAAAAATTCTGAAATCAACAAGTGTAAAGTTTAATAATAGAACTCACATAAAATAGGAATTACAGTAAAACATTATATAAAGAATTTTCCTAAAAATGCCGAATTATTTAAATCAAATTATTCTTAATGCAAGTCTCTAAGTTTCAAGGCATATTAAAGAACAAGTACATTTACATATCACAATTTCGATTTATAGCAATGCCAGTAAATGAATTTTTTTTAACCCATCATCTTCAAAACCCCAAATGTATCAAAAATCCATTCACATTAAAAAAACTCAGCTAAAACTAAACTAAATATACAAATAAATCACGAAATCATAAAAAAAATGCAATTTTCACAAATTTTTATTATAAAACTATAGTAATGGAAGCACAAAATCACATTTTAAAATAACAAAAAAGAAAAAAAAATCGTAGAAAAAATTACCTTTTTTGTTGTCTTAACTTATACCAAAGAGAGGGTAAAGTAATGTGAAATAAACTAGAGTCAAAGAAAAGTTTTTTGTAATATTGAAATATAGTGAAAATTAAGGTGAAGAAGATGGGTTTGGAATTCAAGTTTGGGGAATAGGGTTTCACAGGAAAAGGGAAGAAGAAAGAAGAAGGTGAAATGAAAGAAGTTGGGTGAATAATTTGATATAAATTGAAGGACAATTTTGTCATTTTATCAATTAAAACATTTTAAATTTTTTTATTCCATTTTAATGATGGTCAAAGACTATTTGTCCAAAATCATTGTCCAAGTGGGTCATCTGGCCAAATTCCCCATCTTTCAAATCACCTCTCACAAATTGCAAAATAATTCTATTTGCCTCTCCAAGAATTTGACCGTCTCTTCTCTCAATATCACCAGCAAATTCATCCATTTGTCCCTTCTTCCACGTAGATGCATATTCCTAACGAGATTTTCACCTTCATCTTCTCCTTGTTTTCACGCCTTTCTTCTTTGCCTCTCTTTGTTTCCACAATTAAAATTTTAAGGCAAGTTAGCAGCATCATTGTAATTATGGCCTTTTTTTTTATTGTGTTTGATTTTGATTTTTTATTTTTGTATAAGATTCCGAGACATGAGTTTTTGAGGTTATCTATGTTCTGGTTTCCAAATATTTTTTTTGATTCTTAAAGATTTGTTGGTGTTTCTAATTTTTGGCTTCTTAGAATAATATAGAATTGTGGATTGGATTTCATCTTTTTGAGTACGTTGCATACCCACTTGATTTGATCACAGTTTTATGAACCCATTGGATGATTAAAATCAAAGGTTGGATTTATTCTCGTGATTATGTTTGCTTGTGGTAAAAAAAAATAAAAATATATCGAATCTCTCTGGCCTATACTAAAAAAATAAAAATAAAAAAATAAAAGGATAGGAAAGTATGCCAAATAGAAATAGATGCTTACGTTCACAAAATTTGACGATTTGATTTGTGTAAATTATGCTTATTATTTTGAAGGCATTGGTTAACACAATGAAATATTTGGTTTTTGCACATCTGTAATGCTTTAGTGTTCTGCAGCTAAGATTATTTGTCAATACAATGGCCGGTCATGTGTTTAGGGTTCGTTTGGCGTGATTTTTGAAAAGTAAAAACTTGCCTTTAAGATTAAGAAAATGCTTTTGGACTTGTTTAATATCATTCTGGGAGTGGCCTAAGGTGCAATCCTACCTGAAGCAGCAGCTGTCCCAACCAGGCCATTGATATTATTTATTAGCCTTAACTTTACCCAAATTTTATCCATGTCTTTTGCCCTTTTCTCGAGTGAGTTTTCATGTTTATTGAAATTCAACCACATATCAGCAGAGGTATATGCCAATTGATTGTGAAATATGTACCTATTCTTGTTGAGAATTCTTTTTTCCCTTATTTTCATTGATATTCTTATTGGAGATTGACTCTTATTTTGTGACATCGGCATTGGGTGGGTGCGACCACTGGTATTAGTGGTAGTTTTGGGATAAAGAGTTAGGAAAGAATGGGATGGAGTGGAACATCTTCGTTTTCAATTGAAAAATGTAAAGTTATCATCTTATCCTTTTAAAATTAGTCAAAATAATGGTCAATATTAATTCTTTGGCCAACTAACGGTCAAATTAATAGTTTCCATCCATTTGGACTTCAACAACAAGTTTTTAAAAGGTTTGATATCGTGATTGGTACAAAAGAAAGGGTTAGGTCAAGTTTGCTAACAAACTAAAAATTTGATACCTCAATTGCAATTTTCCCTTACTTTTAAGCATACACAAACCAATCAAACTTCACTTCTACCAAATACCAATTGACGAAATTATTTTCAAAACTTATAATAAACATTCTAAGCTTATCCAAACTTATTTTTAATTGACATTTTTTCCATTCTAATAAAGTCAATGAGTATAGAAAAAATTTAACAGAAGTTGTAGCACAACACTTTTCCACCACACCCCACTAGTGAATGCTCAAAGCCACCTGAATTTTTCTCCACCTCTCTCTCTACAATTTCCTACACAGAGCCTCCAGAATTTATACCGCAGATTTCGTTAGACTGTCTCAAATTCCCTCCTGGTTCCACTTCATAACCCATTAGTCTCTGCACTTCATACTTACACCCGTAAACGTACAATGAATAAATAAAGATTTTTCCGTCAAACCAAAAACAAAACCTTGATTTTATAAATTTTAGGTCTATCCTCCCCGTAGTCTAAGATTTTTGACCTTTTCTATGTCAATATGTAGATTTTTATTGGGTTTCTTTAAATCTTTGATTCAGTGTCTTTATTGATTTATAATCACCATCAATAAGAAATTAGCATTTAGGACTGGGGCTTCTACCGTTATTTTTTTCATCAAAGAAAGATTTTTTAAAATCATTTTCTGTAATTAAGTTGGAATGGATCTGAGAGCCGTTGTTTGAGCTCGTCTGCTGGCGATTGAAAATGTAAAGGAAATGGCCAAATGAAATGGGTAACAGGTTCAAGGCCATATGTTGGATTAATTCTTTTGGGCTAAATAAATTAAATAATAATAGGCCCAAAATTTAATATTTACAAAAGCCCAAACCAAAAAAAAAAAAAGGAAAAAAAAAGGGCCGGCTCCTTCATCTTCCTTCTTCCTTCTTCTCCAATGGCTGCAGCACACTGACCAGTGACCAGGCGGTTTTGCAAGACTGCAACTCCTTCCCCGGCGACTTTGAAGATTCCGGCGAAGCCAACACGCGCGGCCGCGCCCCCTCGCCGGGTGCTGGCTCCGCGCCTGCCTAAGGTGCAATCCTACCTGAAGCAGCAGCTGTCCCAACCAGCCCATTGATATTATTTATTAGCCTTAACTTTACCCAAATTTTATCCATGTCTTTTGCCCTTTTCTCGAGTGAATTTTCATGTTTATTGAAATTCAACCACATATCAGCAGAGGTATATGCCAATTGATTGTGAAATATGTACCTATTCTTGTTGAGAATTCTTTTTTCCCTTATTTTTGATCTCATTTTTACCGCTATGTTTTCCCTCCTTTGTTTTTCGATTTTCCTTCAATATTTGCCGTAGATTTACAAATATTCAAATTGTTATCATTGCTTTTGTAAATCTACTTTTATTGATTAGTCTATACAGAAAAAGGGTGGCCAAAAACTCAATGCAAACATTCCATTGATTGAATCCTGAACAACAATTGTCTAGGGCTTTCTACTGGTTGATTCTCTTCAGTTATAAATATATGCGCTTATTCCTCTATGAGGTGTTTTTCCTTTTCATGATTGGTTTTGCTTCAACTGATTATTTGATTTTTTGGGCATCGTATTGGAACATATGAAGCGTTGGCACACATATTGTCTTGAAATTAGGTTTTTTTCTTAGATACTGAATTTTGAAGCTCTTGTTAATGATTTACTACGTAATTTCACTCTAAAAAAAAAAAAGTAATACTGGAAGGGAATATTTTGAATGAAACATTCATATTATTTTTCTATTTTCAAATTTGAAGTGGACAAATTAGCTATTTGTTGCCATCACAATTTTTACTTTGTCATGTTATGTATAGAAGCTTTTTCTTAGTATATTTGTTCATGTAAAGACGTACAGACTGAAATCTACTACTATCTAATTGACTATATATGTTTTACTACTTAAAATATGCTTGGCAAAGCTTATTCTTTTATTTTAGTTTTGCGATACTTCAATATCATGTCTAATTATTTACTTTTAGTTATTAGCAGTATGTCATCGGATCGAAGTTGGATGTGGGCATGTGGCGATGAGTGGATAAGGGTTTTCTTACAAATGAATTTATTATGGGAGGTCGAAGATGAGCACATGGATGATGAACTTTATCAAGAAAATATGTCTGGATCTAATAGGCCCAAAGGTGACAGGTATATTTAATTATCCATCTTTCAAATGTACTTGATGTCGCTTAGTAAGATATAAGGACAAAACTGGACTGACTAAAGGAAATAATTTAACCAACAAGGAATGATGATGGGGAAGCATTCTTGCCTGTACAATTTCTTTTATCTTAATTAAAACCATGGATGAGATTTTATTAGCTACAAGTTGCTTCTCTTCACACTTTTAATTGACTACAATCATTGTTTATAAACTAAAACATTGTTCTTTGAATATACAAAAACTAAAAGATTGATCAAATACAAATGTAAGCGCAAACTTCGATAATATCAAATCAATTTACTTAGCATGTAGGATGTTGCTAACTAGAGGAGGAAGTACATCTAGTCAAGCAAGGCAGCGTAAATCAAGACGTGGGGGGTGGTACAAGGTCTATACAGAGTAATAATGAACATTATGATCCTAGTACTCTCAACGATGAGTTGGGAGGTGAGCAAGCAGATGATTTGCCCAAAGCTAGAAATAGGACCAGGGTCCTAATCGTGGTATTCCTATGCCTGCTCATCGATTACAACGTAACGAAATAACTATTACAAATAGCACGTAAGTATACATTTATTTTCAATTGATTTTATATATTTAGAAACATACATGTTAGTATTTGTAATGGGAGAAGAACTTTGTTAAATGTTAAACAAATGAAACTAATTATTATGTGATGGTGAAAAAAGATGATATATTTATTGTTTGTTTGTTTTAACAGCTAATATTTATATTTACACATGGTGAGATGTTTCGACCTCAAATCACAAGTAAAATGACAAATAGAACGAGTACTAATTTATGAAGAAAATCAAGTTAAATAGTTGTTATGAGAGGGCATGAATATTTTATGAATTCTTTCATGATTAGTGAGTAATGCACTGAAGTTGAGGCATGTTGATGTTGAGACTCAAAAAGCTAAGACATAGGGATTAATGTGGAGAGAAACAAAGAGATGAAGCTGCCATATCTCACACTAGCAATTTTCAAAACATATGTAAACTCGTCATATGTTATTTTGATTCTTAAACCAATCAATGTGCTTTATATTGCCCTCTTTCTTTTATAAGTTGTATTTTCTTCTTTTATTTAAAATATAGTAACTTGTCGTTAAATATGATAACATTTATTACATTGATGTTTTTTAAAGAAGATAAACATATTTTCTATGGTTAAAGAAGATAACATTTAAAGATTTCATGTTTCTTATATGGTTGTGTAACTCATCGACTTTTTCTTAATCATGTTTTTTTCTATTATTTATATAGTTTTGGTGAAACTTTCATACCCCGTGACATCACCGCAACCATGAAAGCGTATTTTGATGGTCCATATCCCACATTTTGCTCAATGCCACAATCTATAAGAGATGGTTTATGGGATCGATTTATGGTAATTATTATTTATTATATTTGAAAATTTTTTAAATTCATTTGGTCCATGAATGGATTTTTTATTTATATATAAGGATAAATATGTATGGCCGACTGCGAACACTATCGATGTGTATGACACATAGAAGGTCACAGCGAAGGATAGATATAGAGATATGATGAATGATGCTCGCGAGAAAGCAAAGCGTAATCCTGCTCATTGGAAAGGACATGGCCCACGTTGGATAAGAGCAGAGCATTAGGATAGTCTTGTGAATTTTTGGAATACTAAAAAATGGAAAAAAAAATGCGAAGATTGCCAAGGAAAATCGTCTTGCACAAGGACATGATGGTAAAATGTAGAAGCATACTGCTAGTTCAATCTCCTTTGTGATTACTAATAAGAGATTGGTATATTTTTTTCATACTATTTTTATTTTATGTTTTAAAGTTCATGTGTATTTTTAATCGATTGTAATTAATGAGTTGCATATTTTAGGAGAAGGATATGGATAGTCCAATGTCCCAATTAGAGTTTTTCAGTCATACTCACTGGAAGAATCAAGGACTTCGCCATTTTGTTGATAAAAAATCCAAGCGAGTTCATGTAAGTACAATTAGAGTTCATGTACTTCATAGTTTGTTCATATAGTTAGTAAGATATATATATATTTTTTTCCACAGGATACTTATAATACTGCAATCGAGTCCAAGTATGGTACTGTTAGGGATAATCAACACATTCGATTCTAATTCATGGATTGATGCTGTCAACGGTCCATCTAAAGGTCGTGTTTATGGGTTTTGTCCTAGACAACCTGCTTCATTTGTTCTTGGTACACCTACTTCACCTAGACGTTCAATACTTGCACGTGATGAATAGGTGAATAATTTGAAGTCAGAACTAGCAATTGCATGAAATACAATAGACGAGAACAACGAAAGGATTGATTATCTCACTATACGTCTTGAAAGAGTTAAAAGAAATCACGAGATTGAGATGCGAGAAACAGTGCGAAGCATGCTCAAGGAACTAAATATTCCTAATTTACAATTTCCTTCTAGCTCAAGATCACGAAATGATGATATGTGAGACATGATATTTGAAATTCGGAATTTCGATGTAATAATTTAATCTATTAAAGCTTTAGTGTGTTTTGAATAATTTGACTATTTAATGCATTTTAAAATTAATAATTAGTGGGTTGTATAAATTTTTAATTATTTTTAATAAAAAAATAATAAGTTAAGATTCTTCAACAGATTTTCCATTGGTATTGAAGTATAAGAATATAATTTTAGCAATGGATCGTTCGTTGGTCAATTATTCAGTTGGTGGTATCCATATTTTACTAATTAGGATAATGTTTTCATCAACGAATTTCCATTGGTAATGAAGACTTTTTACCAACGGAATCTCCGTTGGCAATTATAAAGTCTTTACCAACGGACATTTCGTTGGTAATGAAAAGAGTTTTACCAACGAAATTTCCGTTGGTAATTAGAAAGTTTTACCAACTTCAATAAAAGACTGTTACGAACAGAATTTTTGTTGGAAATGATGGGGTTTTTACGAACGGAATTTCTCTTGGAAATGACAAGGTTTTTACCAACGGACTTTTCGTTGGTAATCGGAAAACATTCACAAACGGAAATCCTGTTGGTAAATCTAATACACTATCAGCAACCCTTAAAATAGCAATGGAATTTCAGTCGATATTTTTCCGTTGGTAAAGACTAGTAGCAACGAATATCGTGACTTTAGAAACGAAAAATCCGTGCCTGAAGCCATGTTTTTTAGTAGTGATATTTCAACTATTTTGTATTGTAATATATGTTTAAGTTGACATAAAATCTTATCTTCACCAACCAAATAAATCTTGAAAAGTCAATTATAGGACTCAATAATAATCCAGAGAACTTCAACTATTTTGGAAATGTTTCATGAGTTTTGGAAATTTTTGCTTATAATATCTTAGGCCTTAAATTTTAAACCTCAAAATAATGTGAATTGCTTCAGCTATTTTGAAATACAACCCCACTTGACGTACAAGAGGTACCTTCACAGGAGCTTTACAAGACACACACAATTGGTAGGGAGGGGGTTTGAGTGGGTTAATGTTTGGCCTTTTTTTATTCAGGTGGGGCCCACCCTTTGTGAGACATTTGGTCGGGTTCAGTGAACTCGGCTAGGAAAAATTCTTTAAAATATAATCACAAGATCTTAACTTATTTGCCCAAACAGATTCTAGAAAATTTCTCGAATTTAAATTTTACAACTCACAATAATATGAATCGTTTTAACTATTTTGAAAAATAATATATGACATTAAAGATGATTCATCAAATTTTATATCTATCAGTTCATTAATATTACAACTCATACTAATTTGAATTGAGACGTGCTATCCAAATTTGTTTATACAACCTTTTGTCCACCAATAATTAATTGATACATCATTTTATAGTTATTTTTAAGCACAAGTGGAGTGAGAGAAAAGTTAAACATGTTAATTTGAAGTAACGTGTCAATGAATTATTGGGTGGATAGCAAGTTGGACTGATAATTTTGATCAGGAAATTTTAACTCAATTTGTGAGCATAACTATCTCCATTTGACAAAATTTGACAAATTTCTTGCTTGCTCAATCGGTCAGAGATTAATTATCAAGTCAAAGGTTAATTACAAATTTCCATTGAATTCAATGCAATATATACAATAAATACTCGTTACAATGGAAGTTTTGAGATTATTCATTGCAGTTCATCAATGCTGCAAGAATTCTCAACGGAAAATACCATCAAGTTAAGAATTTAAATAGTTGGTAGACAGAACTCCAAAATTGCTGTCACTTTTAACAGTAACATTATTTTACATTGACCTAAACAAGCCCAGCAATCCCTTCCCATGGAATCTGAGAACTTTTAAAATGGTGGATGCGTTTCAAAATTCAACATTTTGGAGAACGTCTTTAGGAACAGTTTTACATAATTGAAAACGTGTTGGCTTTATTTATGTTTAGAATTATATCAAATGCACCAAGCTATTACTTATGTTGACTACATAGAACGTTATCTTCCAGACTTGCAT
>NC_036238.1:14529290-14585315 GCF_002742605.1 Olea europaea var. sylvestris
ATTTATATAAGATGTAAAGAGCTATTAATTATTGTGTGTCATCATTTCTTGTTAAATTTTCCTATTTGAGTAGCATGATTGTTTAAAATGGTGGATGCATTTCAAAATCTAACATTTTGGAGAATGTCTTTAGGAACAGTTTTACATATTAAAAAACGTGTTGACTTTATTTATGTTTATAATTTTATGAGATGTACAAAGCTATTAATTATGTTTACATAGAACGTTATCTTCCAAACTTGCATTGCTTTCACCCCTATTTATTAGCATTTCTTCATTCTCTCACTCACAACACTGTAATTTAGTCCCGCTTTCTTTTCATCTTTTAATACCCCCACTGTATTTATACTTCACTGAAAAAATTCTCCAAGAAATTAATTATCAGTTTAACATCCTTAATCCCCTCTTTGTATCTGTTTAAAGTCAGTCAAAGTAAATTAATGGATTCTTTGTTGAAAACTTTGTTTTTGGTCATGTTTTGTTTGTTGGCTCCATTGGTTACTAGTGACTTGGATTTTGTCGATCAGTCAGAATTGTTGAACGTTCCCGTTTCGCATTTTTCTTATTCTGTGAGGTCTACTATGGACACTGTTCATCAGGTGATCTCCACGTTGTCGAATTTCACAGACAAATTGGATGGATTTCGACTCTCTAATGCTCTTTCAGACTGTCAGGATCTATTGGACCTTTCAGTTGATGAATTAAATTGGACTATGTTGGCTTCTCAGGAATCAGATGGTACATTTTCTGCATTCTTTTAGCAGATAAATAGGATTATATCACAATTTTTTTACAAAATTGTCCTGAAATTTTGTAGGGATCAACTAATATTTTTATTCTTTACGTAGGTAAAAATAATAGCTCTGAAAATTTACTTGCTGACATGAGGGCATGGTTGAGCGGAGTATTGATAAATCAAAACACTTGCCAAGAAGGTTTTGATGGTACAAATAGCACTGTCGAGAGTTTTGCTGGCAACGGACTAAACAAAATCACATCATCTGTCGACGACATTCTTTCCATGGTACGAACAACCCCAGACGGCACTGCTGATGGTAGTGGAGGCGGTTCTGGTGGCAGGAACGTTAGGAGAAACGACAAATTTCCAGATTGGCTGAAATCCTATGATGGGAAACTCCTCGAAGGTGGCAACTACACGATAGTAGATGCGGTGGTGGCGGCTGATGGCACGGGGAATTTTACTAGGATCATGGATGCTGTCTCTACAGCCCCAGATTGCAGTACACGACGATATGTGATATACGTAAAACGCGGTATTTATGAAGAGTATGTAGAGATCGGCAAGAAGAAGTGGAATATAATGATGATTGGAGATGGCATGGATGTTACGATTGTTTCCGGTAATAGGAGCTATGTGGGTGGCTGGACCTCGTACGGTAGTGCAACTTTTGGTAAGAATGGTCTTTAATTGAAAAAATAATCCTTTTTTTATTTTATATATATTTTTATTTAGTCCCGATTTGGCAACCATTCTCCAAAAATTCTTTTTTCTAAAACTCATTTTCAACCATATATTTTAACAATAAAATATTTTCTATTTAAACCCAAATTTTTTCTTACTTTTGAACCTCACATTCTCCCACTAAAAAAAAAAAAAAAAAGGGGGAAAAACTATTCCAAAACTCATTTTTTCCAAAAACTCTTTTCAATGGGCATCAAATAGGGACTTAATTGATATAGAATTAAACTACTTTGCTCGAAAATTTTTGACGGAATGGTTGACATCTTCTCACATACGCGTGGATCTCGCGTAAATAAAAAAGTGGGCCACACCCCATTGTGAATATTGGTCAACCATCATGTCAAAATTCAATGGTTGATTGATATATCATTCCGTGCAATTATATACTACTTCCACTGTATGAAGTTCGGCATTCTTCATCCAAAGCCCAATTTTTCCTGTGTTTTTGACATGTTGATCTAATTATATGAATACGGATTATTGTTGATCTCATTTTTTTTTTCCTCCAAAAACTCATTATTGTTTATGTATTTCGTGGGAGTAGTGTTGAAAAAATTGAGCTCATATGTAGCACAACTAACCAGAAGATTTCCCACAGTTTGCTAAGTAATTTCATGTTAATTTCTTCAAATGACAAAATTGCAGGAGTTAAGGGCAGAGGATTCCTTGCACGGAATATGACATTTGAGAATACGGCAGGCCCCCTTATGCACCAAGCAGTTGCTTTTCGATCTGATTCCGAATTTTCAGTTGTGTACCACTGCGCCATTAGGGGATACCAAGATACATTGTATGTACACTCTTTGCGCCAGTTCTACAAGGAATGCCGAATTACTGGCACAGTTGATTTTATTTTTGGCCGTGGTACTGCTGTCTTCCAAAATTGCCAAATTCTAGCCCGAGAAGGGCTTCCGAATCAAAAGAACACCATCACAGCACATGGGCGTGAGCTTTCGACTGATTCTTCCGGCTTTTCCATACAATATTGTGACATTTCAGCAGAATCGGACGTCACCATCCCAACATATCTAGGTCGTCCATGGAAAAACTTTTCGCGTACGGTTATTATGAGATCGAACATTAGCAGTGCCATTAGGCCTGAGGGATGGCTTGAATGGAATGGAAGTTTGTACCTAGATACTCTATTCTATGCAGAATACAGGAACTATGGACCCGGGGGAGAATTGGGAGGCCGAGTGAAATGGCCCGGTTACCATATACTTAATGGCTCGGACCAAGTGAAGCAGTTTACAGTGGATGAATTCATTGCAGGAAATACATGGTTGCCTTCCACAGGAATCGGGTACACGGCTGGCTTGGAAATTTGAGATGAAACTTTTTTTGAGATAGTTTGTTTTGTTCCAAGGTCGAAACAATGGAAAGGTAGATTTAATAATGAGCTGAAAGGAAAAAAAAAACTATTTTGTTCCAAGTGCAAAATCGATAATTGAAATGATAACTAGTGAAAAGTTTGCAACTTCTACTAAAGAAATGCAAAAGTTTTCAGTGTTTGAGATATTTTGTAAATTTAAAATTTTCAGAATGTTTAGAATACGTTTATGGTTTAGATCTTCAGAATCTTCAAATAAAAAAATAAAAAATAAAAAATAAAAAAAATCTTAATTTTCTCATTCTAATGCACTTCAGTCGCTTTAAGGAAACTTTGAACTTCAAATACAACTTTTAATCTAAAAAATTTCAAAACGTTGATAAAGTCTTTTAATTTCAACCTCATTGGATCAATTATTTTATAAATATGTGACTTAAATATATGTAATTACTAAATTAATTAATTAAATATAAATATTTTTTAATAAAAATCTGATTTTTGAAAATTGAAAATTGAAACTTGTTTTATTATTTTTGAATTGTGCTATAATTAATCTCTTACTTATGAAATTTTCCCTTACAAATCAAAGTTATTAATCATAATAATGTTGTACGGGTTATGCTATGGCAAAACGAACGGTGTGTCTTTGTCTGAATTATTGTACGAAAAAAATGAAAAACCAAAGACAGTTTCTCCTTATCATTTCACTAATGTAAACCTATTTTTAAACTGGCCTACATTGACAGAATATATACTAGCAATATCTATGTACGATGGTATAGAAGGAACATAATCATGTTTACTAGCACTAAGCAACAAAATTAATGAAGGCAATATAATTATATAAATATTATTTAGGCATTCAACTCTTTTCACGACAACTAAATTAAAAATGGTATAGTAAAATTTGCAAAGGATTTACGATCCTGTCAATGTAGATGACAAATTTCAAATCTTTCAACAAATTAAAAATTGCCTCCAATTATAATACTTACTTTTTATAAGACGGGTTCTATAGTTCGTCAACAATTCTAAATGTGTTCTTGGGATCTTGTGTCCATGCTCCAGATATAAGCAATATAAAATTTATTGGAATTCTTGACATTAAATTGAGGCAAAGAGATCATAACTTCATTTCTCAATAATTAAAATAACATTACCAAAGGGAAGCATCCCATCGTCCTCAGTCAGTTTAGGCAAATTTACTGTAAATTCCATATTTATATAGTTTGTAATGTTTTTCTTCATTTACAGACTTGTACAAATTTGTATAAATATACACTATATCAATGAAGAACATACAGGATTCCTTTTCTACTACAATTTTCTTTCTTCCTATTTATTACTACTTCTTCCTTTTTATTATTTCTCTATAAACACTTTAATTTACAGTCCCCATTTCTTTTTATGCATGCTTGAAGTTAAAAATTTTTCCAAGACTTCAAAATCTTATAACATCCTTAACTTAAAAAGTCTAGATTAATGGCTGCTTCATTGCAAACTTTATTTTTGGTCATGTTTTGTTTGTTGTCACCCTTGATAGTTAGTGGTGATCACTTGGAAACGTTGAATGTTCCAGTGTTGGAATTTTTAGGTTCTGTGAGGTCTACTACGGACACTGTCCGGCAAGTAATCTCGACTGTGTCGAATTTCAGAGGCAAATTCATCGATTTTCGACTCTCTAATGCCATTTGTGACTGCATCAATCTATTGGAGCTTTCATTAGATGAATTGAACTGGACTCTGTCGGCTTCTCAGAATAGAGATGGTATATTTACTGCATTTTCCATGAGAATATTATGTGCTGCTTTTGGTAAATTTATTTTTGTTAAAGACTTTGAAGATTTCAATTTCTATATTCTAGAACTTGGTACAGTCGTGCAAAATTTTAGCTGTTAAAAATGCAACATGAGAGACCCTTTTATAATCCTTAAATGGCTAATGCTGTCATTGGTCATGAGAACGCTAACGTTATGAAATCACTACATTAAAATATTCTATGTATTTTTATAACATTTTCTTTTACAAAATCGTCATGAAATTTTTACGGACTGAATATTTTCTTCTGCTAAATTTTTTCCCTTGCAGGTAAAGAAAATAACAGCCCTGAGAATCTAATTGCTGACATGAGGGCATGGTTAACTGGAGTATTGATAAATCTAGACACTTGCGTAGAAGGCTTTGATGACACAAACAGCACTATCAAGAATTTAGTTGCCAATTGCCTCGACCAAATAACAAAATTGATCGAAGATATTCTTTCCATGATACCAACATCCCCGAATCCAGTGTTCAAAGGCGGTCTTTCTCACGGCGCTGGAGGTGGTGGAGGCAGTTCTAATCACAAGAAGGTTAGAAACAAGAAAAAGTTCCCACATTGGTTGAAATCCAATGATCGGAAACTCCTTCAAGCCACCAACGGCGCTGTGGCAGACATGGTGGTGGCTGCCGATGGCACCGGGAATTTCACTCGTATCATGGATGCTATCTCTGCAGTCCCGGACTACAGTACACGAAGACATGTGATATACGTAAAACGAGGTGTATACGAAGAGTATGTCAACGTTAGTACTAATAAACCGAACATAATGATGATCGGAGATGGCATGGATGTTACAGTTATTTCTGGTAATAGGAACTACGCGGACGGTTGGACCACGTACAGTAGTGCAACTTTTGGTAAGAATAACCGTTAATTGACAAAATAATCTTAAACTGAGATATAATTTACTGTTTTAATTTCTTGACATGACAAAATGCAGGTGTTTCTGGGCAAGGTTTCATCGCACGGGACATGACATTTGAGAATACGGCAGGTCCTCTTAAGTCCCAAGCAGTTGCATTCCTTTCTAATTCTGAATGTTCAGTTCTATACCGCTGTGCCATAAGGGGATACCAAGATACTTTATTTTCACACTCTTTGCGTCAGTTCTACAGAGAATGCCAAATTACTGGCACAGTTGATTTTATTTTTGGTAGTGGCACATCTATCTTCCAAAAGTGCCAAATTATAGCTCGGGAAGGCATTCCGAGTCAACAGAACGCCATCACAGCACATGGGCGTGCGAATCCGGATTCTTCCGGCTTTTCCATCCAATATTGTTACATTTCAGCAGAACCAAACGTCACAAATCCAACTTACCTTGGTCGTCCTTGGAAAAAATTTTCACGTACGATTATTATGGAATCGTATCTTAGCGATGCCATTAGGCCTGAGGGATGGCTCGAATGGAATGGAAGTATGTACCTTGATACTCTATTCTTTGCAGAATACAGGAACTATGGACCGGGGGCAGACTTGGGAGGCCGAGTGAAATGGCACGGTTACCATATAATTAATGATTCGGCCCAAGTGAAGCAGTTTACGGTGGCTCAATTCATTTCAGGAGGTACATGGTTGCCTTCCACAGGAGTCAAGTACACGGATGACTAGGCCATCTGAGACAGATAATTTTTAGAATAATGTTATTTGCACAATGATTATTGACATCTTTTTTGACAATTCATATGTTGTCAAGATCTGGTTGGTTGATTTAAAAAACAGTTTTTAAAGTGGATGTATAGATTTTGCCAACTCATGATTGTCAACCATAATTATACTGTAGCATGGTTCTTTTTTTAAATTTTAACACATGTCAATTGTCATGTCGTAATTGAGTTTCTTTTTAAGCGTTACCTATATGATTCACGAAATACCATTAGGTTTACATTTCAATAGCTTACATTGACTTGAGTTCATTGCTTCGTGATTGTGACTTTCAAATGTGCTACCTAGCACTAGATTGTTTCTACAATAACTTTAAGTTGTTATGTATTCTTGTATTTTAATATATTCAAGGAGTTTCAGTGAGCTAGTGTATGCACTACTTGTTTATAAAAATTTAATTAAGAGTATAATTGATCTGCACTATAATATATAAGTCGATTTTAGTATATATATAGTTTCAAAAGAAAAATCAACATCTTCAAGGAGCAAGTTGGTTGCAATCTTGAATATAAAAAAAAAAATACTGATTGTCGGAGTATGACCCAAATTCCTATTTGAAGTGCTTGAGATAGAGACTAGGCACATGGGCGACAATTTGGAGGTAGGAGCTAAATGCCACATGTTCGACATAATTCAATTTCTACCATGATTCTTGTATTCTACTTTATCCAAAATACTTGTAATGAGTTCCTATATATACTCTATGTGATATAGTCTTTAGCTATGAAAGCAAAACATTGAATAGCATTAAGAGAATATTAAAGTACGATGATCTAAGTTATAGAAAAAGAGACTCGTATATTTTGAGATAGGTTGGGTCTAGCGAGATCCTTTTATACTTCTTTGCTATTAATCATGTAAATTTCCCATCTCTGCACGTGGCTTTTTTGAATTTGAATTACTACTAAATCTTGTATTCTCGTGTGATTCATTATTTTTATCTTGTTTATATTTATTATCTTTAATATTCATAACAAGTGGTATAAGTTCAATCACCAGGTTATTGCAAATTGGTTCAATCTATAACACTGATAAGAGTAATGCTATTTGTATCGTTCACTGTCATAGTCGCTCTACGTGACATACATGTGGCGGTTAATAATATAATGTATTAATGTTGTAGTTTTTTATTGCCTTATGCATCAAATCACTAACCGTTACATGGATGCCACGTAGGGTGACTTTGATAGTGAACGATTGCAAATAATATTATTCCACTGATAAATATAAATATATTTATCTATTTTATATTATTTTAATATTTTTTATGAGATAGTTCAACAAATATCAAATTAGAAGAATGTTTTGAAACCATTAACTTTTAAATGTTGATATTTTGCTGGAAAAGTATATCTTAAAATAAAAATATAAATGAACAAATTTGTTTGTGTATGTTCAAAGAAACCCAACCTATCTCAATTAAATACCTATGCCATTAAGACACGACTTTCCACTTAATATTTATTTTTATCTTTTAAAAATATCTAAATACGTATAAAGAATAAAATATTATACGACACACATAAAAAAGTTTTTTTTCCTCATAGAATTAATCAAAGAAAATTAAGATATTAAAATGCGTTTTAGGCCATATCTATTTTAAGACATAAAAACTCTAAAATTAAAACATTCATAATTATATATGATGCCGATTGAACAAAATTTGGAGTTAGAAATTTAATATTATTCCTGTTATAGTGAAGTAAATATTCTCATTAATTCCTTTTTATTTATGGCAAGAGAGAGAAGTGAACGTGAGAGATATCTGCCTGTCCCCTATATTACCGCTGCCGTTGGCTGTGAAGTAATGGTTTTATTAAAAAATAAAGGCATAAAAATAGAATGATTATAGTTGCATGATATTTCATGTTTGTCAATGATTTCTTTAAAATCACTTATTCAAAATTATTTTCAACACTTTTCAAAATATATTTTTCATTATATATATAATGAGGTTCCTCTCCCCCTCTCAACATACACTTGCTTAAAGTGTTTGGCTAAGACCAATCTGTACCATTTTTTGACCCGTTTTACATTTTTACCAGGACTAATTAACTATTGTAGTCACAAAAAAATCCAATCTACATCTTCGGTTGCTTTTTCCAAATTTATTTGTTATTTAGCACAAAATGCTTAATAATATATGTTGCTGTAAAGTCACTATCACATTATCCAATAAATAAAAATACATTTTAACTTCATTTGATTTTGACAGTGATCCTACTTCACCCACTCTTCTATTTTTCTCTCACCCACAAACACTTTCATCAAGTCTCTCACGCTCTTTCAATGCATTTTTTCTTCCATTACGACTCACCAGCATATCTAAGCCTCCTTCTGTTTCCCATCATTTATAAATATAATAATGCATTTTGACCCTTTTTTCTAGTACATGGGTCCCATCGTGAGATAGAAAGTCAAAAAAATCGGCTGTTACGTTTGCAACGATCCGAAAAGCTATTAAAACAAGGCCAAAAAAAATTGGAAACAAGCAGGGACTGAAAAATTGAAAACGAAATGAGATATGGGATGTTATTTCTGAAAAATGGACATAGAACAATAGAGAAAACGTTGTGTAAAATTTATCTACTATTTTTATAAATTTTATATTTAACTACAAAAAACAATTTAATATAAATTAAATAAAAAATAACACGATAACTATGACCTAACTAATCTTAAAACAATTATTCCTTATCATTTGTATTCTGGCACTTTTCTATCGTTTCTTGTACTAGAGGATTGTTATCTTCAGATTTCACAAATTGAAAATCATAGATGATTCTTATCTGTAAATCACAGAGATAAAATTTGTTTGTAATAGCCCTTGTGTTTAGGAACTCCAACCTTCTGTTACTTCATTGGTGTATTTATATGATCGCTAATCAATGAGAAACATGAAATATATTTTTCCAATTCAATAGCTCGATAAATTCTTTCATGGTATCAGAGCTTTTTGGTAGCCATTCCCCTCCAGCCAACTAATATTCTCTTCCTCCTTCTCCAGCTTGAATTATGGCTAATCGTTCAGCCACAGAAACTCAAAATATTAATGAAACTCGCAATAGCAATTCCTGTGCCCCGACCACCATTCATAATATCAATGACAATCACAACACACTTATCAGCAAAACGGTCTTGCATTCCTATCTCACGCCTCTCTTCCTCTAGTTTACTGGTCACATGCATTTTCTACAGCGGTATACCTAATAAATCACACGCCAACACCTACATTACATCTATCTTCTCTCTATGACGATATTTGGAAATATTCCTAATTACTCCAAACTAATAATTTCTGGGTGTCTATGTTATCCTTAGTTTCAACCCTACTCCTTCCACAAACTTGATTCACGTTCCAAACCATGTGTCTTCCTTGGATATTTTTTGACTCGAAGTTCATATTATTATCTTGATCCCTCAACTTCCAAAATATATGTATCTCCATATGTTAAGTTTTTTGAGTCTGTGTTTCTCTTCACTCATCTCTCTAATCAATCGCCTCATCCTCAACTAGACACCATCTCCACCTGGATTCCATCCCCATTTCGATTTTCTACAACTTCCTTGGTTTCATCAATCATTACACCATGTACAGCAGAAGTTCATCCTACGGCCCCCAGTGAAGTTCCATCAACTATAACCTTACCTGAACTATCCTCATGTGGACCTTTATCTGCCACCAGTTTTTCGCAACCTTTACCAATTACTAACTCCATTCCTAACCCTCCCACAACATATTCATAGAATGAACACTAGATCTAAGAATAACGTTCATAAACTTTTAATAAAAATGAACCTTCTTACCCAACTATCCACCTACAATGACCTTGAACCAACCACAGTAACCGAAGCTCTAAAAGATCATAAGTGGAGTCGAGCTATGTTTGAAGAGTATGATGTTCTTGACACATCCCGTCCTAAGACTCAAGATGTGATGTGAGCCGATGATAAGTGCCAGCTAGGTACTGGACCCATCGCCAAGGCAAAAGTAACTAAACTTTAATAATAAAGTTTCATTTGACCAATTAAAATATTTCTGAACTCCAATATACAAACATAATATCATCATCCGCTCGTTTAGCCAAAAACATCTATATCATTTTCATCAAAACTGCCTCTCAAAAGGATAATAGAAAGCAATTTAGATTACAATATTACATCATGATCATTGCTACATATAAATACCCAAAAAAAATTCCTCCAATAAGATGCAAATATTTCACTTGATGATTACACAATTTCAAACAAAAGAACCTACAATTGGTGGCAGCCATGGCTGCAAAACTATCAAAATAATCTCCACCACAGCTCAGTCAACAGCCTCCTATAAGGAAAAGTTAAGAAAAATACGAGATAATAATCCCAACGAGTGAAGTGCTTAAAAGATGGTTGTACTGTCCTTTATGTGTATATATATACACGCAACCAGATGAGTAAGTACATTAGACAATTCAATAATCAAAAACCATAATCTAAAATCCACAAGCTGAACTGTAAATGGGGAAATGTAAGCTGAAGACTAATAATCCACTATATAATTAAAATTCACATCAAAATATAACCCATGTAAACATATACTAATGATCTGAAAACTATAAATCATATGTACATAAATCGTCTGATCAATATTTTGTACACGGCCGTAGCCCCTCAGTGTACAAAATGGAAACAATACAATCATCCTTATACACGACTGTAGCCCCTCAGTGTATAATGGATACCTTTACCCACGGTCGTAGCCTTTCAGTGGATAAGAGTTACTCTTACACACGGCTGTAGCCCCTCAGTGTATATTAGATACCTTTAGCCACGATTGTAGCCCCTCAATGGATAAGAGTTAAATACATGACTCTAGTACACAGCCGTAGCCCCTCAGTGCACTGGAGTAAGATAATCACATCAATTATTTTATGATAATTTCAAAACAATCATGTTTACTTACTAATTCTCGAAAATAAAGCATTTCATGTCATTAACATGCTTCTATAAAATAAAAAGAAAATCTTCTTTTTGAAAATATAGATTCTTCACTCATAGATATAGGCTGGATTAATGGGGCTGGTATGCTGTTCCCACGTCCAAATCCCCTCCTGAAACGAGCATAAATATAAGCTACTTCAATTCCATCCATATACAGTTACAAGGGATTTCTCAATAATATCAAAATAAAAAATATATATCTATATATCCCTCAATAAGCAATAAGCTGAGACTTAATATTTATATATCATTTGGTTACTTAAACATATGTTTACTTAATTTTGAATCACTCTACATCCTTCACTTGTTAATACTAACCTTTTCCGGCTGCCCCATAAAGATTCAACAAGCTTTTCATGATAATAATCATCCACATTCCTTATTTAAATTCTCTTTTAACTAAATACATAAATCTTATCAAAAGCTCATTTCTTATATTCTCCATATTTATCCAAAGTGAGAATTCAAGCATAAGATAAGTCATTTTCAACTAATCTAACTTAATAATACCATAAAACAATCACAAGGGAAAATAACAAGAATGCATATTTTTCCCCAAATTTTCGGATCGACCTACATGTAACAAAACCCTAATATCTAAATATCATTTCTTCCAACCACTAGAATAACTAGTTCCAAATACTCATATAGTTAGCTTCCTCATCATATTTTTCAAGTATAAGTTATAAATTTAAAACCCTAGACAAAAATTTACAAAAATTAAACCATAAATTATTAACTTACCTCTTGAAGAATTAAACAAACAAGATTGAAGTAGTTGGCATAAGATTTCTTCTTTCCTTTTCCCTTTTTTCCTTCCTTTCTTTTTCTTTTCTTCCCTTTTTCCTCTTCTCTGCGTTCTCTCTCGTTCAACACTCTCTAATGTGTATTTGTGTGTGATTTTTTGAGGAAAAAAATTATCAAAGTTTGAATATAAAGGCCACTTGTTCAAAATTGCAAAGGAAGGTCCCTATTCTTTAATAGAATATAACTTTTAAATTCTAAACTTCCAAATATATATATAAGTAAATTCCCAACTTTAAATTGTAGCCAATTTAACCGTTATATATGGTCAATTATAAAATAAACCCCAATAAAATATTTAATTTTATTTTAGTCCTTAATTGACTTCGACTTTCACTAATCAACATTTGAATTTTGACTAGAAAAATTTGGGTTGTAACAATCTTACCCCCTTAAAAGAATTTCGTCCTCGAAATTCAGCTGGCAACTGATTAGGCAATGAATAAATGAGGATGTTGAGCACGCATCTGATCCTCATTCTCCCATGTAGCCTCTTCTACTGTTTGATTCTGTCAAAGTACCTTAACAAGTCTTGTTTCACTGAATTTGCACCTTTTTGTCTAAAATTTTCAATGGCTCTTCTACGTAAGTCAAATTCTCCTTCAACTGAATTGGTTGAGACTCTAGAACATGAGAAGGATCTGCAATATACTTACGAAGCATGGAAACATGAAAAACATCATGGATCCGAGATAATTTATTTGGCAGATCTAATCGATATGCAACTGGCCCAATCCGCTTAGTAACCTGATAAGGTCCAATATATCGTGGACTCAACTTTCCTCGTTTGCCAAATCTCAACAGTCCTTTCCAAGGTGACAATTTCAAAAAGACTTTATCTCCAACTGCAAATTCAAGATCTTTCATGTGCTTATCTGCTAACTGTTATGTCTGTCTTGTGCTATTTTCAAATTTTCTCTAATCAATTTCACATTTTCTGAAGCCATTTGAACCAAATCAGGACCCACTAACTTTCTTTCACCAACTTCACTCCAACTTACTGGTGTTCTGTACTTTCTACCATATAAAGCTTCAAAAGGAGCCATTTCTATACTGGAGTAGTAACTGTTATTATAAATAAAGTCTATCAAAGACAAATGAGTATCCCAGCTACCTTTGAATTCCAAAACACAAGCCCTCAACATATCCTCAAGAGTTTGTATCGTCCTCTCTGACTGACCATCTGTCTGAGGATGAAAAGCTGTGCTGAAATGTAGTTTAGTACCCATAACTTCTTGCAAACTAGGTCAAAATTTGGATGTAAATCGGGGATCTCTATTAGATACAATAGATACTGGAACACCATATAAGTTAACTATTTCATCCACATACAACTTTGCTAACTTACTCAAAGAATAAGTGATTTTGATTGGCAAAAATTTGGCAGTTTTGGTCAAACGATCCACAATCACCCAAACACCATCATGAACATTCTGAGTACGAGGAAGACCAAATAAAAAGTCCATAGTAATGTGTTCCCACTTCCATTCTGGAATAGGCAATGGCCGTAAAAGTCCTGTTGTTTTCTGACAAACTAGCTTTACGTGCTGACATTTAAGACATTTGGATACAAAATCTACTATCTCCCTCTTAATAGCTTTCCACCAGTAATGATCTTTCAATGTATGATACATTTTAATACTACCTCGATGCATAGCATAAGCAGAACTATGTGCCTCTTCTAAAATTTCATTCTTCAATTCTGGAATATCTGGAACACATAATTTATTACCCATAGCTAACGACCCATCATCTCGAATCACATAATCCGTCCGTAACCCTACACTAACTTCTGCTTTCACGATTCTCAATGGCAGGTCTTGAGATTGAGCTTCTTTAACCTTGTCAATCAAAGAAGGCCTCACTTGAAAATGAGTTAATATTGCCCCTGAAGTAGTAACTGACAACTGAGTATGTAACTTCTTGAGCTCACAAATCAAAGAAGCATATACTGCACTGGATGGAGATGATGGACTAATCTTTCTACTGAGAGCATCTGCAACTACATTAGCTTTCCCCGGATGGTGGTCAATCTTACAATCATAATCATTTATCAACTCCAGCCATCTTCTTTGCCTCAGATTCAGTTCCTTCTGATCAAAGATATACTTTAGACTTTTATGGTTGGTAAATATTTGACATTTCTTTCCATAAAGGTAATGTCTCCAAATCTTCAATGCCAACACTATTGCAACTAACTCCAAATCATGAGTTGTGTAATTTAACTCATGCTTCTTCAATTGTCTAGAAGCATAAGCTACAACCTTTCCATTCTGCATTAGAACACAACCCAATCATTGGCGTGAAGTATCACTATAAATCACAAACTCTTCACCTGGAGATGGAAGAGTAAGTATATGAGCAGAAGTTAACCTTTTCTTCAACTCTTGAAAACTATTCTCACATTCCTCATTCTACACAAATTTGATGTCCTTTCGAGTCAAACTAGTCAGAGAAAAAGCAATTTTGGAAAAATCCTCTACGAATCGTCGATAATAACCTGTTAGCCCAAG
This sequence comes from Olea europaea var. sylvestris, assembly GCF_002742605.1. Lineage (NCBI taxonomy): Eukaryota > Viridiplantae > Streptophyta > Magnoliopsida > Lamiales > Oleaceae > Olea > Olea europaea. Next base: position 14,543,891 of record NC_036238.1, read on the forward strand.
AAAACTCCGTACTTCTGTAACATTAGTACGGCGCTCCCATTTCATTACTAGCTCAATCTTCTGAGGATCTACATAAATACCTTCTGTCCAGATAACATGACCTAGAAACACAACTTTATCCAGCCAAAATTCACATTTGCTAAATTTGGCATACAACTGCTTATCTCGTAAAATCTGCAAGATAATCGTCAAATGCTCAGCATGTTCATTATGAGTGTGAGAATAAACCAATATATCGTTAATAAAAACAATCACAAATTTGTCTAAATATGGGCGAAGCACCCTATTCATCAAGTCCATAAATGGTGTTGGGGCATTAGTCAACCCAAATGGCATCACTAAAAACTCATAATGCCCATATCACGATTTGAAAGCAGTTTTTTGTACATCCACATCCCTAATTTTGAGTTGATGATACCCTGAATGCAAATCAATTTTTGAAAATACTGAGGCACCTCGAAGTTGATCAAACAAATCATTAACGCGGGGTAAAGGGTACTTATTGCGAATAGTCATCTTATTCAACTGTCTGTAGTCAATACATAATCTCATTGTCCCATCTTTCTTTTTCACAAATAAAACAGATGCTCCCCATGGAGATACACTAGGTCTAATGAAACCTTTATCCACCAAATCTTGTAACTGTACCTTTAATTCCTTCAACTCTTTCGGAGCCATTCGATAAGGTACCTGTGAAATAGGTGTTGTCCTGGGGACTAAATCAATACAGAATTCGATCTCCTTGTTTGGGGGTAATCCCAAAAGGTCTTCTGGAAAGATATCGGGGAAATCTCGCACAACTGATATATCGTCAATTTCCAGCTTAGTGTTTTGAGTATCAATCACATGAGCCAAATATGCATGACAACCCTTTTTTAGCATTCTTTAGGCATCAAAGACATATTTCATACAAGATGGCAAAGTTCTGCATTTCTAATGAGAACAATTTCAAGATTTTTTGGACTTCTAAATATCACTTCCTAGCAAAAACAATCGACTGAAGCATGATGTCTAGATAACAAGTCCATCCCCAAAATAACATTAAAATCATGAATATCAAGTGGAATTAGATCTGCTTTCAACTCATAATTGTTCACCATAATCCCACAATCTTTGTATACCCAACTAGCTAAAAGTGAATCCCCCTACAGGAGTCATTACTACTAATTCACTGTCTAAAGGCTGCGACATTTTATCAGCATGGCTAGCAAGTGCATGAGAAATAAAGGAATGTGTAGCACCCGAATCAATTAAGGAACAAACATTTCTACCGAAAATAGATAACATACCGTTAACTACGTCAAGTGATTCCTCGGCCTCCTGTTGTGTCATAGCAAACACTCTGCCCTGCGTTTGAGTATGTCCTAACTGTCCCCTCTACTTGGAATCACTCCCACCGGCCATATCAGACTGTACTCTACTAGTCGAACCTACATTACTTGTTGGAATTCCCTTTTTTTTGTCTCGATCTGGCTTCACTAGTCCCTATCTGTATACTTGTCCCCTGAGATGAGCCTCCCTCCTAAAATCGGGCTGGACAGTTTTTCCCTAAATGCCCTTCCTGTCCGCACACAAAGCATCCATTGGTACCCTTAAGACACTTACCAAGATGGAATTTTCCACAAATCTGACAAGGCGGATATCGAGTACTACTAAGGCAGTCGATAGGTCTCGAGGCCATAGCCCTCTGAACCGAAGACTGATAGTATGCTAGCTGGTTGATTGAGTTCTGACTACGACTGGATTCTTGACTGGATCCAAAACTCTGAGATCTCGACTTAAAACTCCCAATATGAGTAACACCAGGCCAAAATCTTCCTCTGTTCTTTTTATGCTGTCCACTAGAGGTTCCTGTCTGACTTTGATTTCCCCGAATAGATAACTGAATCCCCTGATTCTGTCCTACTTGTAATGTTGCCTCGACTCTCAAGGCCGCCTCAATTAGTGGACCAAATCTAGCATGTCCCTGACCTGTCACCATCGCCCTAATATTAGGCCTCAAGTTCTCTTCAAATCATCAGCATATGTCATTCTTCTCATTTACTAGAACCAATGCATACTTTGAAAGCTCCACAAACTTGGTGTGATATTCAAAAACAGTCATTGAACCTTGAGTCAGTCTCAAGCACTCATTTTACTTGGCATTCTTGTATGAAAGAGGATAGTAAGTCTCAAAGAAAGCATAGCCCATGTGATGTCACTGGCTTCACGATACCTACTTCGAAAAGCAACCCACCAGTCAGCTGCCACACCTTTCAGCAAGAAAATAGTAAGGCATAGTTTCTTTTCCTCAGAACAACCCATAACATCAAAAATACTTTCTAAATTCCTCATCCATTCCTCAGCATTAGCAGGGTTAGCTGTGCCCACAAAATGTTTAGCGCCGAGCTTAATTTCCCTCTCGATGCTAGTATCTCTATCTGGGTTAGGAAGAATAGAGGCAATGGCTGTAGCGAGTCTGTCGAATAGGGGATCATTTCAAACCACATTGCCCTGTATCGACAGTCCTTGCATCTGATGAACTGATGCCTCACCTACATGTTCTCCTGTAGGGGCATTTGGATTTTCAGGTGGTTGGTTTCAACGCCTGCCCGCTCTACCACTGCGCATCCTTAACCTACAATATGCATAACATGTTGAAAGATCAGAATAAATTCAGCATATCCCAAAGACTCTTGAACCATGCTCTGATACCACTTGACACATCCCGTCCTTAGACTCAAGACGTGACGTGAGCCGATGATAAGTGCCAGCTAGGCACTGGACCCATCACCAAGGCAAAAGTAACTAAACTTTAATAATAAAGCTTCATTTGACCAATTAAAATCTTTCTGAACTCCAATTTACAAACATAATAATATCATCCGCTCGTTTAGTCAAAAATATCCATATCATTTTCATCAAAACTGCCTCTCAAAAGGATAATAGAAAGCAATTTATATTACAATATTACATCATGATCATTAGTACATATAAATACCCAAAAAAAATTCCTCCAATATGATGCAAATATTTCACTTGATGATTACACAATTTCAAACAAAAGAACCTACAATTGGTGGCAGCAATGGTTGCAAAACTATCAAAATAATCTCCACCACAGCTCAGTCAACAGCCTCCTATAAGGAAAAGTTAAGGAAAATATGAGATAATAATCCCAGTGAGTGAAGTGCTTAAAAGATGGTTGTACTGTCCTTTATGTGTATATATATACACACAACCAGATGAGTAAGAACATTAGACAATTCAATAATCAAAAACCATAATCTAAAATCCACAAGCTAAACTGTAAACGCGGAAATGTAAGCTCAAGACTAATAATCCACTATATAATTAAAATTCACATCAAAATATATCCCATGTAAACATCTACTAATGATCTAAAAGTTATAAATCATATGTACATAAACCGTCTGATCAATATTCTATACACGGCCGTAGTCCCTCAATGTACAGGATGGAGACAACATAGTCATCCTTATACACGACTGCAGCCCCTCAGTGTATAATGGATACCTTTACCCATGGTCGTAGCCCCTCAGTGGATAAGAGTTACCCTTACACACGGTTGTAGCCCCTCAGTATATATTAGATACCTTTACCCACGGCCGTAGCCCTTCAGTGGATAAGAGTTAAATACATGACTCTAGTACACGGTCGTAGTCCCTCAGTGTACTAGAGTAAGATAATCACGTCAATTATTTTATGATAATTTCAAAACAATCATGTTTACTTTCTAATTCTCGAAAATAAAGAATTTCATGTAATTAACATGCTTCTATAAAATAAAAATAAAATCTTCTTTTTGAAAATATAGATTCTCTACTCACATATATAGGCTGGACTAACGAGGCTGGTATGCTGTTCCCACGTCCAAATCCCCTCTTGAAACGAGCATAAATATAAGCCACTTCAATTCCATCCATATACAATTACAAGGGATTTCTCAATAATAACCCCTTCTTATCATCAAAATAATATATATATCCCTCAATAAGCAATAAGCTGGGACTTAATATTTATATTTCATTTGGTTTCTTAAACATATGTTCACTTAATTCCGAATCACTTTACATCCTTTACTCGTTAATACTAACATTTCTCGGCTGTCCCATAAAGATTCAACAAGTTTTTTATGATAATAATCATCCACATTCCTTATTTAAATTCTCTTTTAGCTAAATACATAAATCTTATCAAAAGCTCATTTCTTATATTCTCCATATTCATCCAAAGTGAGAATTCAAGCATAAGATAAGTTATTTTCAACTAATCTAACTTAATAATACCATAAAACAATCACAAGGGAAAATAACAGGAATGCATATTTTCCCCAAATTTTCGGATTAACCTACATGTAACAAAACCCTAATATCTAAATATCATTTCTTCCAATCCACTAGAATAACTAGCTCTAAATACTCAAATAGTTAGCTTCCTCATCATATTTTCAAGTATAAGCTATAAATTTAAAACCCTAAACAAAAATTTACAAAAACTAAACCATAAATTATTAACTTACCTCTTGAAAAATTAAATAAACAAGATTGAAGTAGTTGGCACAAGATTTCTTCTTTCTTTTTCCCTTTTTTCCTTCCTTTCTTTTTCTTTTCTTCCCTTTTCCTCTTCTCTGCGTTCTCTCTCATTCAACACTCTCTAGTGTGTGTTTATGTGTGATTTTTTGGGGAAAAAATGGTCAAAGTTTGAATATAAAGGCCACTTGTTCAAAATTGCAAAGGAAGGTCCCTATTCTTTAATAGAATATAACTTTTAAATTCTAAATTTCCAAATATATATATAAGTAAATTCCAACTTTAAATTGTAGCCAATTTAACCGTTATTTATGGCTAATTATAAAATAAACCCCAATAAAATATTTAATTTCATTTTAGTCCTTAATTGACTTTGACTAGTCAACATTTGAATTTTGACTAGAAAAATTTGTGTTGTAACAGTTCTAGTTAGGAATGGAACATGGGAGCTAGTTCTGCCTGGATGTAAATGAATTTTTCAAACTAAACGCAAATCTGAGGGCAAGTTCAAAGCTCGTTTGTTGCAAAGGGCTTTCATCAATGCCCTAGAATAGATTATTATGACCTGTTGTTAAACGAACTACAATTCGTTTTGTTCTCAGTATAGCTGTGAGTCATGGCAGGTCATTGTGTCAACTTGATGTAAACAACGAATTTATTCGAGGTCACCAGTCCGAGAATATCTACTTGGCTCAACAGTCGAGTTTTATTGATCAAGTCAACCCTTAATAGTATGCAAGCTCAGTAAATCTATTTATGGCCTCAAACAAGCCCCTCTTGCCTAGTATCTGTTGGGTATAGAAGGAGAAAATTATGAGAAATATGAGATTTTACTTATGAAATTTGAAGGATTATAAAAGAGTTACTACAGCACACTCTTTCTCTAATTTTTTGAGAGATTTTTCTCACTTCTTCTACATTCATAACACTAGATGATACCTTCCTATTTATGGAGAACAATGAGTAAGCTAATCCTAAGAACTTATTACAATTACAACAAGATAATAGGTGTATTTTATCATCATTTGCAATTGTGTTTGAACATCATAAGTGTCAAATGGCTACTGCCTGATGTAATTTTCAGATTGCAGAACATCAGAATGTGAATTGATTGCTATCTATGTTAATTTCTAGCTTGCAGAAGTTGAGTATACACTTTGAATTGAAAATCTTATCCTTTGACCATTCAATGAATGAAGCCTTGGTTGGTTGAAGTGTTCAATTTGGATTTGAACTCTTTGAATCTTCTTTTGTTGTTGAAGTTTCCAATTTGGATTTGGACTAGATGAAGATTACAAATTACTCTAGAACTTTTAACACCCCCTCTTAATTTGTAATTTTCAAATGCTTCTTGAATTTCTCAAATTTATCAATCGTCATTGGCTTCGTCATCATATTGACCAGTTGATCATTGGTATTTATAAACTCCATGCAAATTTCTTCTTGATTTACCAAATCTCTTATAAAGTGATTACGAAGTTCAATATGCTTTGACCTCGCATGGAAGACTGGATTTTTTGTCATCGCAATTGTCGACATATTTTCGCAATAAATTGTTGTTGGTCCTTTCTGCTCAAATTTCATATCTTTCAAAATTCTTCTGAGCCAAATAGCTTCGCAAGCTAAATCTATAATTGTGATGTACTTTGCTTCGGCTAATAATAAAGCAACGAATTTTTGCTTTTTGAGCTCCTGGAAATCACATTTGATCCAAGGCAAAAAATGTATCCAGAAGTGCTCTTCCTATCATCAACTGATCCAGCCCAGTTTCTATCTGTATAACCAACAAGTTTGCAATTATTTTCCTTTTTAAACTCTTTGCCATGATTCTTGGTTCCTTTAAGGAATCACAAAATTCTTTATGCTGCTGCAAATTGTAGTTTACTTGGTTCATTCATAAATCTGGATAACAAGCTGACTGAATATGTAATATCTGGCCTTGTATTAAGATAAATCAACGATCCAATCAATTTTCTGTAAAGTGTGGCATCAACTTTTTCTGCATCATCATAAACTTGCAAATTTTCATTTAAGGCCATAGGAGTAGAGATTGGCTTGCACTCATTCATTTTGAATTTTTTGAGAAGATCATCAATATACTTTTCCTGAGAAAGAAAAATTCTTCCTGGCCTTTGCTTTACTTTAATCCCAAGAAAATATCTCATGAGTCCTAAGTCTGACATTTACAAAATCTTTCATCATTTTCTTTTTGAATTCATCCACATGTGTTCATTTGTTTCAAAGTAGATAAGATCATCCACGTAGAGGCATACAATAAGAAAATCTTTTTATACGTTTCTCACATAGAGGGATGATTTACTTCTGCTTCGATTGAAGCCATTTTGAATGAAATAGCTATTGATTTTGCTATTCCATGCTCGGGGTGCTTGCTTTAGCCCACATAATGCTTTTTGAAGGCGATAAGCTTTGTCTTCTTTGCCTTTGATTTTGAACCCTTCAAGTTGTTCAACATACTTTTTTTCCTTGAATTCACCATTTAAGAATGCTGATTTTACGTCGAACTGAAAAACTTTTAACTCCAACTAAGCTGCGAACGCCAAGACTGTACCATTGTCACCATTCTTGCCACTGGAACAAATATCTCTGTGAAGTCAACTCCTACTTGTTGAGAATATCCTTTGGCCACGAGTCGAGGTTTATATTTTTGATTTGGCATGTCTTCATTGTATTTAATTTTATAGACCCATTTCAAACCAATGGTCCTCTTTCCTTCTGGTAGCTCAACGAGTTCCCAAGTTATATTTTTCTCAATGGTGGATATTTCTTCATTCATTGCTTTTGTCCAACTTTTATCTTTTGAAGCTTCTTCATATGATTGAGGTTCACAGGAGAATAATCCAAGTTCCTGTGATATATATATTTCTCTTAGTGAACGTGTTTTTCTTAGAGGGGTTTCTGATTCTTCTTCAATTGTTGGAATATTTGGAGCTGTATGTTGTTCAATGTTGGAAATTGACGTCGATCGATCATCAAATTGATAGGGTCTAGAATCTATGACTTGTTTTCCCTTCCAATCGAAAGTTGTATTTTCATCGAACACAACATCTCGGGAACTGTTATTTTATTTGTCTTTGGGTTTAGTAAACGATATCCTTTAGACTCGTCACTATACCCAATGAGTAGAAGTTTTTGTCCTTTCTCATCAAATTTTTCTTTGTTTTGTGATGAAATAAAGGCATAGGCAAAGCTACCAAAAAATTTTAAGTGATCTATCTTTGGCTTCTTTTTGTGTCATGCCTCGGAAGGAGTTTTATTTTTGGCAGCTTTTGTAGGAGATCGATTGAGAATATATATTATTGTGTTTACAGCTTCTGCCCAATAAAGATTTGGAATTCCTTTGCCTTTTAGCATGCTTCTTCTTGCCATTTCGACAATGGTATGGTTCTTTCTCTCAGTTGCTCCATTTTGTTGGGGAGTTCTGCTGATTGTTAGCTGCCTTTGAATGCCATTAACTTAGTAATATTCAATGAAGGGATTGTAGAGAAATTCTCCTACATGATCTATCCTCAACGTCTTTATTAGAAATCCACTTTATCTTTCCAGAAGTGCTTTAAAATTTAGAAAAGTAGAGAATGCCTCAGATTTTTAGTTGAGAGAAAAAATCCACATCATCCTTATGTAATCATCAACAAAGAGAATGAAATATCTCTTATTTTCAGGAGTAGGAGTTTGCACTGGTCCGCAAATATCTGAATTAACAAATTCAAATGGTGTTTTTGCTCGTCATGAAATTTTAAGAAATGAACGCTTATGTATTTTTCCATAGATAGAACCTTCACACATTTTGTTTGTCCTTTGAATTTGAAGAAGCCCGATCACCAAATTTTTCTCCTTGAGCAATCGAAGTCCTTTGCCATTTAAATGACCATATCGCAAATGCCATAGATGTGACAAATCTATATTTTCAACTTTGAGTGCACAATTGTTGTTTAGTGGTAACATGAGACAAAAGGGTTTTTTTTTTTTTTTATCAAAAATCTTGCATCTTTCATCAACAAAGTGCACCGAAAAATTCTTTTGCAAGAGTTGTCCAAGACTTGAGAGATTATATGAAATATTTGGCACTTAAAGAACATCAGTAATAAGTTCTCTGTTACCTTCCTTAGTTTGGACTGCAATGATGCCTTTTCCTTCTGCGCTTCTTTGTGTTCCATCTCTAAGAATAATTAGAGAGATGATATTTGGATTGATCTCTACAAAGATATCTTTATTTCCTGTCATGTGATGCTAGCACTATTATCCAAATACCATTTATTCTTGGATTCAAAGTCACCATTTTGATGAGAATAAAATAGAATTTCATCTTCACTCTCTTTTAAAAAATTTGTCGCATCTTCATTTTTCCCCTTATTTTGAAACCAACAATCCTTTTGTGAATGATTAGGAACTTTGCATCTTTTACATTTAAAATAGCAATCTTTTGATTCATGATTTTTTTTTATTTTTTTTTTATTTTTTGCAAATAATGCAAAATTGAGCCTTGCCAGATTGTTGTGGTGCCTTGGCTTTCCAATTACTTTGTTTTTCATTTTGACTCCACCTGCTAAACTTTCCCTTTTTATTATTTGAACCTCCATGATTGTTTGAACTTATTTTTAATGCTTGCTTTGATTGGAAAGCTTGTTCGGTTGGTTGACTGGACGAACGATTGATTCTTTGCTCATGTGCAAGAAGTGATCCGGCCAACTCGTACATGGTCATCTTAGACAAATTCTTTGATCTTCAATTGCGGCGGCTACATGATCAAATTTTGAAGAGAGACATCGAAGCACTTTTTCAACAACTCTTTTGTCTTAAATCGTATTTTCGCAACTTTAGATTTGGTTTACAATCCCCAAAACTCGTGAAGAGAAATCACGAACTGACTTCCGTTCTTCCATTTTGAGATTGTCAAAATCTTTCCATAAAGATTGAAGTTTCAAGGCGATAGTTTTTTCCGAACCTTGAAATTCTTGATTTAAAATTTTCCATGCATCTTTGGCTTTTTTAACACCAAATATACGAGAAAAAATTGATTTTTCAACTCCTTGTTGAATATATCGCAACACCATTGCATGTTTCTTTTTATATTCCTTTTGTAAGATTAGATCTTCTTCATCTCCTTTGGTCGGTCTTCTACCATCTCATCATCTTCAATGACATCCCATAAATCTAAATGGTGAATAAGTGAACAAGGAGGCTACTGTATTTGTTGCCATAGCTGACCTGTTTGTGTTAAATGGTGGTTTTTTAGGCTGATTTTGTTTAAGCTTTTGGTAGAAATTGGTTTATGTATTTTAACCTGGCTCTGATACCAAAATTTGTTGCGTATAGAAGGAGATAATTATGAGAAATATGAGATTTTACTTATGAAATTTGAGGGATTATAAAAGAGTTACTACAGCACATTCTTTCTCTAATTTTTTGAGAGATTTTTCTCACTTCTTTTACATTCATAACACTAGATGATACCTTCCTATTTATGGAGAACATTGAGTAAGCTAATCCTAAGAACTTATTACAATAACAACAAGATAATAGGTGTATTTTATCATCATTTGCAACTGTGTTTGAACATCATAAGTGTCAAATGGCTGCTGCCTGATATAATTTCCATCAGAATGTGAATTAATTGTTGTCTATGTTAATTTCCAGCTTGCATAAGTTGAGAATACAACTTGAATTGGAAATATTATTCTTTGATCATTCAATGAATAAAGCATTTGTTGGTTCAAGTGTTCAATTTGGATTTGAACTCTTTGAATCTTCTTTTGTTGTTGAAATTTCCAATTTGGATTTGGACTAGATGAAGATTACAAATTACTCTAGAACTTTTAACAGTATCAAGAACTTCGGACCTTTCTTCTTCATTTTGGCTTTAAGAACTTGAATGCTGATACCTCTCTATTTATATACATTTCCGATCATCATATTTTGAATTTCCTTGTCTATGTTGATGATTTAATTATTACTAGAGATAATTCTACATTCATTCAGAATTTTGTAGCTATTCTTGCTCACTGATTTTCTAGTAAATATTGGGCTGTTAAATTACTTTCTTAGTGTACAAGTTGTCCCAAACAAAAATTGTGTATTGCTTCCTCAGAGGCGTTATATTACGGAACTTCTAGCTCAAACACACATGTAAGAAGCCAAGTCTGTTCTCAATCCTCTACCAACAAGTCCTATTCTTAACATTGAACTCGAGCTCCCCCTTATTTGATCCAGTTAAGTATAGATCAGTGGTTGGAAGTCTTCAGTATCTACTAATCACCAAGCCAGATATTGCCTTTGCTTTAAACAAACTATCCCAACACATGCAACGCCCAACAACTGAACATTGGGCCTTTGTCAAACGACTCTTACGTTACTTGTCTGGCACAAATGATGATGGCTTACACATTTTTCGTAATTCATATCTTAGTTTGTATGCTTTTTCTGATGCTGATTGGGCTAGAGACAAAGATGACTTCTCTTCCACAGGTGCCTATGTTATCTATCTTGGTTAGAATCCTGTATCCTGGAGTTCTAAAAATCAAAGATCTATAGTTAGATCATCAACTGAAGCAGAGTACCACTCTGTTACCAACACTGTTGCATAGCTAAGTTTGATTTGCTATCTATTATCTGATCTTGGTATTAAGCTCTCCTGTTGCCCAGTGATTTACTGTGATAATACTAGGGCCAATCAACTATGCTCCAATCTAGTCTTTCACTCAAGATTGAAGCATGTTGCTAATGATTTTCACTTCATTAGAGATCAAGTTCAAAGTGGCGCCCTTCGTATTGCTCATGTTTCTTCTGCTGATCAAATAGCTTATGCTCTCTCGAAACCCCTACCTCGAGCACATTTTCTTTAACTCAAGTACAAGGTTGGACTTCTCTCCCGAGCTCCATCTTGAGAGGGCATAATAGAGGATTGTTATCCTCAGATTTCACAAATTGAAAATCATAGATGATTCTTATCTATAAGTCATACAGATAAAACTTGTTTGTAACAGCTGTTATGTCTAGGAACTCCAACCATCCTTGCTGTTACTTCATTGCTGTATTTATATGATCACTAATCAATGAGAAACATGAAATATATTTTTCCATTTCAATAGCCTGATAAATTCTTTCATCTTGTACTTTAATATTAATATGTAATTCTGTTGGGAAAACAACACTCTCAAGATTGCCCAAGAAAGATAACTTGCAATGTGAAAAATCCCAAACCACTTCAAAGATGAAAAAAAAGATAAGAAAAATTTGGGGAAGAAAAGATTTTCAATATATATGAAGAACAATGGATTTGGATTACTTGAACAAGCTTCAAGTTAATCCCCAAGAAAGAAAAATAACTTTGAATTTATACCCAAGAAGAACAACCTTTTTCTTGTTAAATTCTCTCCAAGCTTTCTATCTATTTTTCTCTCAAAAAATCGGATTAGTGAAGGGGGAAAAATCAGCAATATATATAGAACCGAATCGGCCGCATAGGCACCCCTTGCTTTTCCTCCATTTCTCACAATTCTCCACCTCGTACATCATTTGATAGATCTCAAATTTTGGACGAACACAAGAAGAAGCAGCAAGCGCCAAACTCGGTTGCACCATTCAAACCATGGTTGCCTACGTACCCAAAACTTGGGATCAAGCCTCCGTAGTTCACCTCCACCTTCATATACTCTTCACCTCATTTCAACCCCGCCCTGAAGGGTCATGCCCACTTGGGCATATCAACACAGACTAATGTGAAGCAAGTCCAAGCAATGCTGAAACTTCCTACCCGTTACCACTTTGGTTAACATGTCTGCTGGGTTCTCATTTGTGTGTACCTTCAAAAGAGAAATATCACCTTCCTCTATGACATCACGCACAAAATGATACCTGACGTTGATATGCTTGGTTTGAGCATGATGAACCTGATTCTTAGCCAAGTGCATCGCACTCTAGCTATCACACCACAAGTCCACACAATCCTGCTCAATCCCCAAATCATCTAGAAGACCCCACAACCACAATGCTTCATTCACTTCCTCTGCTATGGCCATATACTCGGCCTCTGTAGTAGAAAGAGCCACTGTAGCCTGTAACATAAATCGTCAACTAACTGGGGCACCATGTATGCAAAACACATATCCAGTAGTAGATCGTCGTCTTTCTAGATCACCTGCATAATCGGAGTCCACAAACCCACTTATATGACATGCATCTCTACCAAAACATAAACCCGTATCCGCGGTACCTTTTAAGTATCTCATGATCCACTTCACAACTTCCCAGTGTGCCTTCCCTGGATTCGCCATGAATCTACTGACCACACTAACTGCCTGTGAAATATCTGGGCGTGTACACACCATGGCATACATCAAACTGCCAATTGCACTAGCATAAGGTACACGATCCATGCGTACCTTTTCTTCCGCTGTAGTAGGAGATTGTTTGCCAGAGAGCCTGAAATGTGAAGCCAATGGAGTCACCACCGACTTTGCACCTTGCAACCCGAACTTAGCAATAACCCGCTCAATGTAGCCTTTATGACTCAAGAACATTCGCCGGTTCATCCTCTCTCTTCTAATCTCCATACCCAGTATTTTTCTAGCAGCCCCCATATCCTTCATCTCAAACTCTATATCTATCTCCACCTTACTTTTCGAAGCGATAAGCATGTCATCCACATACAAAAGAAGATAGATATAGTTATCTCCCCGAAGTTGTCGAATATAAACACAACAGTCATACTCACTTCTGGAGAAACCATGCTTTAGCATGAAGGAGTCAAATCGCTTGTACCACTGTCGAGGAGATTGCTTCAATCCATATAGTGATTTTCTCAAGCGACATACCTGATGTTCCTTATCCTCAACCTTGTAGCCCTCAGGTTGATGCATATAGATTTCCTTATCCAAATCCCCGTGCAAGAAGGCGGTTTTGACATCGAGTTGTTCCAGCTCAAGATCATGATGAGCAACAATTCTCAATAGCACCCGAATGGAAGTATGCTTGACCATTGGAGAAAAGATCTCATTGTAGTCAACTCCCTCTCTTTGTGCAAATCCCTTAGCCACTAACCTTGCTTTGAATCTTGTATCACCGAGCTTGGTAGGGTCCTCTTTCTTTTTGTATAACCACTTGCAACCAATAGCTTTCTTACCTATGGGCAATGGGACAACCTCCCATGTTTGGTTCTTGTGAAGTGATTCCATCTCTTCTTCCATCGCTGCCAACCAACTCTCACTATTGTTGTTTAAAATAGCTTCCTTGAAAGTGGCAGGCTCATCATCCTCCACCGAGAGTGCATACTTAACCAAATTTGTCTACCCATAGTGCCTCAAAGGCTCGTCTAACCCCAACTTTAGAACTTGCTTGTAAGTACGCCGTGGCCTATAGGAAGCCAAGTTATCTACAAGCTACTGTTGTTGCTGTGCCTGTACATTCTCTTGCTGAATTGCCTCTTGTTCAAGCTCATCATCACTCTCATCTTGGGTGTCTGCATGATGCTCCTCTTGGACACGACTAGAACCAGGTTGATCTTTAGGTTCCATGTCAACAACTTGAGAGACTTTGTAGTCTCAACATCATCACCACCGGGCACTGTAGCTTTCAACGAAGCTATCATGGAGTTCTCATCAAAAGTAACATCTCTACTGATTATGAACTTAGAATCCTCTACACACCATAGGCGATAGCCTTTTACACCTGCCGCATACCCCAAGAATATAGCCTTTTTGGCCCTCGCATCAAGCTTTCCCTCGTTAACGTGATAGTAGGCTGTGCATCCGAATATTCTGAGTTTCTCATAATCTGCATGTTCTCCTGTCAATACCCTGTAAGGTACATCTCCATCTAACCTTGAATGTGGAGACCGGTTCACTATGTAGCAAGCATTTGCAACTGACTCTGCCCACCATTCTCTACCCAAACCAGCATATGATCGCATACACATCGATTTCTCTCGAATTGTGCGATTCAGTCTTTCTGCGACCCCATTCTATTGCGGTGTATTCCTAACTATCCAGTGTCTCGCAATGCCTTCCTTACCACAGAACTCCTTGAAAGCACCATCTATATACTCAGTACCGTTATCAGATCGTAGTGTCTTCAATTTCTTTCTTGTTCTGTTTTCAACCATTGCTTTCCACTTCTTCAAAGTGTCGAATACCTCATTCCTATGCTTCAAAAAATAAATCCAAGCATATCTAGAATAATTATCAACAAATGTGACAAAATACCTGGAACCGCCTTTGGAAGTGACTGAAGTCGGACCCCATACATCCGTGTGCACATAGTTTAGAGTTCCTCTGCTTCTATGTTTGCTTGGCTGGAATTGAACTCGGTGTGCTTTATCGTACACGCAATGCTCGCAAAAATCCATGCAAGGCTTCTTCAAGTTCTTTAGCAACCCTTTCTTGAGTAGCAGATCTAGCCCCTTTTCAGACATATGCCCAAGCCTCCTATGCCATAGCCGAGTGCACTCACATGGGTCTCCACTACTTCCACTTGTTCCAACCGCTACATCTTCTATAACTGTAGTACCCTGAAGAGCATATAGATTGCCTTCACGAATACCCTTCATCACAATCAAAGAACCACGAACAACCTTCTTTACTCCATTCCATGTTACAATCTTGCAACCACCGGAGTCTAAGGCACCAACAGAGATAAGGTTCTTCCGCAAATCAGGAACATGTCTAACATCCATCAATGTTCTAACCACTCCATCATACATCTTGATTCTAATTGAACCGAGCCCCACCATTTTACAGGAATGGTTATTACCCATCAACACGGTTTCACCATCAGTGCTTCTATAGGTAGTAAACCACTTCCTATTTGGACACATATGGTAAGAGCATCCAGAGTCAAGAATCCACTTACCGGAGATTTTTTCATCACAAGAGATGGTGTAGCACTCATCGCTTTCCCCTCTTTTCGAGGCATAGCTAACCTCTTGCTTAACTTGTACTTTCCCGTTGTTGTTGTTCTTATTGTTCTTCTTCCAACTCCTTTTGTTAGTACAATTCGCCTGAAATGCCCAAGCTCGCCGCATTTGAAACAAGGCCTTTCCGCAAAAGGTCTAGAACTCGATCTAGATTTTTCTCCCTTGCCTTTTGGTCGCACATTGCTTCTACCTCTTACAAACAATCCTTGAGCTTGCTCCTTGTTACCAATGGTAGACATGCCACTAGTTGTAATCTTTCAAAGATCATCCACTAGAAGTGACATTCTAGTGTCCTCCATCACAAGTTTATCACCCACAAGCATCAATGTTTGTACTAGGTTCTCGTAAGACTTTGGCAATGAAAGAAGTAGTAGAAGTGCTTGATCTTCATCATCTACTTTCACATCAATGTCCTTCAAGTCCGATATGCATCTATAAAACTTGTTGACATACTCCCGGATTGGTGTACCTTCATCCATTTTGCAAGTATATAATTTGGATTTCAAATAGATCCGATTTGTTAGAGTCTTCGTCATGAAGTTCGCCTCCAACTTTGTCCACACCTCCACCGCCGTTTCCTCACCATCAACCAAGAAAGCAACATCTCTTTCAAGGCATAGAATGATAGACATTCGTGCCTCAAGATCTAGCTCTTCCCAATCCTCGTCAGACATATCTATGTGCTTCTTCTCCTTTCCTGCCAATGCCTTGTGCAACTTTTGAGAAATTAACAAATTTTTCATTTGCATTCTCCAAAATGAGAAGTCATTCTTCCCATTGAATTTCTCTATCTCATACTTCCCAATCTTCACTGTTTCTCTAGTAGACATGATTTATCTACTTGTTTACCTGAAATAAACTAACAAAGTTCACTTGGGAATTTTCACAAACACCTTGTGTGCACAACAAAGTTCAAGCCACCCACCAAAAATCGGAGTTTAACCACCCTGATTTACGAAGAAGCTCTGATACCAAATTGTTGGGAAAACAACACTCCCAAGATTACCCAAGAAAGATAACTTGCAATGTGAAAAATCCCAAACCACTTCAAAGATGAAAAGAAAGATAAGAAAAATTTGGGGAAGAAAAGATTTTCAATATATATGAAGAACAATGGATTTGGATTACTTAAACAAGCCTCAAGTTAATCCCCAAGAAAGAAAAATAGCTTTGAATTTATATCCAAGAAGAACAACCTCTTTCTTGTTAAATTCTCTCCAAGCTTTATCTCTATTTTTCTCTCAAAAAACCGGGTTAGTGAAGGGGGGAAAATCAGCAATATATATAGAACCGAATCAGGCGCCTAGTAGCGTTGCTTCTCCTCCATTTCTCACAAATTCTTACTAATACTAATTTTAACATACAGATGAATTTAATAAAACAACCAAATGTGATGAAAAGTAATACATAACTTCTTTGCAGAATTAATAAATCTATCCAGGACAGTCGACACAAGAATTGGAAAATATATGTTTTAAGTAAAATTTAGCATTATAATTCTTTTAATATAGTAATTAAATTCCATAATATAAGTCAATTTTAAGTTAAAGCTAGCGATTAAGTTAATTTTTGTTTTAGAGCCCTAATTAAGGGTTTTCTTTGTTAAACTTCTAAGCTTTTTTCACTCAATGTTTTCTAAAAGTTTTCACGAAGTTCCTATAGAGTTTACTAACTTAATTGAAAATAGAAAACCTTTTTTGAGTTTCCCAAGCAAAACACATGCATCTTAAGTTTTTGTGCTTCCGAAAATTCTATTGACGATCAACTATCTATATTACTATCGATGATTTTGGCATAATTCATAACTCCATCAACAATGCCGATTTTAACATAATTCATAACTCCATCAACGATGCCAATGGCAATGGTTGCGATGATACGGTCAATGATAGCCAATGGAGAAGCCGTCGATGAAGATTATTCTTAGTTTTTTTATTTTTGTCTTCTTATTAAGTTGTGGATGGAATATTTTGTTAGTAACAAAGGACATTTTTAAATTTTTATATTATTACATGGTCTCTATTGTGGAGGCCTTGTTGATAAATGTAATTCTATACTCTATAAAAAATAAAAAATAAAAGGATAGTTTAATGAAATTAATACTTAATCTAGTGTGAATATTGTTTATTTAGATAAAAGTCGATGTTGGAAAGCTTTTGGAGAAAATGAATGAATATCACTCAATAGAACATGATTTCGTATAATTTAGAATATGTGAACTAACATGGTATGGTATGAAAGATAAAGGACCTCAATTCCAAATGAAAGACTTAAACATGATAAAAAGTTGAATTAAGGGACCAAGATAAAATGGGCTGAAAAGAAGGCCCATGTGATTGTTAGTTGAGAACTACTATTCAAAATTTGCTATCCAATTTACTATCCACCCAATAAATGATTGATACATCACTTTAAGTTAACATATTCAACTTTTCTCTTGCTACCACTTGTGCTTAAAATTATTTGACACTTCAATGTAAAATGATATATCAATCATCCATTGGAGAACAAAAGATTTCAACTCTGTGATTGCAAGGGTACTACCCATGCGATCATAGGGGCAAAAATGTGATTTGCAGAGAACAAATTGATGCTATCATGTGATCACAACTCCTCACACCATGCGCATGGTGCATTTCTGACAAGATATTTCTTTTCTTTTCTAATTCAATCACTTCTTGGAAGGAAATTTTGCATATGGTTTTAACCTATTTTGGGTGAAAATTTTGAGAAGTATGGAGATCATAACATGGAGAAGAAGGCTCGGAAGACTTAATAACACATCAATCAACAAAAGTTCGACGATTTATAGCTCGAAATTGTATGTTGAAATTAGCATGAAAAATCTGAAATTAATTGAAGACTCAATTGAAGAAATTTAACGGAGATGAAATTGATTCGTTGTCTCATCTTTGCATTTATATTTTTCAGTTAGTGAATCATCAAAACTTTTGTTGTTTTTTCATACTTAGCATGTTAGGGTAAATCCATATAGTGTTGGGATGATGTAAACCGTTAACTAGCAATTTTTAATTTAAAGTGTTCCTCTTGTAAGTATGATTTGTGTTGATTGATTGATATCATGTTTATAATATTTATTTGAATGCTTGATCATCATTTAGACAATATATGAAGCTCGGAATAGATTTGGGACATTGTCATAATCAGTATAAAGTCCAATAAATGTAAGGGATAATAGTTTATGCCTTGTACAATCATAATAGGTAATCCTGTGAATTTATTCCAAAGTATTCGAAGGGCTATAGATATGTTGGATAGTATTTAGAAATATTTTTAACTGGAAAGGTACTTGAATAATTTAGTGTCATTGAAATATAAGAAAAGTGTTGGGGGAATATAAATCTTCAATCTTTCTATTTGATAGGTTACCATTAGTGAATATTTAGTTCGATAGCTAGCATATTTAACTATACAATAGGTGTAGGTGCCTTTTAAATTTGAACATCACTTAGTGATAACAATTTTCATTTAAGGGAGCCATAATGGACTAAACCTTGAATTAGATCCCTTAGTCCAAACTTTAATTGTTTCATACACATTATCGATTTAGGCTCAACTCTTATATTGATTCTAGTAAGAGTCTCTAGGAAATAACCCAATCCCATAATCACAGGCTCATGATAACTTTTACATTGGTGAGTCTTCTAAGGGAAAATGTAACCCGCACCTCGCAAAAATTCCTTCCTCGGTACTCATTTAGGCTTAAACTCTTCCTAACATCACAATCATAGCACTATCACCATAGGAATGAACACAAATAATAATGCTATTACAAGTCAAACAGTGCCGATTGTTCCTACCAAATTAAACCTTCTTCATGGGAACTCCAATATAAAAGCTTGGGTTACTCCTTTATGGTCTTAACCCATCCCCCTTGATGATTCATTAACACTCTTTTTAAGTAAAGCTTTAGTTAAGTTGTTTGATAATTTCTTTTCAGATCTACAAAATTAAGAGAAATCACATTTCTTTTAAGTAAGGCCTTAATTGACATGAGTCTTATGTGAATATGTATATGCATCTTCTTATTTGAGTGTGATTGATTCATAAGCTCTATTGCTACTTTACAGTTATAATGTATTGAAATAGCTAAAATTAGCTTACTTATTAATGGTATATCTAATAATAGATCTATAAGCCACTCAGTGTTAGTACAAGTTGTATTCAATGCTATTAACTTTAACTCTAAAGTGCTTCTAGAGATAATTGTTTATCCTTTTGATCCCCAAGATATGGCTACACCACCTAGCATGAACACACATCCAGCAGTAGACTCCATATCCACATTATTAGTTATCTAGTTCACATCACTATACCCTTTAATGTTTTTTACTTGGATTGAATAATCTAATGTACCTTGGAAATATTTAAGCACACTTTTAGAGCATTCCAATGTTTTTTACTTGGATTGTTAGTGTATCTACTAAGTCTTCCAATAGCAAAAGTTATATCAGGTCTTGTCCTATTTGCTATGTACAATAAAGATTTAATAATTTGAGAATACTCAAATTGCGAAATTGGTTCACTTAAATTCTTCTTCAAGTGCACATTTTCTAGACTAATTTAGTGAGATTTCCTCATATGTTTAAATTTCCTCATATGTTTATCTTAACTTCATTCTTAAAATTATGTGAGCTTCTCCCAAATTTTTTATTTCAAAATTTTTTAACAAATAACTCTTTACATCATTAACAAAATCTAAATTTGTCCCATATATTAATATGTCATATACTTATAAACAAAGTATCACATGCTTGTTATATTATTTGCAATATACACACTTGTCATGTGCATTAATTTTAAATCTATAATTTAGGATAACTCTATTGAACTTCTCATGCCACTGTTTAAGAACTTGCTTTAGTCCATATAATGACTTCATTAATTTACATGCTCTATGTTCTTACCCTTTAACTTTAAAGCTTTCTAGTTGTTTCACATATATTACTTCATCTAAACCACCATTCGAAGTGTAGTCTTAATGTCCATTTGATGAATGATCAATTTATGAATACTAGTAAATGCTAATAACGTCCCAATAGTAGTTATTCTTGCAGCAGGAAAATGTACCAAAATAATCGATTCAATCTTTTTTAGTAAATCCTTTAGCTATTAACCTAACTTTATATTTATCTATACATCCAACGGGTTTCAGCTTCTTTTTAAATACCCACTTACACCCCATTGCCTTACTACCTTAAGGTAAATAATATAAAACCTAAGTATTATTTTGCATAATTGACTTATACTCATCATTGATAGCTTCTTTCCAATAAAGTGCATCAGTAGAGACCATAGCAACTTTATAAGTTTTAGGTGTAAATGTTATGCCCTAGATCCAATCGATTTAGGTTGTAAACGCTTTTAATATATTTAATACATTTGATTTTGGCGAGATCTATTATTTATTTAAATTAATTTTGTAATAAATAATATTAAATAATAGAATCCGAAAATCCAATTTTTAGGTAATCTGTTAATCACTAGGAGTTGTGATTGTGAGATACAAATTACATATAATTGGATCTTTAATAAACCATGGTCGTAAGTAGTAACGAGATACGGATATCGTTAATACAGTTAGACCATCACGTGTGGCATTTCTTACTTGTGAAGTAAGTAGCTGATCTCACGAGTTAAAGTGTGGTGACACTTAAATGAACACGTGGATGTTTTGTTATAGAACAAAACATTGGAGACCCGCTAAGAGATTCCACATGGATAACTATCTGAGTGTCAGTGGCTAATCTCTAACGTTCGGTAGTGGAATTGGTCATTTGACTTGAGGTCGTCATGATACCTTATATGAGGACAGTCATACTTTGACGGTGTTGGATGTTACTCTGAAAGGGGCCGCTAATACGACATCGTTTGGGTATGTCAAGAATCGTATGAAGGTTGTGATTGATCAATAAAGGATTCGTCACTCTTAGATAGTAGGAGATTATGATCTGTGTTTCATTCAATTAAGTCGATGATGAAATCCTTGGCCAAGGTGTACTCATAAGTCGAAAAGGAGTTTTCAATTTATATTGACTTAATAGTGGAGTGAAAGATATGATCAATGATCGAGATTGACACAATTCCATATCTCGTAATTGATCGGATCATATTGACGAACGGATAATAGTTTTACGGTAAACGAACGAATTTAGTTTTGTCATATCACGTGACATTTCCCGTCACATGTATTGTCCTGACACATTGTTAGATGTCAATCAGGGACGGTGAGTGTGAATTGACGATAAATTAAAAGGGTGTATTAATTTATCAATTTTTGATTAGATCAAAAAAATATTTCACGACGTTAGACATCGTGGTCGGGAACCTAATGGGTCGCACACAAAAGAGAATTGGAAGATTACAAATTGTCAATTAGTTAATTTAACAATTGTTGGATAAATTAATTAATTGAATTTGTTATTTATAATCCCGAATTAAATAATTGGATTAATTAATTCACGGACCGGGTTTAATTAATTGGATTAATTAAATATTGGACCGGACCGGACCGGGTCCGTTTGGATTTATATATATACACAGCTAGGGTTTGATGTCCATAAGGTATTCATTATTCTTGCTGGCACAAGAGAGAAACCATAGCAGTTGCAGTCTATTCTCTGTGTGGATTTCATTGGAGGCTGGACAATTGGACAGCTGTGGGAGGTAGATTCAAGCTGTTGGAAAGGAATAACGGGAAGAAGTTTGCAAATTACAAGTAAAGGTATATTTCTTATCACATTTTTATCTAAATACAAAGCTGAATCTTGAATGGAAATTGAAATTTGTTAAATTTCGCTGTGCATGTTTAAGTAAATTCCCTACATTAGGTTCACCTTCAATTAGATATGTAACGAATTCTTCTCCAAAAGATTTCTCTTTCCTAGTTCTTTTACTTCTCCTAAGTTCATGTTCAACTTCACCTTCTAAAGATGAACTGGATGGTGTACTATTTAAAAACACTTTCTTAGAAGTCAAGGATTTACTTGAAATTCTAGTCTTAAATGGAAAAACATCTTCAAAATAAATAGCATCTCTAGCTCCAATGAAAGTATTATTTCTAATATAACTAACTTCAAAATTTATAATCAAGAACCTATTGGTGCTACTGTTTTGAGCATGTCCTAAGAAACAACATCCACAATTTTTGGTCCTATTTTCTTTATTTTAAGATCGGGTAGAACTACTTTTGTCAAACACCCACACTTTTAGAAGATTTAACCAAGGGAATCTCTTTTTCCAAAGCTTGTATGGAGTTTTAATATTGTACTTAACAGTTACTCAATTTAATAGATAACAAAGCTTTACCCCATAAGTTCTCAGGTCCTCCAGAACCTACGAGCATAGCATTTATTATATCCATCAAAGTTCTATTTTTCCTTTCTACTATACCATTAGATTGTGGAGAATAAGGAGGTGTCACTTCGTGCATTATACCATTATCAATTCATAATAATTCTTAAGCTTATTCCCAGTATATTCTCCTCATCTATCGGACCTCAAGATTTTTATTTTATATTTTAATTGTTTTTCAACCTCCGCTTGATGGATTTTGAACTTATCATAGATTTCATCCTTCATTTTCAATAAATAAAGTATCGATAAATGTTATAAACTTCTTATTACCAACTCATGTTGGCGATCTATTAGAATCACAAACATTACTATTTATCAATTTTAAGAGGTTTGTACCCTTATAACACATTTAAACGTTTCTTAGTTTGTTTGGCTTGTACAAAAACTTAACACTTATTATTGACAACTTGAGCCTTTGGAATCAAGTTCAGATCCATAAATTTCTTGATCTTCATATTACAAACATGACCTAGTCTTTCATTCCGCAAACAACTAAATTCAACATTAAGAATCATGATAAAAATGTTCAAAAAATTCAATTTAACAACCATCACAATTATAACCTTTCCCGACAAAAAATATTGATTTTTGTTGTAACAACCTTATTTGACTCTATTACAAGTTTAAAACGTTGTTGAATTGAAAATAATTCACTAGCTTCAAGAATTCCAGAAGTCATCTTAAGCTTGGCATTTCCAATTCCTGATACAAAAGCGATGGAGTCATTTTCACACTTCCTTTGCTTGAAGTCTGATAAGATTTAAAAAAAAAAAATTCTTATCAAAAGAAACATGAATATTTGCTCTGTAATCTAACCACCATTCATTACTAGTATAAGTAAAATTGACTAAAGAGGTTAATGATTCACACCTAATAGAGGGTTCACCATCCTTCAACATGTTTACTTGATCTTTTAAAATTTATCTTTGAGCTTGTACTCTTCGTCCTTATATAGCAGCAATCTAGAGCAAAATGGTTGGTTCTACCACATATATAACATGGCCTTACTCCTTCCCTTTTCCTTTATTATCCTAGTGTAATTATTCTTAGGTTGGATACTTTTTCTATAACTATAAAAAAATTTCTTAAACTTATTACCTCGAGACTTAAATTGCTTTGAGAAGCTAATAGGGTTTTGGAATTTTTCTTCTAAGTTTGCTTTAGCATGTGATTTTGATAAACCGCATATTCAGTTAACATACAACAGACACAAGAAAACCATAAGGGCAGAAAAGGAAAATAACTCAGAGATACTTAACCAACATGTGGGAGGCCTTAAAGTCATTAGCAAAGTTGTTAAGGAGCCAGGTCTATAAAACAAAGCCAGAGGAAAGAGAAAAGATATGCAGAAAATTGGTGGAAACACATAGGAGAGCACTAGACCTCTCGAATGTCCAAATACCCATTCATTTATTTCAATTTCTTTACTGTTGAATTCCTTGAATAGCAAGAACACTTTGTCACTATTTCTTTTACAATTTATTGTGCTCTAGTTCTTCTGTTAGTGAATATAAGTCTTCCTTTACGTATACTCGTGTTTGTCTAGTTTTGTTGTAAGTTAGTAACTACAGAAATTAGCCACTGGTGTAGGAGTGTATAAAGTGGTATCAGAGCATTCACCTGGGGATGACGTTGACTGATCGTGTGGGGGTATTAGAGGAAAATGTAGACAACTACCAGAGAAGTATAGAGAAATGAATGGAGGCATTACAGGTTGGATTGGATACGATGAAATCTGAGTTTCATAAGGTACAAAGCATAGAGAAAAACATGGCCTTGATGATGGAGCAATTCCAATTTATTATGAACCGTTGGGAAGATCAGGAAAGGGATCGGAAGAAGAAGGCACCAGAAGAAATGTCCCCTTCGGAGTTAACCATGAATTCAACGATCTCACCAACAGGTGAAATCAGAATTAAAGAAGGTTGTGGGGGTCAATGGCGACTGGAATACAGAAATAGATGGCCGGAAATACCTGTGTTCGAAGGGGAAATCCCAGAGGGATGGGTCTTCAAAGCAGAGATGTACTTTAGCCTTACCTAGATCTCGGAATTAAAGAAGTTAGAAGCAGCAACCATCTGTTTTGAAGGGGAGGTGTTATCATGGTATCAATGGCAACTAAGGAGGAAAAGGTTTAATAACTGGGAAGAATTAAAAGGATTGCTGATGGATCGCTTTCGTTCCACGCAAGGGGGAACCGGTGAGGAAAAAATTTTGGCCCTTCGACAGGAAGGTACCGTGAGGGAATATCGCCTGCAAATTGAGCTGCTGGCCGTCCCTTTAACAAAAATTTTGATGCGTTATTGGAGGGTCATTTTGTGAACGGGTTGAAATCGGAGGTGAAGGTGAAGATCAGAGTGTTGCGGCTTGGGTTCGAAGAGTTGATGGAAACAGCCCAACGTATTGATAATAAGAATTCCCTGATCCAAAGTCATTGGGCTGCAAGCGGCCCAAAAAGAGGGAGGATTTCCAATGTTTCGGCCCATCAAAGTTATTTTAATCAGGCCCAACATTTTACTTCAAATCCAATTGCCCAGAATCCATTTTCAGGCCATACAAACATCTTTCGAAGCTATCAGACGACAACATTGCCCCCAAACTCTCTCGTGAATAGTGTGCAAAGGGCTGGATCTACTGCGTCAAGATCGCTGGCCACTGGAAAAGCTTCGACTCTAGCTTTTAAGCGGCATACTGAGGCCGAATTGCAAGAAAAAAGGGAGAAAGGATTGTGTTTCAAATGCGATGAAAAATACACGATTGGCCATCGATGTAAGAATAGAGAGTTGCAAGTGATGATTATTTATGAGGATGAAATGGCGGAGATAGGGGACGAAAGAGAGAGGGCAGTCTACAAGAGGTTGATCCAGCCGACCGAATCATTCCAATGGGGAAAACGATGGAACTCTCTATCAATTCGATCGTGGGATTAACTCATCCTCGCACGATGAAGGTAAAAGGGGTCATAGGAGGGCAGGAGGTTGTGGTATTGGTGGATTGTGGAGCTACAAACAATTTTATATCTTTAAAATTGGTTTAGAAACTGGAGTTGCAAAGAACTGAAACTTTAGGCTATGGAGTCATCATGGATACTGGTTTTGCCGTGCAGGGGACAGGAATATGCAAGGGAGTAGTCCTCTCCATTTAGAATTTGGAAATAATCGAAGACTTCCTACCCTTAGAGCTCGACAGTTCAGATGTAATATTAGGAATGAAGTGGTTATCGACCTTGGGCTAAATGACAATGGACTGGAATGAGTTGATTATGAGATTTCAGGCAGGGGAAACCACAGTGACTTTACAGGGAGATCCCAGCCTAAGCAAAACCTTGGTGGGATTAAAATTAATGATTAAGGCACTTTGAGAAAACGAAGAAGAAATATTACTAGAATTGGGTAGCATTTCTGTCGAGCTATGTGAAGTTAGACTGAAGGTACTCGGAGAATTAGAAGAGGTGTTGGAAGATTATAAAAGAGTCCTCCAAGAACCGTGTGGTCTTCCCCCTAATTAGGAAAGAGATCATGTGATTGTGTTGCAACCAGGCACTACTCCAATCAGCATTAGACCCTATCGATGCCCGTATAGCCAAAAAAATAAGATTGAAAGGTTGGTTTGAGAAATGCGAGCAGCTGGAATAATCAGACCAAGCACCAGTCAGGGGTTGGCGATTTTGTGTAGACTATAGGTCATTGAATAAAGTGACAGTGCCGGACAAGTTCCCCATTCCAGTGATTGAGGAGTTGCTAGATGAGTTGCACAGGGCCACAGTATTCTCTAAGCTAGATTTGAAAGTGGGATATCACCAAATTCGTGTGTCGCCTGAGGACATTCCCAAGATAGCCTTTAGGACCCACGTGGGGCATTATGAATTTTTGGTTAAGCCTTTTGGTTTAACCCACTTTCCAAGCCTTGATGAATGAAATTTTCAAGGAATAGTTAAGGCGGTCAGTACTAGTCTTTTTTGATGATATACTGATATATAGCAAGAATATGACTGAGCACAAGGGGTATTTGAGGTGGGTTTTGAGGGTATTGGTAGAGAATCAATTGTATCTTAATGGGAAGAAGTGTATATTCGGTCAAGGCAAAGTTGAGTATTTAGGACATGTTATTTCTCAGCAAGAGATGGCAGCAGACTGTGAAAAAATTAAAGCAATGGTGGATTGGCTAAGCCCGAGGTCCTTTCGCAAGCTAAGGGGGTTCCTTGGTCTTACAGGATACTATAGATGGTTTGTGCAGGATTATGGAAAGATAGCATGGCCTCTAATCGAGAGACTTAAAAAGAATAATTTCTATTGGGATGAAGATGCTGAACAGGCGTTTATGCAGCTCAAGGAGAAAATGACTTCACTTCCTGTCCTGGTACTACCTAATTTTTAGAATTCGTTTGTCGTCGAAACGGATGCTTCAGGGTATGGATTGGGGACCGTCCTTATGCAAGAAAAACGACCCATAGCTTTCTTTAGTCATGCTTTTAATTCGAAAAGTCGAGGAAAATCAATATATGAGCGGGAGCTAATGGCCATTGTGCTTGCGGTGCAAAAATGGAGACACTACCTGATGGGCCACCATTTCATCATACAAACTGGTCAAAAAAATCTGAAATTCTTGATGGAACAGAGAATGGTAGACCGAGATTATTAAAAGTGACTGATGAAGCTTATGGGGTACCTGTTTGAAATTCAATATAGACCAGGCCTAGAAAATAAGGCAGTTGATGCTCTTTCTCGCATTAATCACCATCCTGCCTTGATGGCTATGACTATTCCTAGTGTTGCTCAGTTGGAGCAATTGGCAAGGGAGGTAGCTGCTGATGAGGAGTTACAGGAAATAATCACGAAGATGAGAAGGGATCCCTCCACTTGGCTGAATTATGAAGTGATTGAGGGGCACTTATTATACAAAGGAAAGTTGTTCCTGACAAAGGGGTCTTCTATGATTCCTGTGATGCTACAGGAAGGCCATGAGAGTAGCATAGGGGGCCACTTCGGGATGTTGAAAACACATAAGAGGATTGCCTGTAATGTCTATTGGGTGGGGATAAAGAAGGATATCCACCGTTATGTTAAGAATTGCTCGATATGCCAACAAAATAAATATATGGCCCTGTCTCCAAGTGGCTTATTACAGCCGCTAGCCATCCCAAATCGAGTACGGGAAGATATTACCATGGATTTCGTGGAAGGGTTACCAACTGTGAGGAAACTGGGACCCCATTTTAGTTGTAGTGGACAGATTAAGCAAGTACGCACATTTTGTGGTGCTGAAACACCCTTTTTCAGCAGCTCCTATTGCTGGGGCTTTTGTGAAAGAGATTGTTTGCTTCTATGGGATCCCTTGCTCCATTGTATCTTACCGGGACACGATATTCACGAGCAAGTTTTGGGAAGAATTATTTCGTTTACAAGGCGCGAAACTCTGCTGAAGAACAGCTTATCACCCCCAAATCAGATGGGCAGTCAGAAGTGGTGAACCGCACCTTGGAAACATATCTACGCTGTTTTGCTTCATCCCAACCAAGGTCATGGGCAGTTTGGCTACCTTGGGCAGAGTTGTGGTACAACACTTCCTACCATGCGGCTTCCAAGTTGACTCATTTTCAAGCATTATATGGGCCCGAACCTCCTCTATTACTGAGGTTTGAAAAGGGCTCAACGCCTGTATCTATGGAGGAACAACAATTACTGGAAAGAGATCACATGTTAGATGAATTACAAAGTCAGCCACAGAGAGCTCAGTCACACATGAAACGAACAGCGGATTCTAAGAGGAGGAATGTCCAATTTAAAGTGGGAGATTGGGTTTATCTTAAAATACGTCCCTATAGCCGCAAATCCATATCTTCGCGGCCGAATGAGAAACTAGCTCCAAGGTATTATGGGCCATATGCAGTTGAACGTAAGTTGGGAACTGTGGCGTACAAATTCACTTCCCCCATCTTGCAACATACATCCAGTCTTTCATGTGTCTTGGTTAAGAAAGGCTGCAGGGGAACCCCAAGTTGTCATAGATATTCTGACACACTAGACTGAGGGTTTGGAAATGTTAGTGGAACCCGAAATGGTGCTACGAGTTCGGCCATGAACATGAAGTAATATCAGAGGCATTGATGTGTTAATCCAGTGGAAAGGACTACCTCCTTTGGAGGCAACTTGGGAGCCTTACGACCTACTGCAGCAACAGTTCCCGGAGTTTCACCTTGAGGACAAGGTGAGTTTCGTGGGGGGGAGTATTGATAAGCCACCTATTCAGTTAACATACAACAGACGCAAGAAAACCATAAGGGTAGAAAAGGAAAACAACTCAGAGATACTTAACCAGCACGTGGGAGGCCCTAAAGTCATTAGCAAAGTTGTTATGGAGCCATGTCTATAAAACAGAGCCAGAGGGAAGAGAAAAGATTGGTAGAAAATTGGTGGAAACACATAGGAGAGCACTGGACCTCTCGAATGTCCAAATACCCATTCGTTTATTTCAATTTCTTTACTGTTGAATTCCTTGAATAGCAAGAACACTTTGTCACTGTTTCTTTTACAATTTACTGTGCTACAGTTCTTATGTTAGTGAATATAAGTCTTCCTTTACATATACTCGTGTTTGTCTAGTTTTGCTGTGAGTTATTAACTGCAGAAATCAGCCACCGGTGTAGTAGTGTATCAGATTCATATACTTCGTTGATACAATTTTTATGATGCTGTTCTATTCTCAAATTATTGAATACTATTATCATTGCACTTTTTTGACAATGATATGTATATTGTTCATAGCATTACCAGAATTGTAACTTGTATGTCTACAATTTAAAATATTTGTGACGTTATCTTGTGAATGCAATTAGAAATTACGTATTTAATAATGCAAAGTTAAGATTCAAGTAAACTTAGCAAACAAGTAAATAATAATGTTTCAGAACTTTCCAATAAGTTATCAAAGTGGAAACACATTCTTAAAATTAAAATAGTGAAAGACAAATTAGAAGAGTGCAATATTTAATGAGGAACAAAAATTCTATAAGCTCCCAAAGAATGCAAAATTTATGCTGTAAGTTTAAAGAGGAGATTACCAAAAGTTCTAAAATATTGTACCATTAAAAAAATAAAATTTGAAGCTTAATCATAATAAGTATATTACCACTTATCGTGAATTATTGTTACACAAATCGCACACATGACTTTAGATTATTATGACAATTATGTGATTTGTGTAATAAAATATCAACTATAAGCATGAATCAAATAACATGAGCAACGGTGAGCCAATGGATATATAGAGGAGTGACATTCCTTTTCCACCTGCACATTTTGTATTTTAAATAGGAGATTGTGCATGTAAAGTATGCATGAGTGGAATGAGTCAGAAAGTGATTAGAGATTTAGTGAGTGGAGCACCAGAGTGAGCCAAAGTGAAAGTGCCGTGAGTGCGTTAGTCATATATAATATAATTGTCTTGAGAGAAATTAATGGTTCTTCTAAGTTAAGCTTCTGGTTCTGCATAACGCACGAGAAGCTGGTTTAGTGAAGTTGATCAAATGGCAAGCACGCATAAATTAATTCTTGGAAGGTGGAAAATTATATACAGTTTTCCCTCCATAGCAGGGCTTTTCTTCATAGCCTATGTCATTGGTGCTCTTTATCTAAGAGGGGATAGTCAACGTGTCTTGGAAAACCAGAAGATGCCTAATGATTCTATTCTGCACTGTAATTTGTTTTCTGGAAAATGGGTTTATGATAACATATCTTACCCTTTATACAAGGGGAATCAATGTTCTTTAATGGAAGAAGACTTTGCATGTGAAAAGTACGGAAGAAAGGACTTGAATTATCAGAAATGGAGATGGCAGCCTTATGATTGTGACCTTCCAAGGTTATGTCTTACCTCTCATTCACACATAAGCACGGTGTTGGATATGACTGCCGATTGACTGCGCAGCATAACAAATAAAAGTTCAATTTTCTTTTCCTTCATTAAAATTATGGATTAGTGTTTAATCCACATTACCAAATATGTCAACTATACATTAAGAATTAATGATTGATTATGAGGTTTGTACTTGGCTATTATATTGATGATTTTTTTTTTTTTTTTTAATCAAGGTTCAATGCTACTGCATTGTTGGAGAAATTATTGGGGAAGAAGCTTACGTTTGTAGGAGATTCCTTGAATCGAAACCAATTCATGTCCATGGTCTGCCTAATTGAGTCATCCTTCCCTCCATCATCTTTTAAATCACTGATCTTTAAAGAAAACTCAATCATCTTCAAGGCCACCGTAAGATAATTTTCTCTTTCGTTTTCAGTTATTTTCTTTTTTAAATTTAGATTTAAGCTAGGGTAGCG
Organism: Olea europaea var. sylvestris; assembly: GCF_002742605.1. Taxonomy (NCBI): domain Eukaryota; kingdom Viridiplantae; phylum Streptophyta; class Magnoliopsida; order Lamiales; family Oleaceae; genus Olea; species Olea europaea. Next base: position 14,575,060 of record NC_036238.1, read on the forward strand.
AGGGACTTCCAATATTGAAAAGCTTGTGAGTCCTCCATATTCCCTTGAAATTTACAATATTCTACTTTTCACAGTTCACTTTCTCACAGTCAACTCATCTACAATGATCATGATTTTTCTTGCTAAATCCTTGAAGGACTACAATGCCACGATAGAATTCTACTGGTCTCCTTTGCTGGTTGAATCTAATTGCGATTACATGGCTTCCCATGGGGTACGAGATCGTATTTTTAGAGTTCACGCAATTGAAAAGCATGCAAGGAAATGGACAGATGCAGACATACTCGTATTTGATTCCTATATGTGGTGGTTGCTGCCCAAAATGAAACTCCTGTGAGTACATTTTAAGAAAGCCAAGAATACAATCAAGCTCCTCTCTCTTTTTTCTTTTTTTTTCTTTTTTTTTTTTCCCCTTTTCCAGTATATGACGATTCTTATATAATACATTGATGATCAGATGGGGATCATTTGGAAACTCAGATGCTATCTACAAAGAAGTTGGGATGAGGCATCGTCGTTATGAGATGGCTTTGAACACATGGTCGGACTGGTTGGAATTCCATGTCAACAGAACTAGAACAAAGTTATTCTTCATGAGCCTTTCGCCATATCATAGTGTGTATGTCTATTACTTCTTGCTAATGAAGGGGAAAACAAATAAAATAAAAATAAAAATACAAGGCTTGCATGATAGAAAAATGGCGAAAATGCTAGTTGAGTAACGTCATTCATTAACACTGCAGGAGTGAAGACTGGGGCGTGGATAAAGGTGGAAACTGTTATGGTGAAACCGAGCCAATTTTGAAAGAGGGGTATCGGGGAAGTGACACAGATCTTGGAATGATGCAAATAGTAGAATCAAGGATACAAAAACTCAAAACAAGAGGTCTAAAGGTCGAGTACATGAATATAACACAGTTGTCTGATTACAGGAAAGATGCTCATACTTCTATCTATAGATTGTTTTGGGTGCCTCCAACTGAAGAACAGTTAGCACACCCCCAGAACTATTCAGATTGCGTGCATTGGTGTCTTCCAGGAGTGCCTGATGTTTGGAATATTATCCTTTATTCCTACATTATGCATTCATGAGACTTCATATATATCAAAATTTGTACCTTTGTGTTTCTACAAGTTTTCGTGTAATTTGGATGCCTATTTTTGCCCTATTCATTCTCAAATTTTTATTCCTTAAATCTCCCAAGTGTAAATACTATTACATGCCAACCTGTTTATAACAAACTTTATATTCTTTTAAACAAATCGAAAGTAAAATGCATGAAGCAGCCATCAATATTTCTTATTTAAGAAAATTTTGAGATAAGATATCACATTTATCCAGTCTTTTTCCATACTGTTAAAAAGAAATAAAGAAGGAAAAACACGACTCGGGATTCAAATACCGTCAGGTCAAAAATGGTATTTCAAGAGATATCATACAGTTAATCAAGCCATCTCTTGTTAAATAGAGGTCTAAGACAGAAGTCTAGAGCCAAAATTAAACTGTCACAGAAAAAATTACGTGTGGAAATATTGATCCTCTGCATGATTGAATCTAACAAGTCAATGTAAATTAGCAACACACTTCATTCATTGTCTATTTGTCCTCTACTCGTCCAAAGACTTAACAGTTCATCACTATTTTAATTTAATGAAGTTATTCTTGTTGAGTGGTAAACTTGATTTTTGGACTAAATAATATGTGCTTAATGATTTTGTCCATAGCCCAAATCAATTAAAAAGCCCAACATGCCTAGCATTTCTAAAAACATTCTCTAGAGAAATCCATATAAATATCTAAGTAAAATATATGGTGATAAATGTGGTAACATGTCAATAAGATTATGTGGTCTTATAAAGTTTATCTAGAGAATTATAGGAAAATATCTTTTCCAAATGTGTGGTCTAAAAGTCTCATGTAAATATGTGGTCTAGGAGTCTCTAGAAAATTGTGTGGACTAGAAGTTTCATGTAAACACTATATGAAGGAGTAATGTCCTTCATTTTGTAACAAGCCAAAAGTGTGTAAGTTTTGGAATTGAGAAATACAAGTTTCTTTTTGTTCACTTCATTCTTCCTATTAGTATTGTCCTCCTTAAGAGCCTTAATCAATCTAAGTTAATAAACTCCACTTTCCTCCAACAAACTAGTATCAGAGCCCTAAGGTTCTTGTAAAAAATGGCAAGTGGGATGATTCCTTTTCAAGTCCCCCAACTTAACAAGGATAACAACGACAATTGGAGTATAAGGATGAAAGCGTTGCTTGGGTCGTAAGACGCATGGGAGATCGTAGAGAAATGCTGTGCGGAGCCACAAGACGAGGTCACTTTATCCCAAGCACAAATGAATAGTTTGAAGGATGCAAGGAAGAAGGACAAGAAGACGCTCACCCTCATCTATCAAGCCTTAGATGAAGGCATGTTCGAGAAAGTAACATGTGCTACTACAAGTAAGGAAGTATAGGAGATCTTGCAAAACTCTCACGAAGGAGTTGGGAAGGTGAAAAAAGTTCGACTCTAAACACTTCGAGGTGAGTTTGAAACTTTACATATAAAAGAATCGGAAACAATTTCTGATTATTTCTCTAGAGTATTAGCTATTGTGAGTCAATTAAAGAGGAATGGAGAAAAGTTAAAAAATCATTCGAGTAATAGAGAAGATACTTAGGTCTTTTAGATTCTAAATTTTTTACTACATAGTTGTAGCCATTGAGAAATCTAAAGATCTGGATAGTCTGAGTGTCGATCAACTCATGGGATCTTTACAAGCCCATGAGTAAAGATTAAAGAAGAAGGTGAAAGAAGAGCCATTAGAGCAAGCTCTTCAAACAAAGCTCACTTTCAACGAGGGTGAAGGAAGGTTCGGCAATACAAGAAACCAAAGAGGAAGAGGACGAGTCCAAGATCGAGGAAAAAGTGCATTCTACAAGGAGGAAAGAAGACAAAGCTCATTTTCCACCAGAGATCGTGGAAGAGGAAAAGGTACGAGGCAAAATGAAAGGCCAATGTATGACAAATCTCAAATTAAATGTTACAATTGTCAAAAACTTGGTAAATATGCTTCAAAATGTATAAATATTACTAACCAAGTTGAGAAGAAAGCCAACTATGCTTGTCGGGAAAGTGAAGTGGATTCGACACTACTGTTGGCTTACAAAGGTGAAGAAAGCAGAGAAAAGAACACTTGGCATGTGGATACAGAGCAAGCAAACATATGTGTAGAAGAAAGAACATATTTGTAGAGCTTAATGAATTAGTAAGCGGCAACAATACCTTTGGAGATGAATCCAAGATCTCAGTGTCCCAGTGAAAGGAAAAGATAAAATCTTGATTCACTTCCTCTTTTGTCAAAAGATGATGAAATTTTCAAAAAGCAAATTTCTTTTTGAAAATTACTCTGATTCATCCTCCTTAGTCTTGCTTTCGGTGGATGTCTTTTCAGTAGTGGATCCAGTCCCTCCTTCAGTTCCCCAAGATGAGTCTTCTGGAGATTTATCTTTTTCTTCAAGCAAATGGCACCATTTGCATTCGTGATATTTGCCAAGACTCATGTCCTTGGTAGTCTGCTGGTGAATTGGGCAAATTATAAAAATTCTTCTCAAAATTGCAAAGAATTTTTATTCCATCACTTTGGATAGTTTTTCCTGTTTTGCTTGTGACCAAGATAAAATCAGTTGAATAATTTATCTTGATTTTAGACTCATTGTTGAAAGATTTTAATCCAGTTAAAATCCTCTGGTATGAAAGATTTCTCCATTCTCTGATTATGGAGTCATTAGTTCCTTCAACTTTTCCTTGAATTGGCTTTTCCAAAAATATTTCTGGTATTGTCTTGATTTGAATATGATGATATCCTTTGATCAGATATCCTTCCTTATCCCAAAAAGGAATCGTACTGTTAATCTTCAGCATCATCTGTAGATTTTGGTCTTTAATAACAATTCTTTTAAAGTTTTTTAAAACTTTAATTAAATTGCTATCCAATTTCTGGATTTCATCCATTGATTCACTTAGAATAATCATTTTGATTAAACGACAGTGAAAAGCAATCTGCACCATTGTTGAATTTGCATCTTCAAAGAAGATATACTGTCCAAATTTTTTATCTATTGTACCATAATATCCTTTTTTAGGAACAGATGGTCCAACAATTCTTGCTTCTTCCTCATATGTGAGAAAATCTTCAAATGTAATTCCACTAAGAAAATGACTCTCTTGTGGTTTTGGTATTTTCCCAATTCTTTTGAATCTACTGGGAATGGATTCTGTTTGGGTTTCCACTGTATCTTTAAAAGATATCATTCTAACTCGTTGATTTGCATTTGGTGAATTAAAGAGTTGGGCTGGAAATTTGGGTCTGGCTCTTAATGGAGTTGGATTTTGGCAATAATTTGGTCTCAAATGAATATTGTCAAATTCAAATAATTATTTGTATGGCAATGGGGTTTGGCCTTTTTCTTCATGAAATTTAGCAAAAGCTTCTTGGGCTTCAGTATAAGTTTTGAGACTTTTGTGTTTATAAATTTTTCCTTTCACAAGTGGTTCAACTTGTGCCCACTTTGTATAGAAACCTTTTTGGGGTCCATTGAAGATCACATAAAATTTCTTTCCCACCATTGAAGAATTTATACCAACCAAGGGTTGATTTTCTTCTTTTGGATTTTGAATATCCGTTTGTTCTTGCGAACACTGAGGCTTAAAATACTCTCCAGTATGTATTTGGATTTTTGGTCCATCAGTTTTTGGAATTTGAATTTCCTTATGTACTTGAGTACACTGAGCTTGAGTAGGCTCTTCTTTACTTTCGCTATCTGTAGAACTGATATTAATCTTAATTTTTGTATTTTTATCACCATCAGTCTTGCTGATTTTGGTTTTTTCTTCTTGGGGTTTTTGAGTATCATTTTCTTAGTGGAATTACGTTTGAAGACTTTCTCACATATGAGGAAGAAGCAAGAATTGTTGGACCATCTGTTCCTAAAAAAGGATATTATGGTACAATAGATAAAAAATTTGGACAGTATATCTTCTTTGAAGATGCAAATTCAACAATGGTGCAGATTGCTTTTCACTGTCGTTTAATCAAAATGATTATTCTAAGTGAATCAATGGATGAAATCCAGAAATTGGATAGCAATTTAATTAAAGTTTTAAAAGACTTTAAAAGAATTGTTATTAAAGACCAAAATCTACAGATGATGCTGAAGATTAACAGTACGATTCCTTTTTGGGATAAGGAAGGATATCTGATCAAAGGATATCATCATATTCAAATCAAGACAATACCAGAAATATTTTTGGAAAAGCCAATTCAAGGAAAAGTTGAAAGAACTAATGACTCCATAATGAGAGAATGGAGAAATCTTTCATACCAGAGGATTTTAACTGGATTAAAATCTTTCAACAATGAGTCTAAAATCAAGATAAATTATTCAACTGATTTCATCTTCATTACTAGCAAGACAGGGAAAACAATCCAAAGTGATGGAATAAAAATTCTTTGCAATTTTGAAAATAATTTTTATAATTTACCCAATTCACCATCAGACTACCAAAGACATCTGTGCAAATCTTTGAAGCAGAGTCTTGGCAAATATCACGAATGCAAATGGTGCCATTTGCTTGAAGAAAAATATAAATCTCCAGAAGACTTATCTTGGGGAACTGGAGGAGAGACAAGTGGAGGGATTGGATCCACTATTGAAAAGACATCCACCGAAAGCAAGACTAAGGAGGATGAATCAGAGTAATTTTCAAAAAGAAATTTGCTTTTTGAAAATTTCATCAACTTCAGACAAAAGAGGAGCCTGCTTTTTGAAAAGAGGGAGCATCTTTGAAAAATTGAGGAAAAAGACAAAATTCTTGCCATGTCATTTTATCATTACTTTTGCTTTTGGCAAAAGAAAAACTGTTGACAATGACCAAGAAATGAAGGATAGCAGAAAGGAATCTTTCCAGACGACTATAAAATGAGGACTTCACAAAGAAGGAAGGAGGGGAAATTTTTAGAGAAAAATTTTCTTATTCTGAATTCCTAAATGTATACACTGAGAGGCTAAACCTTCAAAGACTGTAGATCCATTTTTGGATCTTTTCATGTAATTAAATAAGTTTAAGAGTTCTTCATACTCTTAAACCTTCTTATTGAATAAAACTTTCATGTTTTAGTCAATTCTTCATACTTTTCAGTTCTATATACAAACCATGTACGGATCTTTACAAAATCAATGGGACTAAAGTACCATCAGGCAAGTGACCGTTAAGGGAAGAAAGTCCAAAAAGGTTCATCAAAGTGAGGTAAAGGAGTATACAGACAGAAAACGTAAGGAGAAGCCATCAATCTATACATACTGTAAGAAGGTTATGAGTTTTAGAATTCATTTAAATTTATTTAAGCGTTATTTTCATATGGTTTCTACTGCCTACATACAATTTTGTATACTTTTCTTTAGAATACATACAATTTATAGACTTCCGCATATGCCTATTATGTGCCCAATATGAAGAATAACATTTTAAGTTTGGAAAAACTCATAGAGAAGTGCTATGATATTCATTTGAAAGATTATGGTCTTTCAATAAGAGATCAAAGAGAAAATTCGATTGTTAAAGTCCCTATGACAAGAAATAAAATGTTTGCGTTAAGTATTCATAATGATGTTGTTAAATGCTTAAAAGCTTGTTTACTTGAGATTTGAGTATCTTAATTTTGGAGGCTTAAAGTTGTTTGACTAAAAAGAAGATGGTGAAAGGTTTGCCTTCAATTAATCATGCGGATCAATTATGTGAAGGATGCTTACTTGGAAAACATTCGAGGAAAAGTTTTCCAAAAGAAGCATCTAAAAGAGCTAAGAAACTGCTAGAATTTGTACACTCGGATGTTTGTGGGCCAATCAATCCAAGCTCTCTCGGTAAGAGCGATTACTTTGTTCTTTTTATTGATGATTTTAGTAGAAAGACTTGCGTCTATTTTTTTTTAAAAAATCGAAAGTTTTTAGAACTTTGAAAAGGTTTAAAGCTCTTGTTGAAAAAGAAAGTGACTATAGCATAAAAGCCATGAGATCAGATAGAGGAGGAGAATTTACTTCCAAAGAGTTTGAGAAATATTGTGAAAATGGAATTCGTCGCCCATTGACGGTACCATACTCTCCACAACAAAATAGAGTAGCCAAAAGAAAGAATAGATCCATTTTTAAAAGTAAGAGATTGCCCAAAGAACATTGGGCTGAAGCTGTTAATTACGTTGTGTATCTGTCTAAAAAGCATGGAGTGGAAGAAAGCCTAGCATCCCTTACCTATGAGTATTTGGGAGCATTGCATATGCTCATGTACCAAATCAAAAGCGGTCCAAGTTAGATGACAAAAGCGAAATGTATGTCTTTATCGGCTATGACTCTCGTTCTAAAGGCCACAAGTTGTATAATCCAGGCAAAGAGAAGATCACCATAAGAGATGTCGAGTTTGATGAAGAATGAGCTTGGGATTGGGGTGTCCAAGAACAAGACTACGAGCTCTTACCATTCTTTGAGGAAGAAGAACAAGAGAATGGAGAGCAGTAAGAGCTTATCAGTCCACCTCTATCACCTACTCATGGAGATACTTCCCCATTATCTTCACAAGGAGAAAGCTCAAGCGAAAGGACACCATGGATGAGGAGCCTACAAGAGTTATATGAGGTAACAGAAAATTAAAATGATCTCACACTTTTTATCTTTTTGCCGATTGTGAGCCAATAAGGTATAAAGAAGCGGTACAAAATAAAAAATGGAGAGATGTCATGGATGAAGAGATTAAGGCCATTGAGAAAAATGACACGTGGAAGTTGACAACTCTTCCCAAAAGAAAAAGAGCAATCGGAGTTAAGTGAGTGTATAAGGCAAAGAAAAACGCTAAAGGAGAAGTAGAAAGATACAAAACAAGTTTAGTTGCCAAAGGCTACAATCAACGGTTGGGAATCGGCTATGAAGAGGTATTTGGCCTTGTTGCTCATTTAGAAATATAAGATTAATTATCTCTCTTGCAGCGCAAAATAAGTGAAAGATTTTTCAAATGAACGTGAAATCCGCTTTTCTAAATGGTTATCTTAAAGAAAAAATTTATGTGGACCAACCAATGAGCTACAAAATAAAAGGACATGAAGGTAAAATCTTAAAACTAAAAAATGCTTTATAAGGGTTGAAACAAGTTCCAAGGGCATGGAATAGTAGAATTGACAAGTACTTTCAAGAAAATGACTTCACAAAATGCCCTCATGAGTATGCCCTTTACACAAAGATAAATGAGAAATGAGGTATTTTGCTTGTTTGTTTGTATGTAAATGATCTTATATTCACAGAAAATAATCAAAGTATAATCACTGAGTTTAAGAATGTCATGGCTCAAAAATTCGAAATGACAGATATCGGCCTCATGGCCTACTATCTTGGGATTGAGGTAAAACAAATGGAGGATTGCATCTTTATCTCACAAGCAGAGTTTATGAAAGAAATTCTAAAGAAATTCAATATGGAGGATTGCAAGCTTGTATGCACTCCCATCAAATGTGGAACCAAGTTGCCAAAAAATGATGAAGGTGAAAAAGTAGACCCAGCACTTTTTAAGAGTCTTATTGGAAGTCTAAGATACTTGGCGTGCATAAGACCAAATATCCTTTTTGGAGTTGGGCTCGTCAGTCGCTATATATAGAGACACCTACCATGACCCATATGAAAGCTGCAAAGAGAATTCTTCGCTATATCAAAGGTACGCTTGATTATGGCTTAGTCTATTCATCATCTAATGAATTCAAACTTGTTGGATGTAGTAACAGCGATTGGGACAGAGACAGTGATGATAGAAAAAGTAGGACTAGGTATGTGTTTTACTTGGGCGACACAGCTTTCATTGGGAGCTCAAAGAAGCAATAGATCGTAGCAATATCTACATGTGAAACTAAATATGTTGCAGCTACATCAAGTGTTTGCCAAGCGATTTTACTTAGAAACTTGTTGAAGACACTTGTAGTTTCACAAGAAGAACCAACCGAAATCCATGTTGATAACAAATCGACATTGGCATTGGCAAAAAATCTAGTATTCTATGATAGAATCAAGCACATTGATACAAGATATCACTTCATAAGAGAAAGCATTGCAAAGAAAGAAGTGCAGCTAAAATATATAACCTCTCAAGAGTAGATTGCCAACATTCTCACTAAGTCACTCAAGCATGACGTGTTCCGCAAGTTAAGAACTCTACTTGGAGTAGTAAAATCAAGTTTAAGGGGGGATGTTGAATGGCAAACTTGATTTTTGAACTAAATAATATAGTCTTAAGGATTTTGTCCATAGGCTTAAATCAATTAAAAAGTCCAACATACCTAGCATTTCTAGAAATATTATCTAAAAAATCTAGATAAATATCTACTAAAAAAATCTATATAAATATCTAAGTAAAATATGTTGTGATAAATGTGGTAATGTGTCAATAAAATTATGTGGTCTTATAAACTTTCTCTAGAGAATTCTAGGAAAATATCATGTCCAAATGTATGGTCTAAAAGTCTCATATAAATATGTGGTCTATGAGTCTCTAACATATTATGTGGACTAGAAGTTTCATGTAAACACTATATAAAAGGGTAATGTCCTCCATTTTGTAACAAGCCAAAATTGTGTAAGTTTTAGAGTTGAGAAATATAAGTTTCTTTTTCTTCACTTCCTTCTTCATATTAGAATTGTCCTCTTTAAAAGCCTTAGCCAATCTAAGTTAGTAAACTCCACTTTCCTCCAACAATTCCTTTTTTTTTTTTTCCACGTGGGCATCGATGAATTTATAAACCTTTCACCAAATACACTCTTGGGTGCCTCACGTGAATATAATCAATTTGTTCACACACCATCAAGCAGGTTGTTAACATACATACTTACGAAGGATTAATAATGACCATATGCATATGCCACCAAACCAAACCTCATGTGAGCTCAAGATAAGGTTTGCAAGCATTAATAACTCAAAGCCTTATAATCGACATGAAGTATAAATGGCGAGCCACTATATACACTTCAGTACTTTCATCAACTATTTCACATCAACAGAAATCATTATCAAAACACATATAAATAAGAATATCAAAACATGGGGTAAAATAAATGATTGGTCACTGAACTTTAGTTTGTCTTGTTGGGCAATTTCTCTTTCTTGCATGAATAAATTGACAATTCAATCCAAGAAAATAACTAAATGCCAAAAAAAAAAAAAAAAAAAGAAAAAAAAAAA
>NC_036238.1:14585400-14654246 GCF_002742605.1 Olea europaea var. sylvestris
AAAATAACTAAATGCCAAAAAAAAAAAAAAAAAAAGGAAAGCAACAAGAGAACATAACACCTAATTTTATGTGGAAAAAACCCTCCAATGTAGATGGAAAAAAATCATAGGGCAACTTCGGCCAAAGCCACTACAATAAACTGAGATTACAATGGTCAATTTCATACCCAAAACCTATGTTCTCAACAAATTGGAAAAACAACAATGATCAACCTCAAGGTAAACAATAATCTCACTCCAAACCACTAGTTTGATAAACTATGTGAGAAACACACTTTGAATACATCTATGAAGTGCCCAAAATACACCACTTAGAGAAATCCTCAATCTATATTTTGTAGAGAAGAATATCTATGTCAATTCACACCTAAAGATGGAAAGAAAAAAAATTTCTCCCTTTACTTTTTTCACTTCAAGTAGCCTCAATTTTCCTCTTTTTCAGCCAAAGTCTGCTCTTCGTCAATTGTGCAGACATGATTTTGGATTATACACTCCAATGTGACTACCTCATATTATAATGGATTGGGCTTTCTTTTTCTCATGGGCTGGAAGCCCATGTAACATGTGTAACTACATGTTAACCGAAATCTTAAATGTAGCTCAATGCTCACTCAAGTATCATAAGTGTTACTCATCCATCACTAAGACGGTATCCGTTTGAAGGCTTTGAAGAAACTGTCCACGTCGTGGATGGGTTACCTCATCCAATTTAACACTTAAATCACTTCACGTCAACAACTCACCCTTTCGAACAACCCTTAACTCTATTAGCATTTCCAAACAACCTGTAACAGATACGAAAATAACGCTTTTTTTAAAATTCTCCATTTTAATTGAAAGGTTGATTACCTCATTCAATTTCACTTCACTGTAAAAAAAAAATTTCATCCATTTTTACAAAACAAGGAAACCCTACTCTTGTCATAAATTTCTTGGACATGAGTGACCTGTTGACTTTCGAGTTTGAAGACAACACCATGAATAAGAATGAATTTTTGCAACCGCAGGGACCACAATGAGGTATCCGTTAAGCCCTACATTTTGTAAATTTAAATATAATGTTTTCTATTGGATTATATACAATAAGTTTTTTTTTTCTTTGGATGTTAATAAATGTTGGATTTTGTGTATTTTTTGTTTCGTTCTCGGACTAGAATTACAAAACCACAACCCTAAGTACTTTTGACAACAACATTTTGGGATAATGTGTGAAATATATTATTTATTTGTTGATTTTTAGTAAATTTTTGTTTTTTAAGATTTTGGAATCTTAATTTTTTGTTTATTTAGGCAGCACATGAGAAAATCCTATATATTGTTTGTGCAAGCTTCAACGTTGAAGACAACATAGTTATTGATACAGATTGTGAACTCAATGATTCTGATAACAAGGTTGATGATGACAATTTTGAAATGGATAACTCTAATCCAAAACATATCTCAGTAGGCTATAACAATATTTTGGGTGAAGAAGACCCATGGGATTTAGTGCTAGAAGAATTGTACTATCCATCTTCTGAGAAGCATGACACTGATTATGCTTCTTAAGAAGAAGGTAATTTTAGGTATCCAAAATTCTGTTCGGAGAAGAAATTGATGTATCCTAAGTTGGAAGTCGTCAAGAAGTTGAAAGTAGTGAAAAACTAATATTAGATTAAAAGTTAACGACGTCATAAGGTTATAAGAGGTACATAAATAAGGATGCAAATGGAGGGTATGTGCTTCATAGACCAAAAAGAAGAGATGGAGAAGCATGACACTGATTATGCTTCTTAAGAAGAAGGTAATTTTAGGTATCCAAAATTCTGTTCGGAGAAGAAATTGATGTATCCTAAGTTGGAAGTCGTCAAGAAGTTGAAAGTAGTGAAAAACTAATATTAGATTAAAAGTTAACGACGTCATAAGGTTATAAGAGGTACATAAATAAGGATGCAAATGGAGGGTATGTGCTTCATAGACCAAAAAGAAGAGATGTACAAATAAAGTCAATCACTCGTACACATATATACAGTAGAGATGGCACAAATAGGCACTATACATACAAGTATCATACTGAGAAATAGTTGGAGAGATTTAAGGTTGATCCCTATTGGAAAACCCAGTAATTTTGTAAAGACAGTCAAAGATGATTTGAAGCTAAAGATTAATATGATGGTTGTATGTAGGACTAAAAAAATATGCTAGATTGTTGATAGAAGGGTTAGACGACATCAGTTAGGGCAACTACGATCATACGCTGCAGATAATGGGTCTACGGTTATAATTGCTGTTACGGATTCAAAATTTCAAGGCATATATGTATGCCTAGAATCATGTAAGAAAAGTTTCTAGGGAGTTGTAGGACGTTGATAGATTTAGATGATTATTTCTTGAAAGGAAGCTTTATGGGCTAGATCCTTTCAACAGTTGGCTTAGATGCCAATGATAGTATATACCCCATTGCATATTCCATTATAAAGAGGGAGAATATGGCTACTTGGGGTTGGTTTCTTAGGCAATTGGGACAAGATCTCGGAATTAATAACAGCAATGAATGGACTTTTCTGAACGATAGGCAAAAGGGGTTACAAAATGTGATTGGTGCTGGCTATTCTCTAGCTGAACATAGTTAGTGTGCGCGACACATGTAAACGAAGTTCTTTAGGAAAGACTTCAAGGAAAAACTCTTAAAGACTACTTATGGCAGACTGCTATATCTACTAAAGTTACTGATTACAAATTCTGGATGGGGGAGATAAAGAAGCTTAGTGAACCAGCCTATGGATGGTTAATGAAAAAGGATCCATCAATGTGGAGTAAGTCTCCATTAAATCCAAAAGTGACATTCTCTTGAACAACTTGTGTGAGTGTTTCAACAAAATTCTCTTAGAAGATAGAGAGAAATCAATTTTGACTATACTGATGGATATCCAAATTAGTTTCATGAAAAGGATTCAAATGAGGAATGATAAGATTAGGAGGATGAAAGGACCATTAATAATGGCATTATGTCCGAAAATAAACGAGTAGTTAAACATGATCATTGACATGGCAAATGAGTGTGAGGTAGAGTGGTCTAGGAGCCCTCGATCATATACGGTATGTCCATCAGAGGAGTATGTTGTTGATTTGCCCAATCACACTTGTGCCATGTAAAAGATGGCAACTATTAGGAATTCAATGTGCACATGAAGTGGCTGCCATTAAAGACCATTACAATAATTCTTAGAGGTAAGCGTACGTTCCTGACTGCTATAAGATAAGAACATATCTAAACTGTTATGAGAACATTGTCAATCCAATAAATGGAAAGAACCTATGGCCTGATGTTGACGCACGCCCAATCGAACCACATGGCTAATATATACCTAAGAGATGAAGAAAGCAAACAAAGGAAGACAAGCTGAAGAAGATGTGATTTCTCAAATTGGTGGTACATCAAAGATGAAAAGAAAAGATGCGGTAGAAATGACTTGCAGTGTATGTGGACTGACTGGCCATATTAATAGGTACCATGCAAGAGATGATGCATCTGTTGAGCTAAGTCACTAAACTTTTCCTTGGAGTATGTTAAGGTTTACTTGCACTTCATTCATAATTTGTTACTATGTTTACCTTTTTTGACAGGATTGTTACAAGAATTGATAAGTTCCATTACAGATAAGGCTATTATTGCAAGGCTGTAATTTATTGAAGTTGCAGTTTGATATTTATAATTGCTGGAATTTGAGAAATTGCTGAGTTTGTTTTCTCTTAAGTACATGCCTTAAATTGGTTGATGAATTTTAGTGTATCATAATTTTTCTTCATTATTGTTCCTGTCATATAACAAACTTGTTCCTCATAGAAGGAGGAATGACATGCCAACCGACCTTGAATAGCCACCAACATCAGAATCCATATTCATGCCTATGCCTGGGATTATTTTAAGTCAATCTGAAACCTTTAATAAGGCAGGACCAGCTTCTGATGCACATGGAAATTAAAGAGACAATGGAAAAGGAGTTACAGGACCCTTGAGGATTCATGATCAGGTTGAGAGCATTTCTTTTGATGAGTTGGTAAAAGACTTAAAAAAAACTGATGCTGAGGAAAAACTCAAAACGGAGAGCAGCAACAACTAGAAATTATGTTTCATTTACTATACCTTGAACCATAAGCAAGTCAAGACACGATTCAACCTCTTATTATAATGCACTAAGAGCATTTGCAAGAAGCAACATCCTCTTTTATTGACAATGGACCAAATGACCCATCAAATTTATGTTTCCTTTTGACTGGCAATGGACCAATTCATTTGTGTTTTTGCCTGCTATTTTTTCAATGGTCTGTACTTGCAAATTTCTTGAATGCTAAACTATGGTTTCCTGATTTCCAATAATGGAAAAATTGGTTCATTTTCTTAGAAATATTATTATGGTAATGGGAGCATTTTTATTTAGTTACTTTTATAGATGGATGAGTCAGATGTTCTCTTTGGGTATGGGGCTGATCCTGATGGAATCCATCACTGAGATTAACATAATAATGGCTTATTAATTTCAAATAAGAAAGCATACTAACAATTAGGATATCGACAAATATTGAAATGGAGATTTACATAGATAAAAAAAAAAAAAAAAATGACACAAAATACCTAATACAAACACTGCATCATAAACCATAGGCCAACAAACAACAAATGCTCTAAGAGGCATTTTGACAAATACTACATAGAAAAAAATCATTCCAATTATTTACCTTCTCCATGGCTATATGCTCAACTTTTTGAACCACCAAAACTGAATAAGAACATTCAGAAAAAGAGCCCAAAACCCAAATTTATAGTTTTCTACGCCTATAAAATATACATCCACGAAACAGCCTGCCCCATTTTTTGTCAACAATTCCATACAGCCTAAGTTTCTCCAAAAAGGCAAAATGTTCCTTCCCGAATTTTTGGATCAATAAAAGAATGACGTTTACAAGAGAAGACTGAAGATTTTGGATTAGAGTTAGGTTGATTAATTTTGAAGTGATTCTGAGAAGAAGGCCTTCAAGTTTTAATTCTCTCAACTGCTAAAATAAGTGTAGCCAAATGTTTTTAGGGGAAATGAGTTGCGATGGCCATGCCTAATGTACATTTTGTTCAATGACCTTCGACCAAAATTATAAAAATAAAAGGAGCTTTAATTATTTGAAAGTGTCAAAAGACTTCTTAACTCTTAACTTATAAAACAGAAATGAAGAAAAAATTGGAGTTTTTTTTCTAAATTTGCTGAAGCCGTGACTTGAACCTCGGATGACAAGAAAATATTTTAACTCAACACAACTATTATGGCAAGTGACGATCTTTAGTTTTTTGTGAGCAAAATATATATATTCCATTTAAAAAAATTGTTTCATTTTCACTTCAAAAATAAAATTTAATTAAAATTAAAATTTAACAATAACCCATCAATTGAACCATTGACCTGGTGGTTTTTTTCGAGTTGATCATCGGGTTGACTCCAATAAATATGCTTTCATGTTCTAACAGCATTCTCTTCCTTTAAATTCAAAAAATCTTCTCCTTCAAAATCATCTTCTCCTTAAAATTTGAACTCTTCTTTTTAAGTCTAAGGTGATCTCTTCTTCGTAATTGATCTCCGGTGCACCCAATGTTTTAACATTATCCACAACTTAGCAATTAGTACTGAGTCATTTATTCATTAGACACCTATTATAACACACGAAATTCTTTAAAATAAATTTTATCGTTATATTTTCAAAAAAAAATGGACAAAAAATATTTTTTAAAAATCTATCTTATTTAGAGTTCAATAATTAGATTTTAATAAAAAGCGATGTAGTACATCGATATTGTATTCATTTTAAAGCTTTTAATTAATAAGCACTATTCGACTTGAGAAAAAATCGATTCGGATAATCCAGCACCAAGATATTGCAGTTTGAATAAATCGTAAAATATAACTTATCAACTTAATAAAAATATGGAATGGAAATGAGTTGCTGACACTTTTTCACTGATTTGCATAACGACATTGAAATCGTTCCTGGAACATAAAACGACTTCGATATTGTTTCAGCATCAAATACACTCCGCTTAACTGATTTGTATAACGACATTGAATTCGTTCCTGAAATACAAAAAATGATGTATATGTCGTTTTGATATCGAACACACATTGATTCACTATTTAAAAGGTTTGGCGCTCGCTATGGAATAAGTAAACAACCTTTATGTCGTTTCAATACAATTTTCGACGAGAATGATATCGTTCCTATTTAATCGTAACTATAATGTCATATATATCGTTTCAGGAGTGGTTACACTCGAACGTTATGACTACAATATTAAATGTAATTGAAATTTACATATTTTCATGAATTTTTATAATTTTCAAGTTTACGTATTATACATGTTTAGAATGTACACACTGTGCATATTCATGTTATCAATTATTTATCGAAGCGTCATTCTTATAATTATCGTTTTTATAATTATCGTTTTAGTTAAGATTTAAACTAAGACGATAGCAATGTTATCAAAATTGTACTGAAACGATAATAGTATCTTTATGTATCAAACCCACAAAATAAGACAACGACATCCAAATCGTTATAGTACAAATTCAATGAGTTTGAAATCATCCCAATTCAAATCACAGTGATAACGACATGGATATCGTGTATTTTCATATAAAATGATATTTATATCATTCTAGCTAAATATAAAGATTCGACAGTTCACAACCACCTTTCTGCTTTCGGCATACGTAGAACGATTGAGAAATGTCATTAAGTGGATTGATACCACTCAAATGACTTAGAAAGAGCGAACGAAAATACTTTATGTCTGAATAGTTCGAAGGTGGTATATAATCATGAGAACAAAAATGTTCTCATAGTTTCTTTCGGGGGAGATCGAACCCACTTAATTATATTTTAATCATCTTACATATGTTAGATGTATGTTTGGTGATCGTGGACGGTCGAATCGTTATTTTTAGCATAAATGATATAATTATCGTTTTATCTTAATTGAAACGATATGTGTGTAGTTTTAGTTATGATTTAAGTTAAAACGATATCAGCATCGTCAAACTTGTATACAAACGATAATGATATCGTTATGTATTAAAATCACAAATAGAGTAACGATATTCATATCGTTTTATTATAAATTTGATGAGTTTGAAATCGTTCCAATTCAAATCACAAGTATAACAACGTAGATATCATTTCTTTTCATATAAAACGATAATTATATCGTTCTGAATAAAAATAACGATTCGGCTATCCACAACCACCTGGCATACCTTCAGCATACGTGGGACGATCGAAAGAGGTCACAAGTGGGTTGATACCACTCGAATGACTTAAAAAGAGAGAACGAAAATAATTTCTGTCGGAATAATTCAAAGGTCGTATACAATTATGTATACAAAAATGTTCTCATAGTTTCTTTTGAGGGATATCGAACCCACTTGATTACATATTTTGATCATCCTGCATATGTCAGATGCATGTCTAGTGGTCATGGACGATAGAACTTCAAGAATCAAGAATGTTTTGGAAAAAAATTTATAAAAATAGAAATGAACGGTCGATTAATATAGTCTTTATGGATCCATTGAGTAATTTTGATCATTTATAATCTCACCACTGTCACAAACTTAGGAACTTGGATTATGAATTATGATGATAAACCAGGAAGTTCGCCTAGTATATAAGACAGCCATTATATTATAGTTTCTATCGTACACACATATATACACACACTTTCGACCTACATCTTAATGAAACTAAAGGAATAAATTGTTTAAAATGTTGGACCAATTGTTTCTATGTAAAAAAGTCATCCACTAGTAGCACAATATTTGACCTGCCATGTCCAATTCCTCTTAGAACAAAGTTGAGTAAGCATGTCCCTCAAGAGAGCTGTAGTACAAAATCACAAAGTAAACATCCAAGTTTCTGAATCTTTATGTTGAAAGCAAGAAAATGAGCAAAATAACACACACGATGATTATGTAATTTGCAGGAAATAATTCCAAATCAATTATCCATTATAAATATAAATGAAATAATAAAAGAATATGCTCCAACAAAGCCAAGGTACTGGTTTCTATTTCAAGGTATTGGTTTGTTCCATCTTATTTGGGAATAAGAACATGCAGTCCACTGATATCTTATGACTGCACTCGTACTCATTTGAAGTTGTGAATAGATTCTTGAATCATTCGATTTTTCCAATTAAATTATGAAAAAGTTGAGAATTGATGTTCAACACCTCTTTGACTTTATCATATAATTCCACATAAGAAATAGTTTTCGCAACAAGAATATGAGTTGTTTTTTCTTTGCCATTCCCTGCATATTTTCATTTTAAACACATTCAACTGACTGCTCATATTCAACTAGAAAACAAACTAATATCTATATCATATTCACGGTGTTCATAACTGTAATTCAATATAAAAATTTCATCAAATTTCAAACATTGTACAGTACTGATAACGATATGTAAGTTGTTATGGATTACAGAAAATGGCATGTAAGTCGTTATGTACAGACGAAAATTAAATGTATGATTTACAGTAGACCAATAAAAAGAATAGCCAAACATGTCTTTGCAAACTTACATTTTACTCTAATTGATACAGATGATGAGTAATGAGAAAAGGGTTTGAAAGTAACCAATATCAAAAGTCTAATCTAATGATAAAATTAATTCAAAATTATTGTTCACAAATAAAAATCATAAACATATATACAATAACATGAAGAAATTATTCAAAAAATGAACAAAGAAACTAAGCTAAAAATTGAAAATTACAACAACCCCTTCTTCCCCCAAATGCCCAACAATAATATTGCAAGATTTTATCACTTACTTCAACCAAATGAGTGTCCAAGGAAAATGGAATGTAGAGTTTATGGTTTCATTAAGTAGAGAAAAAAGGGGATGACAAAGAAAGGAATTGCATACCTCTACAGCCGATTTGTGAAGAGCAAATGGAAGGAAGATAGAATTTAATTAGGGTCAAAAGGGAATTGAAATGGGAATTAGGGCAGCAATGTCTTTTTTGTATGTAAGGTCATTTTAGTCATTTACAAATTATATTTTTCATTTTCCATATCTTTAGGCCTTTTACTCAAAGAACTTAGTTTGTGAACTTTTTAAACTAATATTTTGTTTGACTAGACTTTTTAAATGAAAGCCCCATGTTTTTAAGTGTAGGTAGCCTGGTAAAGGCTGTGTAGAAAGATGAGTTGTTGGCGTAGAGTGTTTTAATGGTTAAATATTGATGCGCCAATTCTCCATCTATCATGCAGACATAGTCATGGCAAAAAAATTCGTCTCGTCCCACCCCATCCCGATGGGGCCCTGCCTCAAATAGGGCAAAAAAATCACCCCGAACGGGATGGCGGGTGGGGAATAGTGAAGGGGAAAAAAGATTAAAAATAATTTTATTTTTAGATTCACCCGTTAAAAGCCCATTTTGAATTTGTATTTTATTCTCTAATAATAACATAACTCGAAATTTTGAAAATGTAAAAATAAATAAATAAATAAATCGGGCAAGAAATGGGGCAAAAAGTTGCCCCACCCCATCGAGGTTTGGGCAAGATGGGGTAGATTCGATTGCGATTGAATATTATGATCCTTAACCCTTCGCCCTTACCAAGTTGATAATCGAATCGATTTTCAAAACATTGGTCATTTTTCCTTTCATTCCTGCTTGAGCATAAAATTAGTGAATTTAGAAGGAGAAAATCCTTACTTTTTTGTGAGAGGAATTTGTTAATCTCATTTCGAGATAAGATACATACCTTATGAAGCAGAAGAACCAAAAGTAGATCTTAGTACTTATGCCAGTCAAACTTGTAAACTTTTATATTGTGCACGAGTTCAACCTATTTCATTTAAAGTTATAAGAAGACGAATTTCATTATATGCAATCTATTGTGCTCCACTACACATTGTTCAAGTAGAGCATGTTTAATTTTTAAGTATATGACTTACAATAGATTTGAATAAGAAAAAATATCATGTATAATGAAAAACGAAATGTCAGTAAAGATCCTGTTCAATTTCAACTTACTTCGTTTAAAACGTAAAGGAAGATGAATTTCTTTATATGCAACTTCTTATGCTCTACTATACACTGTTTAAGTAGAGCATATTTGATTTTTAAGTAGACGACTTACCATTGATTTAAATAAGTTAAGCCATTTTGTATAGCGAAAGAAGATATGCAAATCAAACTCGTCTTTTAAAAATTAATTGAAAGCTTATAGAAAAATTACTACAAAGTATTAAAAGTCTGCAGTAAAATGGCTAGGGTTATTTTAAGAGACTCCAGACTTTTTTTTCTTAAAAAACAATTGCTTTTGTTTAAAAGGACCAAAAGTCGTTTGAGAAAATGACTCCAATCGTTTAAACTGACCAAAAGTTTTGCCCTTTATCACTTTTCAGAATGTCAGTAAAAATAAATAAATAAAAATCAACATGTTTTCACTTGTAATATGAATTAAACCAACTTGGAAAAACGACTTAACATTCAAAAAAACACGAATTACATAATAAATTTGGTATGAAATATCACAACAAACTCACATAAGACATCGTAATAAGTTGAAATAAAGTTACATTGTTAAATTGTTGTTGTCTTGAATGTGATCTGTTATAATTTGAGTAAAACTAAATATAACGACAGAAGCATAAAAAAGAAGAAGAAGAAGAAGAAGAAAGCTGGAATGAAGAACAAATCAAAGACAATTTGGAGTAAAATTAATGTTCATTTTTGAGAAAAGAGTGTTATTTTTATTGCATGTAAAGGACTTTTAAGATATTTTAACAATATAGAAAAGGATAATTTAGACATTTTAACTTCAAAAAGGCCTTAAAAACTTATTTGGAGGAAGTTACGCCTCAAAAAGTTTTAAGGCTTGACTAGGCCGTTTTTACGAATTTCCTTTATTAATAACTCCTTAAAAGTGTTTTTCATTTAAAGAGCCTATTGAAGGTACTATGATATGAGCTCACAAAATTTTGTCAGAATTAATGTTCAGTCAATAACTTAATAAAAATAAAAATAATATAGACTTTCGTGATGTACATGAACAATTTATTGTTGATCATCGATGACAAACGCACCAGTGGTGATTTCCAATGATATTATCGACGACGGTGTGGTTAATAATTGATAACAAAGTGAATCAATGATAAATGATGATAATTGCTGATGATTTCAAAATTCCTTATGAAATCAAGTAACAAATATTAATTTTTGCTAGAACCATCTTTAAAATCAGTTCAATCAGTGGCGAAGTCCGCTTAAGTACTCACTTCCGCTTCGCGGTAAACATAGAACATGTAATAGCTTTAAAATTACATCAGGACTTCGTTCTATAAATTAAAATTAAAAGATTCATTTTAAATTGTATATTAGGTGAGCTTTTTTTATTATTGTACTGGTTTGTGTGACGATTTTATTTTTACTACCTCTTGTTTTTGTTTAGCAATTTAGCACTATAGTCGATCCGTGCATTCTTGTTAGTTTTACTTACAGCAAAATTCTACGTAGCTCTTATATACTAACAATATGTCGAGTTTAATGTCTAAAGATGAAGGTGATGGAAAAAATTCAAAATGACATACTCGGTATTGGATAAAAAAATTCTCATCTAGCAACTAAGAACAATTAATCAACGGTCATTAATTCCTCCATCAGATATTATCTATATTCAATTTGTTTAAAATTAGGAAAATTTACAAATACATTCTTTATAGTTGTAATTACAATTTCTATACGTGTTTTATGATTTAACATTTAATATACTACGTTTTGCATAATCTGGACTAAGGATAAATTAAACCTAATATTTGCTAACCTATTATTTAATATAAGCATTTGATTATTTCATTAAAAAAAAAAGTATTTATTATTGTGTTTGATTACAATTACTAAAACAGACATTGAAAGACCATATGTACTAATTTTTACTGGCTATGCTGTTAAAAAATAATAAATAAATAAATAAATAACTGCTAGTTTTATAAATACATGTTATGATATATAATATTTACATAAGAACATATATACACAGTACTTATACTAGAAGGAAAAGATTAACATAAAGATTCAAAAAAAAAAAATTTATAATATAGATAAAATCAATTTTGTTGTAAATAAAATAGTATTTGTGAATAACCATTATATATTTGCAACTCTAGTTATTACGACTCTTGTATTCCTTTCGGCCGTAATCCTTTCTCGTAAATAGGAGGATTTAGTTTTCAATAAAATACACAAAAATCTATTGACTCCTCTAATTTCTTCTCTTTTCTCTCTATTTAATTACAAATTTCTCATAATCCATAGATGTAAAATATCCACAAACCTAGGACAAAAGGATTATTATTTTATGAGGGTTAAAATTGGTATTTTAAATTATGGGTAATTGAAGGAGTCAAAGGAAATATCTGAAAATCTTACGATTGGTTTGCGTTTTCGTTTTCTGCATTGAGAGACTATTTTCGAATTATAAAAAATGTGTTTGATTTGTCATTTTGAAAAATGATTTCTTAAAATAGAAAACTAGAAAATGCGTTTGGTTTAAAAATTTTAGAAATTATTTTATGACATTTATTCAATTAATTTGATTATTTAGTAAAACATAATAATTTTAAACTAATACATTACTAGATAATATATATTTTAATCTTGGTGAATTTACTTTTTTTTCTTGCTATAAATAAAATAATAATTAATAAATTTTTAGAAATTTTTTTGACATTTATTCAACTAATTTGATTATTTAGTAAAACATAAAAATTTTAAGCTAATACATTACCAGATAATATATATTTTAAACTTGGTGAATTTACCATTTTTTCTTGCTACAAAAATAAAATAATAAATGTTAAGCAATTGTTTCATGACATTTATTCAATTAATTTGATTATTTAGTAAAACATAATAATTTTAAGCTAATACATTACTAGATAATATATTATAAACTTGGTGAATTTACTATTTTAAAAGTACTGCTGAGCATCCCTAAATTCCCTAAAAAAAAATTTTAAAAAAAGCGTGTTATGAGAGTTTTCCACGTTTTGGGTTTTTTTTTAACTGAAAACGCCCAAAATGAAAAAAAATCGTTTTGCGTTTTCAATTATAAGTTTTTCCCTGTTTTCGAAAATGAATTTTCTAAAACGAGTGACCAAATGTGTTTTGAGCGTTTTCAAAAACTAAAAACAAAAAACGACTCGAAAAAGGTAAAAGGAACACCCCCTAACATTTTTTAAAGTTCACTAAACTTCTCAAATTGGTTGTTTGATAATTAGAAGTTAAAGCTCTAAAAGCAATGCCAAACTGAAACTTCCTTTATATAAAACACTATAAAATTCTCCATTTCATCAAAATATATTCATCAAATGGGAACCTCAAAATGCATTGTGCTTTTGCTAATGGTAATATCTGGTTTCAGTACTGCGTCATTGGCAGCTTATGAAGAGGATGTAAGAATAAAATGTGCCTCCACCAGATATCCTAACTTGTGTGTAGAAACCTTGACACGATTAGGCTCATCTGGAAATCAACATTGAGATTCTGCACTAGTTAACAAGACAATATCAGAAATCAAGGTCCCGATTTCAAAATTTGAGCAACTCAGCTCCCGTTTCGTCTCTGAAGATGCCCAACTTGCTCGAATCATGGGTGCATATCGTTGATTCTTTCAAATTTACAATTCTTGTCATTCTTCCATTTTTTTTTCTTTTCAACAGCTAGGCGATGAGTCTGTGTTAAACTAAATTTTGGGCTGCCTCACAACTTTTGGCCCATATTTTTTAGCATGGACCAGGTCATCTGTATTTGGGCTGATTAGTTTTCAACTGTTGAAGATTTTAAAGAAAATGTCCTTATGCAAACACGTTTCTTATTTTGCCTCTTAAGGATTGAGTATCAGCCGTACAAGTGACTGATACTCATACCTTGGATCCTGACTCTTTAGTTGACCAGATATTTAACTTGGTTTGGCTCTTCATTCTCGATTATGCTTCGTGACTCTCTCTCTCTCTCTCTCTCTCTGCCTTTTCCCTTTCTCTAAGTGTAGTTAGGTTTATTGATTTCTTTCTCTGTAAATCTAATATTCATCTTAGTGGTGAATCTTTCATATAACCGTGTAAATGAGAGTTGAGTGCTTTCATTGTAGAGGCTGATCTTTGTGATTTCCTATAGGAAAGAGGCTAGAGAGATATATCGAAGAAACTTTCTGCTTTCGTCCATGTTGTAACATTTTTTTGGTTCTTCTTAGTAGATCTTGAGCTATATCTGTTTACAGATGCTCAACGGGTGATTAGGTCGAAAGGCTGAACATCTGGGCCCCTCTTTGGGGCAAAAAATTATCGTGTTGTTCTTTTGTTGTTTCTGCAATTTATTTTTAAATCGACAAAGCCACGAAATAATTCGATCTGGACCTTTACAGTCTGCATTCGATTCCAACTGCAGATTTGAAATGGGTTCCAGTTTCCAGTTTCTTAATTCTCAGATCATTTGACTTTTTTCTGCCTGAAAATATGCAGATTACTGTCATGAGCTCTTGACAATGTTTACCAAATGGCTTAACTGTTCTTTGAGGGCACTTAGGGAATCACCAAGAAAGCGCAAGGAAGAGGTCCAGACATGGCTGAGTGCTGCTATAACTTATCAACAAACATGCAAGGATGCAGTAGAGGCTGAGGCTCCAGCAAATGTCTTCCTAGTTGAAATTTCCAGGAAAATGGACTATCTTGGACTATCTTTCTGAAGTGACCAGTAATCCATTGGCCCTGGTGAACCAAATCCCAGGAAAGTCAAAAAACAAAATTTTCACATGCCGGTATCTTTTAGAAGAAGAAGTTTTCCCGCCTGGGTACCCAGGAGTGATAGGAAACTGCTTCAACGTGAAAAAATAAAAGCAAACGTTATAGTTGCCCAAGATGGCTCAGGGAACTATAAAACAATCTCAGCTACCATCCAGGCCACCAACGGGAATCGATTCATAATCTATGTGAAATCAGGAATTTACAACGAAAAAATTAACAGCAACGAAGATGGGATTATGCTAATTGGTGATGGAAAATACTCAACTATCATTACTGCAAATAGTAGTGTGGCTGGGGGGTTTTCAATGCTACTGAACACTGCTACATTTAGCGAGTCCTCTCTGTACTCTCTAGTTACTTAAAATTAAATCTTTTAGTCATAAATTTAATGATATAGCTGCCATTAACGTCCTAAAAGTATCCCTATTTTTTCATTCTTTAGCTTTTTTATGGAATTCTAATTTACATTATTAGCTAATACTATTTAATGCGCAAAAATGACCCTTTTCTGTGGAACTTTCAATTTAGGAGATCTAAAGACAGATTCCAACAACACCGGAAGTAGATTGACAGTCATCTTTTTTAATTTTTTGTCAGAAACTACAGGAAATGGGTTTATAGCACGAGATATTGAGTTTCAGAACATGGCAGGGCCACAAGGAGCACAAGCCGTTGCACTAGCTATAGCCTCAGATCGCGCCGCTCTGTATAGTTGTAGCATTTCCGGTTACCAGGATTCGCTGTACGCAGTCTCCCTTCGCCAATTTTACTGCGAATGTGACATATACGGTACCATAGACTTCATTTTTGGGAATGCTGCTGCTGTAATCCAAACTAGCAATTTGATCCTTCTCCAACCAGCTGATGGAGCATACAACTTGATCCTGGCAAATGGGCGGACCGATCCAGGGTAAAACACAGGAATCTCTATCCAAACCTGCAGGATTACTTTCAGCTCAGATTTTTTTCCTATTAGGCATTCCTACAAATCATATTTAGAGAGGCCCTGGAAACCGTATTCCAGGGCGGTTGTGATGGAATCAAATATTGGTGATGCAATTGCACCGCAGGGATGGATTCAGTGGCCAGGGGGAAGTTTTTCTTCCATTTCAACGCTATACTTTTCTGAATATGTAAATACAGGCCTCGGAGCTAGTACTTATGGGAGAGTTAATTGGCCTGGTTTTCATAACATTGAAGTAATAGAAGCCTACAAATTCACTGTTGATTTCATTGATGGAATGGGTTGGTTGCCCGATACTGGAGTCCCTTTCTTGCCTGGTCTCGGTGGTCCAATTGCGGCGGACTATAGCTTGAATTAATACAGTCTAGAAATAAGTAATTAAATGAGTCATTTTTTGCATGAACCTTTAGTTAAAACACCCAAGAGTAGACAAAGTAATAGTATATACGTGATATGTAATTATTATTCCTCTGGTGGAAGTAATAATAAATCCTTATTTTGATTTTCATTATTCAAGTTTTTGAATTCTCTGCAAAAATTTCCGTCACATTTAACTGTGCTTCTTAGTACAATTTGTTGACATAGAAGTAGAGGTGTCAAAATGGATTGGGCAAAGCTTGAATCTAGGCTCGGATTGGCTATTTCGATTACCGGTCCAAGTTTTGATTAGGTAACATTTTAAACGAGACTAGAGCGGATCAGTCCATGGCTCGGCCCAAAAGCCAGCCAATCTGATAATTTAAATTTTTTATTTTAAGAAATTTTGAATTTCAAAATAAAATGAAAATTGCCTGTTTTAATTTAAATCAAGGCAGAAAGAGTCAATCACGGCAGAACATAGTTTTCAATCACGGCAGAACATAGGTAAAATTCAATGATGGTACAAGAAACTCCGAAGAAGAGCAAAATTCAAAGTTTGAGGACCAAAAGGTAAATACTCAAAAGTTATATCTAACCTCACGATGAAAATTCAAGAGTGCTCGGAATCAATTGGATAAAGAAATACATCAAAAAAATGAAATATAATAAAAGTATGAACACACATCAAGTTCCAACCGGAAAAAAATTATGCATCATTTTCAGACTCGTATTGAGACCCATTTTTGACATAGCAAATGATCAAATTTGAAAATGGTATCTTAGGACAAGTTGTAGTCCTTTGAATTATCTTTCTAACGCATCTTGAATCGCCTCAATTGAACATCAAAAGAAAACGTTATGGCAAAAGATTGAATGATGTACAGTGCAATCGAAGCTAAAGACGGTGTCCAGGCGCTATGTTTCTGATTTTTCTTCCGAAAGTCGACGCTCAGGCACCCAATCGCAAAGCCTAGGCGCCTCGCTGATGTCAAATAGGATTTCAAGTGAAATTCATCTTTTTAAAAGCCCAACTCAACTAATACTTTTCCAAAACTTGAATAAGATACAAATACAACCCTAGAGAAGAGAATTGAAGGAGTGGATTCCTCACATTGAGAGGAAAAAAACTACAACTTGAGATTGAGAGAACAAGATCAAAGAGGAGAAGAACACATAATCATTAAGATCAAGTAGCAAAAGCTAGGGGTTGAAGACTCTTGAGGTTGAAGAAGATTCTTAGTGCCAAATTTAATTCTTTCCATGATCAATATTTCAAAACCCGGTCATGAACTCTATACTTTTTGTTTTTCTTCCATCATCATGTGTAGCTAAATTTATTATTAGTGCGAACAATGTAACTTTTTGAAACACTTTATTTCTTTTATTCAAGATTTAAGTTCCTTTATGCATATGTGTTGATTTTAAATATGTTTTCAATGCTTTGAATTCTTTGGCCAATTATTCAATGATTTTGTGAACAATAATTACGTAGAGATGGGGGTTATTTATTTAGACCACATATTAAAATTCTGTAAATTATTATAACGTGTAGAGATACCTATATTAATTACTGCAATCATATATGAAATCTTGGCACCAATATTTCGTTTAACTAAGTTTGATTCGCATAGAGATATGGAATTAAAGTAGTTAAATAGGCTCATTGAGAACTCGAAATGGGCAAATTGAATACAATAGGAGAATTCGACCCAACACTACCTAAGACTTTATGAATCTTAATTTAAGACTTAAAGGTGATCCATAGGTAAAATTGTTCCGCTCTAATATCCATTTATTATTTGAATTATCAATCAATCTTTGTGTGCATCCACATATTGTTAAGTAGTTGGATTAAAAATCAAATCATAAAAATCTTTATTTGTTTTGTTGAATAGTAGCTAGAAAGAAAAATTAAGTTGAGTGCTAAAGTATAGTTCTCACGGAAATGATAATTCGGATTCATTTGTCCACTTACTACTTGTTACGATCCGTAGACTTGCGAAAATAAAATCAACAACAAGTTTTTGACATCTTTGCTAGGGACTATTTACTTCTAATCTTAATTTGTTTTATTTTCAACTGCTATTTGATTTGTTTATTTTATTTTATTTACAAAAAAAGTGTTCGTTGTATGCTCCGTATTCAAGACAACGATATTAAACAGTTTAATTTGGAAATAGAATGTACCTTCAGATGAAGACGCAAAGAACAAAAATAAAAATAGCAACATCAAATGGCTAACAATCTAAACAGCCCTATCCCTATACACCAATTGAATAGATGGCTGCGAGAGATCAACGACAAGAGCAAAGGGAAATAAATGAAGGAAACTTACTGGTATTTATGTTTTTGGTGCCTATAACAACACCCGCACATTCCAATATTGTGTATCCAAATTTTGGGGTGAACAACTTTCAGATAAGAGCAAACTGGATTAATTTGATGAGCAATACTCTAAAATTCTACGGGCTACCTCATGAGAACCCAAACACACATATCTCTACATTTCTAAGGAATTCTCAAAATTGTCATGCTCCTGGGTTTAATAAGGACGCTATCAAGCTGTGATTATTCCCTTACATACCAAGAGATGCAGCATTGGAGTGGTTAGATGCTGAACCTCATGGAAGCATTACTAAATGGGAAAAACTAACTAGGAAATTTTGCAACAAATTCTTTCCATTGGCTAAGGAGACAAAAATCATATTGAATATTCAAATCTTCCAACACAGAGATGGGGAGAGCTATCCGAAGTATGGAACAGGTTCAAGGAATTGATGAGGAAGTGTCTAAATCATGGGATCACTATTGGAAATCAAGTACAATATTTCTACACAGGGACTTTCACCACTGTCCAAATCTCAAGCAGATTACTCTGCAGGCGGATCGATCATTGGGAAGTCAATGCAACAATGTATGGATCTGTTTGAGTTTATTGTCACTACACATTTAATGTTCTCATCAGAAAGAGTGGTACCACCAATAGCAGCTGAAATGTATGAATTAGACAATACAACTTCTACTAATGCACAAATTGCTGTTTTGACGAAACAGGTGAAATTACTTGTAAAATTGCAAACACGTGGAGCAAATGTAGTGATGACTAGTTCAACTTGTAAAAAATGTGAGAAAAATCACACTTCAAAAAATTGCTTGGTGCTTGCTTTTTGGGAGGAACGAGTAAATTTTATTCAAAATGACTCCCATAATTTCAACTCATGTGGGATCAATTTCCAGCAAGAAAGAAGACCAAATTTGGTGGAGATGTTTTCAACAACATGCGCAGAAGACGGACAATGTGTTTTAGCAAATTGACACAAACTTTTAAAATCAGCGGGCATCCATCAAGAAATTAAAGACACAAATTGGTCAGATAACACAACAACTTGCAGAACGCCCACAAAGGACATTACCAAGCAATACAATGATAAATCCTAAGGAATATGTGATAACAATTAAAGTAGTAGAGAACGATCCACCCAAGGCCCCCATGAACGTTAAAGCATATGTATCCCCACTCTCATTTCCACAATGAGTTCGAAAGAAGTCAATAGAGCAACACATTCATGCCATAACTACAAAAAGGAAGGTAAAATAACCAGAGATTACTGCAAAGAAACCCAAAAGAAAAGATGATCTTGATTTGATTGATAAAGTTACAATGGTAGAAAAATCTGCCAAAGTACCAAGTCCAGTCAAAGCATACGTGCCTCCCATTCCTTTTCTTCAAAAGCTCAAGAAGAACAAACAAGCCACAAAATATGAAAAAAAAAAATCTATGTTCTCAAAAAGCTCTAGATCAATATTTCGTTCATTGATCCAATATTACAAATCCCGAACTACACAAAAATTTTGAAAGAAATGATGACAAAGAAAATAAAGCTTCCAAAGTTTGAAATTGTGACATTAACGGAGGAGAGCAGTGCAAAAGTCCTAAACAAATTGCCACCCAAATTGAAGGATCCAAATAGTTTTACTTTATCAATTTCAATTGGAAATTCCTATTCAATTAATGCATTGTGTGACACATGCGCTATGTTTCAAAATTTTCTTTCGAAAGTCAGCGCTCAGGTGCCCAATCGTAATGACTAGGTGCCTCGTTGTAGTCAAATAAGGTTTTCAAGTGAAATTCATCTTTTTAAAAGCCCAACTCAACAAAAACTCTTCTGACTAGCATCTAAAAGTGCTTTAAAAAAATGTCATTTACAAGACATTTTACATTCATTTTGTATAAGTTCACTAATGTTAGTCTCTAAGTTCAATTCTCTTGCCATAAATTCAATTTGCATAAATCCATGATTAAAAATTCAATTAATCAAAATATATATTTAAATACATGTTAGCGTGAGTAATATACTTTTGAAAGAGTATTTATTTGATGTATTTCATATGTATTTTCAATGTAGAACGAGTGGAGCAAGTGGAGGAAAAAATGTTGATAAGTCAAGAATGATGAGCTGTCTCGAGTAAAGATGTAGTTCCCTCAATAAAATGATCATAACTTGATATGCGGGTTATTTGTTTAAACCACGAATTAAAATTCGATAAATTAATATAATGTGTAGAGATATATATATTAATTATTACGATCGTATATGAATTCTTAGAACCAATCTTTTATTTAACTAAGTTTAATTCACATAGAGATATGGAATTGAAGTCGTTAAATAGGCTCAATAAGAACTCGAGAGAGGTAAATTGAATTCAATAGGAGAATTCAACCAAACACTACCTTATAATTTATGAATCTTAATTTAAGACTTAAAGGTGATCCATATGTAAAATTGTTCCGCCCTAATATCTGTTTATTATTTGAATTATCAATCATTATTTGTGTTCATCCACGTATTATTAAATAGTTAGATTAAAAATCAACTCATAAAAATCTTTATTTGCTTTGTTGAATAGTAGTTAGAAAGAAATTAAATTAAGTGCTAAAGTATAATTTTCACGAGAACGATAATCCAGACTTGTATGCCTATTTACTATTAGTTACGATTCGTACACTTATGAAAATAAAATCGACAACAACTCTCTTGAACCATCAAACTGGAGTGGCCTGCCAACGAACAACCCAGTTCATCCAGGCTTGAACATGTTGTCGTTTTTGACTTGTAGAAATTACATTGTGAGCCTCCTTTTTCAAAAAACATTAAAATATGCCCTAATGTTATTCTTGATGGCAATAACTATCCACTTTAATCAAAACTTTAAGGAAAATTAGCGGAAACGGTACCCAAACCATTTCCAAAATTGTGTAATTGATCCAAACCTTTCAAAAGTGGTGCAAATGGTCCCAAATCTTTGTAGTTTCATAAGCAGCACTTTTTAAATTTAAACTTTTGCTTTGGCTAATTTTTGCTTAATCTTTAGCATCAAAAAGGCAAGTTGGAAAGCTCGGAATGGGAAGGGATGTGAAGAATTAGAAACTCTAAGGGTGTGTTTGATAGCCTCGCATTTTTCCATGGAAAATAGAAAATCAATACCATTTTTCAACTTTTGTAGTGTTTGATAGGTGAAATTTTCATGGAAAACGAATTCCACCTTTCTTGGCCACGTCAGTATTTTCCATCAAATCCTTGAATTGGAATTCTCACCAATTCCAATTCTCGATACTATAGCGTTTTTTTTTTCACTTGATTTTTATTTATTTATCTTGTTGACAATGGAAACAAAATCTAAGAATTATTGTAAAAAAATATTTTTCTTTAATTGATAATTTTCATGTAAAACAAAGCCAAATGAACACCAAAAGATAGATTTATTATTATTATTTTTTATTTTTATTTTTATTTATTTATTTATTTTTTTGCAATGGAAACAAATTTCACCTCCAATACCAATAAATTCTATCTCTTTAACTGATAATTTTCATGTTAAACAAAGTCAAACGAACACCAAAAAATACTTTTATTTTAACATTTTTCACGTGAAAAATTATACGAATCAAACACAATAATTTACAGTTCACAGGAAAATAATTTCTAGATAATTCAGTTCCCTGAAATTTATTTTCTTTCTATCCAAATTCCATTTTCACAATCAAATGACCCTAATCCTATTCCACTGAAAGTAATCAATAAATAGAAAGAAATAAAGACACACCTGATTTATAAAGGTTTGCTTCTATGTGAGATTCATCTTTCATCACCGTCAAGGGCGGAACCAAGAGGGGACAAAAATAATTTTTAATACTGAGGTGACACATTGGAAAAAAAAATCCACTAACAAAAATGGAATTTCATCAAAATAAAAATTCCCTTGTACAGTTAATTGGGCCTGGGGGCAAATTTGGGCCCTTCACCCAACTCACTATATTAATTCATTATGATAAAAAGAAGTTTACATGAGAAACTCACACATCTACCTTATCTAATCTCTTTCTCTCTTTTATAATGGTGATCAAAAAGTCTAATTAAGATTTCCTATTTATGAGACAAAGTAGAACAAAATTAAAATTTACAATGAAACAAATTCCTAAACTATTCGTAATGAAATTTTGGTCTAGAGGCTTGCCCCCCACACTTTCAAGAGAAGGACTTCTTGCCCCCTTCCAACCCAACGATGATCTCACCGTAGAGATCGATCTACTTACTAGTTATGCGGAATGACAATAATTATGCTACAAAACTTAAAAAGGATAGTGCATGAAGAAAAAAAAAATTTAACTACTTTTTCTTTTTCTTTTTCAATTTTTTTTTTGGTACTTGCACTTGCTTTTGAGATCCCATGAATCAATAGTGTGTATGATTAATTATTAATGGTCATCATAGAAATTGTGATTATTTTAACAATTATCCATTTGTTTTTTTTGAAGTGAATCACTCCATCCAATTGGCACATATCAATTGGTATAGAAAGCGTGGAGGAGATTTTGCTAGTTTATGAGAATTGTGAGTCATAGATTAAATTCAATGTTGGGTTTAATTTTGTAGTCAATTTCTCTTTCATGTCTTTTTCCCACTCTATCGTTATGCAAGATTTGGATTTGAATTTAAATTCAAATATATTGGCTGTATAATTGAATGTGTATTCTCTTGTTTCATTTGAAGTTGGAGAGTTGGGATATAGGAGAGAGGAACTAAGTGGAAGAGGTTAATTTCTCTGATGAAAAAAATTGTTTGCCTCCGGCAGATTCTTTTCTTGATATATCCATTATCATTTCCTTGGACGACAGCGTTTTAATTTGGTGTAGTACAAATTTGAGCTCAACATCATAAGATACATTGGTAGTGAGGTCGAAGAAGATTTAAGTTAGTTTGTTCAATTTTTGTACACATTTGAAAGTTTATTTGCTGCATTGTAATTATAATAAATCATTGTATACTACAGTTCTAATGCATTTTAGTAAGCTATGATGGAAGAAAGATTAGAGGCTATATAGTATACAAAAAATTATGGTGTTTTTAAACAGTAATATCTAGTGCCCTTCATTCTCCATTGAACCACTCTTGTCAAGAAAAATAGGTGAGCCTAAAAATAGTGAGAATCATCTTCCAGCTGGTACGATTAATATTCCTCTTTTTTATGAACTATTTCATAAACATGGTCTCGAGAAGAAAAGAGTTCTTGTTTTACTTGTTACTAGGCCAAAATCATTGGTTTTGCTTATTGATCTTGTTGATGCTGGGTTGCCTCACTATTATTAGTATTGGGCTATTATGTTTGGAATTGGGCTGTTGCAACTGGACTTCCGAGTTGTGATGGATCGCACCTTATAAATGCGACTTAGCCTCTCTTAAATGAATGAGATCTGGCCCTACATGTGGCCACTCCTAAATTGTTGGATTTGAGTAAGTCTTGGATGATCTTTTAGCTCCCAAAAAATGCGTTCATTTGAGTGTTGGCTTAGCCCCGTTTGTTTCTCATATTGTTTCTCATTTTTTGAAGAATGATAATGAAAAATATGGGCGTTACGGCTCCACACAAGATATAAAAATTTAAATTTGGTGGCTTGATGTGATGGATAACGGTTATATTTTTCATTTTAACGAGGAACAATGAGAACCAAACAATGGGCTTGGTATGTTCGGTGTATTTTATAGGGTTCTCTCTTTGGTTTTCTATACTTCTTCGTGATTCAATCTTTGTACTTCTTTGTGAAGGGTTCTTAGTTGTATTAGTGTATATATTAAGA
The DNA here is from genome assembly GCF_002742605.1 of Olea europaea var. sylvestris. Taxonomy (NCBI): domain Eukaryota; kingdom Viridiplantae; phylum Streptophyta; class Magnoliopsida; order Lamiales; family Oleaceae; genus Olea; species Olea europaea. The sequence goes on from NC_036238.1 coordinate 14,609,701, forward strand.
TATTGTAAGAAGTATAGTCTGTTGTAATATAGAGAGGTAAGATTCGGATTTGTTCATACATTTGTACATATTCTTGGTTGATTCGAGTGAATCTAGAACATAATCTATTTTGTAGATGCTCAACGTGGTGATTAAGTTTATTGGCTAAACATTCGGCCCTGGTGGTTAAAATCCTTTTGTTCTTGCTAATTTTTTTTTTTTTTTTTCAACATCTTTCCCGTTTTTAAACAAACTGGAATTATTTGAGAGTTTCTCATGAAAATTTCGTTTTGAAAAGGTATTTGTTTGATTTGCCTTGATTCAACCTTTGGTTGGATTTTTTTTTAAGATCTTGTATCTTCTGGACCTAGATCTGAGAGATCTTCTTTGATACTTTATTGTTCTTGAGGTTAAATTTGTTTCTCCTCTAGAATATCTTTTGACTCGCCCCTGATCTTGAAAGATCTGGTGTTATTCCACTGAGTTCTAGCGATTTTGCTATTGACTCACGAATGAGCATGGTGATGCCTGTAACTTGTATTGAGAAATGGTTTGTTAAATTGACTCACTCCGATTCGACCGCTTTCTTGACTCATTTTTGAGTTTGTAATAAATTATTGTGACTCGTTCTTGAACTAATTGGAGTTCTTGATTCAATTTTGGAATTCTTGCATTCCACACTTCTTTCTTAAATTTTGAGATTTCAAACTCTGGTATAAACTTCTCAACCCTCATTTCTTCCTACTACTATCAAATTGTTTGTTGGTCATTTTTGTCTTGGTTATTACTTTTCTTTGTCCAAGATCTCTTGTAAGAATCTGGAAATTTGAAGTAGTAGTGGATTTACGGATTATCACTCCTTAAACTTGACAAACTGACTTTCATATTTGATAATTGTTTTACAGCTTCGATTATTGTTCTATTATAAATTCTGTATATTTGCATACTTGATTGTATAACCTGTTTTACGATACTATCCAACTTGCATGATAAGTAGGCTTGGATATTCTTCTTTAATCTATCCTGAAACTTGGACACACTATAATTCTATCACATTACTTGAATCATTTGTACTCTGTGTGTTGTATAATACTGTTGGTGTGATCTTATCTGCCAATATGACTACTGCACAAAAATTTGAAATTGAAATTGAAATTTGTAATGGTACTATAGATTTTAATCTCTGTCTCCAAAAATTGAGAGCTCTATTATTACAGCAGAGATGTGCTGCTGCTCTTAATTGCACATAGGCTACTGAGATTAGTGCATATAGGAGACAAGTGTTGGATGAGGTTGCTTAGAGCTTTATTTTTCTTCACTTATCTGACTAGAGTTGGACAAAACTTTCAAATCGAACCGACCGAACTGAACCCTAACCAAATCGAGCCCGACGGTTCTTCTCAAATTAAATACCCGAATAGGTATTATTTGAATCAAGAACCGATAGGTACGATTTGGTTCTGGTTCTAGACTAAGACTTGAAGAACCGAATAAGAACCGAATTTTCTTAATTTTTTTAATTTATTTATTTTAAATAAGCAAAATTATTTTATTTTTTCTAAATAAATTTGTTAACTAGTTAATTTAGTTCAAATCACAAATTTTGACTTTTTCTATTTCTAATTTTCAATTCAAAATCAACTTAATCAAATTGGCCTCAATTTTATTCAAATCTGTTACTCTACTGTAGTGTCGTTTCTACTGGAGAAAATCGAATTAAAACTCTACAACATCTTTCTTAATTATTTTGAGATCGCTATCTTTTTCTTTCTGTGATTTTAATAATCAAATTTATGAAGAATTCAGTAAAGAGAGACGTAAAAGATACATAAGATTGGACTACGTTATTTTTTAAGAGCTAATATTGAACATATCATTAATTAAATTAATGTAACTTTGTATATATTAAAAAAATTAATTATAATACGGAACCGAATGGAACCGAACCGGATCGAATCGAACCCGAACGGTTCCATAATTAAATTTGGACTAGACAATTCCACTTACTAAATACCCAAAAATTTCGGGTCGATTCAATTCTCGTTAAAATCAAACCGAACCGGACCATGTCCAGCCCTATATCTGACAATGTAATTAGAAAAGTTGGTGAAAACACCAAAGCTCAAACAATTGGAACTAAGGTCTTCTTTGATTCTCATTTTTATCAAAATATGTTTTTCTCTCTTCTTTTTAATTACACATTCTCCATTAAAAATAATATTATACGTAAATAAAAAATTCCCTTATTTTTCTTCCACACAATCTATATCAATTTACTATTCTAAAATTAGCTTTTTCATAAAAATGGGTGTCAAATACCCTCTAAGTTAGAAACACTTTACCGTCCTAAGACTATGCCCAACAAATGCTACCTCTTGAGAAACTTCTATAACTTTAGGTTTGACTCTTCCTCTAGCCTAGAAGAAAACATTGATAAGGTCACAAAATTGATTCAAGATTTGTCTAACTGTGATGAAATTTTATCTAATGATCAACAAGCCGTTGCTCTATTAAATTCACTAAGCGAACAATACAAAGATATCAGAAATGCCTTGGAACCTCAAAAATTTTGAGCTAGCCTTATATATTTTCTTTATACTTATTTCAATGATAGGCGCATGAGAGTTTGCAGGGACATGGTGAAGGAGGATTGCAATGTTGATGATTCAAGGTGGAGTTTTTATCGTACAAGGATCAAATACTAGGAGCAAATCAGGGGCAGCATTAAGGATCAATACAAACTATTGTATAAATATAGTAAACAGTTAAAGGCAATGAATGCTGACAGTAACTGCTTGGTCGAGGTTGCTGGATGCGAGTTCACGAGGTTATCCAAATGTTTGCAGCTTGTAGATAGGGGTTTGTACAAGGTTGTCGACACGTGACAGGGAAGGATGGATGGTGTTTCCTGAAAAGAAAGTACGATAGGTAGTTGTTCCCAGCGGTATGGGTCCATGGCAACAATGCAATGTTCCTGGTTGCATATATAGTTGTGAACATCTAAAACCAATTGAAGGATAACTTGAAAATGAATAATTCATTGCATCGGACATTCATATCAAATAAAAAAGGGACTCATGCAGTCGATCATCTGCTTTTTTACTGAACAGTTGATGCAGAACAATTGGAAGAGAAAATCCCAAACCAATTGAAAAAGACAAAAAATAAGAAGGATCTACGAAATGCACGTAACTTTCAGCTCAATTATGAGAATTGCATGGCAAGTACAATATAGAAGTTTTTTTCCGATTCTACACATTATTGTTAGGTGATCGTTAAACTTTTGGAGTCAAATTTCATCGTTTAGAGGTTCGTTTTAGTTTTTTTCTTTTTTTTGAGTCATTTTGGAGGTATTTTCATCATTTGTAGTTTTTTAGTTTTATTTGAATTTGTCTACAATAAGATTTTAGTTTTGATTAGGATTCATTTCGACTCTTCAAATATATATTAAGAGCTCGAAAACCATACAGACATTTTTTAATAATAATATTACAGTTTTTATAGTTATTTGGTGGATTTCAATATTTCTAATGTTCGTTAGAACGAAATTTGAGCAACACTCATTCGTGTGTTACTAACAAGACCATTTTATTATTATTCACACTTTCTGATGAACATTGAATTTATTTCAGGCATTTGTTATAAGAATTTCAAGTTGGCACATACAGGGATGGCCATAAAGAACACAATGGAAGCAAGAGGGAGCTACGAGTGTGGAATGTGGAAAAAAGAGATGGACTACTTTAAAGAAATGGATTCGGCTGTGCACAACGGCTTGATTCGAAGCCACCCAATCAGTGGTCTCGGTCACACTTTAGGGAATCCACCAAGTTCGACATTTTGCATAAACTGTGTGAAGCACTTGCAAGAGGCCTAGTGCTGTCGAAGCCCATATCCACAATTAATTGCCAAATAAATAAGGGAAAATTACCTAGAAACCTACATTTAAAGACTAATTTTCATAAATAAGGATGATTAATTTTCATTTCACAAATTAGGTGTTAATTACATTTAATAATTATAATTAATAAAAATTTAATTAAACCTACATACCCACCGCCCATTCCACCCATTTACTTCCCAAATCCAAGCTCCATATATTTTCATTTTCCCACCACACTCTCTCTCTACAACCACCCACTCAACCATCTCCCTTTTCGGCGCAATGAAGCCCATTCCATCACCGTTTCCTTCCCAAATCCAAGCCCCATATATTTTCATTTTCTTACCTCTTTCTTCACCCTATCCTCTCTCTCTCTCTCTCTACCACCACCCAACCAACCACCTCCCTTTTTGGCGTAGTGAAGTATCATCGACCGCTAATAATATTGAAAGCGATGGTAAGCTTAAAGGTGGTGATGGCTGTGAGTGATTGGGTGGTGGAGATGAGCTCACGGGTGGTGGTGGAAAGAAAATTGGTTTTGGTGTTGGATTTGGTGATGAAGGAGATGGAACTGGCATAGCTTTATCAATTTTTTAGTGATGGGTGATTTTTTTATCACATCTTTTGTTTAACCAGAGTTTTGGGATAGTTGTGGGTATTTTTGCAGTGTCGATGATTTTCTGATCTATGATGATTCTGTTGCTGGTAGTCATGATAAGGTGGTTCATATTTGGTAAGGTGGTGCATATTTGGTTCACTGGTGGTGGTGTAAGCTGTGATTGTTTCGTGGTTGGCTATGATGGTTCTTTGATCGGTTGTGACTTGATATTGACCTCGTCACAGACAATCACACTGAATAAAATTTTGGTCACAGTTAGTCACACCGAAGACAAAGTTGGCATGGTTAATCACAGGTTTGCGGTGTGTGTAGATTTGTTTGTGGTGACCCTATGCAATCGAATATGTGTTTGTTGTGACTGTTTGTAACCAATTTTGTGTTGATTGTGATCAATTGTGACTTGAGATTGACCTGATCATAGACGAACATATCGAATACAAATTTGGTCACAGTTAGTTACACTGAATACAAAGTTGGTCATAGCGTCGGAGTGGTCATTGGAGCAATTTGCCGAAGGGAAAGCCAAATAGCAGTCAAAGCGGGCGTCGAAGTGATCGCGCGAAACAGTCGTCTAAGTGATGGTCGAAAATGCCGCCCGAGTGATCGTCGAAGCTAATGGCCATCTCTGGCAGAGAGGTGAAGGGAATATGATGTAGTGGGGTAATAGGATGGGATGAGTAAGGTGACATGAGTGGAAATAATTAACGTATATTATATTATATTTTATATTTAATAAATTTATTTACCACCTGATTTTTTAAATATTTTAATGAGTTTGTTATTTATGAAATGTGATCTTTAAACTACGAGTTATATTAAGATCCCAATAAATAAAGAATTAAAAAAAAAAAAAGAAACATAGCCCACTAACAATCCAATTTTCATAGCCCACCAACACCCAACAACCCAATTTTATAGTCCAGTCCAATTATTAAAATCATTTTTTTATTTTTTAGCCCAAACTCAAAAACCCATTTATTTCATTGGTATTTTAGAGAACAGCCTTTATGTTGTCAAGAAGGAAAATGCAAACTTATGAGATTAAAAATGCAATAGCTTGTTTTCATTTTTCTCCTTATTTTAAATAATTGTATATTCATAATCTTATAACTCTTGAATTCATTCTATGATTTAACATAAAAAAAAAAAAGTACATAGCCCACCAACACCCAACAACCTAATTTCACTAGTCCGATCCAGTCATTATAGACTTTTTTTTTAATTTTATTTTTTAGCCCAAACTCAAAACCCCATTTATTTCATTGGTATTTTGGAAAACAGCCTTTATGTTGTAAACAAGGAAAAGGCAAACGTATGAGATTAAGAATGCAATAGCTTGTTTTCATCGTTCTCCTTATTTTTAATAATTGTATTTTCATAATCTTATAACTCTTGAATTCATTCTATGATTTAACATACAACTCAAAAAACATATTTAAATAAAAACCTAATTTGAAGATTACTTCCAATTCAATTAAAGGAGCTACGTTATATAGGCATTAAATTATATCTGATAGTTCAAATATCTCTAACTTTCTTAGCAACCACAATAGTGGGGTTTCTTGGGTTAATAGAAATAATATATATCGTTCTTAATATAATGTTAGATTCATCGAAATATCATTCTTTAAACTGGTCCATGAATGCAACCCTTTTATAATTTTGATAGCTAAGTGATTATCCTTTTTTCAACACCCTTGAATTTTATTTCTTTTCTTTATAATGTTGCTTTTAAGAATTCAACTCACTACTTCATGCATTTGTCTTTGGATTATAGGGATATTTAAATGTTTTTTGTTTTTTTTATGCATTTTTCAAAATGGAAGAAAATGAAACATGTCATGACAATAATTCATAACAAAATGGATGGTGATTTTTTTGGTTATTATATACATTCTAATTTCTATAATGAATGAGAATTTATTATGACATTAGATGTAGATTTTACTATTGATAAATTTTATGCTATAAATTTGCGATAAACAACTTTGATAGGTAATGTAATATTATTAACTTTTTGTTACATATAAATTTTATTCGTATATTAATTTATTTAAAAAATTTTGTCCACCGCAAAAAAAATTCATGGCTTCGCCCCTGAGCACTTGTCACACCAAACAAAACCTTTTGGAAATGATTTAATATAGTTTTTCGTAGTTAAAAATCACTTTAATTTAGGTTGTCATAGTTAAAAATCACTTGAAATGAAATTGAACCATTCACTCAATTTTATTAAAAAAATAATACTTGTTTTACTTTAGATATTTAATTTGTCAAATCAATTTATACTTCAACAATTACTTGCTAGTCAACTTCTATTAGCTCTTAGGAAAATAATAATTTATTTATAATAATATTTTTTTATATGAAGAATGAAAATCAAAGCTTAAATTTATGGTTGAAGCTTGTATTATTTTATTGATTTTTGCTTGTATTGAGATATATATTAATATTGCTAAAATTTTATAGAAAGTTTCAATTTAAGCATTATTGTTAAATTTCAAAAAATAATATTTCTTTTTTCACTTGTTTATAAAATGTTATTTTTATGCTAAAAATCATGGTTCAAAATCAAATCAAACTGGAAATGATTTGGCTTGATTTGATTTAAAATTTTATTTTTGCTTTTTGATTTAGTTTGGCTTTGGCTTGGTTTGGTTTGGTAAGGGTTTAAGTTTCCCAAACCATTTAAAATTTAAACAATTTAGTTTAAAATAGTTCAAAAATCGTACAAATCGAATTGTATTTATCCCTATGGTTTAGATATAGGTTAGGGCCCATGTGTCATTTTTCCATCCTGATATTGGGTTCAATATATGAACAATACTCCAAAGAAAAATACCGCCTTGCAATGTCACAACTTATACAATACACCAAGTACACAACTAAAGAAAGATGAAAAGTGGATTAGATTAGATGATACTCTAAGATAGAGCCTCCAGCAAGTATTTTTTCCCTTCAAGTGAGGTATGCTAATAAACAAACTTTATAGGCATGTTTTCTATGTTGGGTGGCAGATGACTATCGACAACCATTTCACACGTTTCATATTAATTACGTTCGATCAAAACATATCAATTAAACTTGACCCGGATGAAGTAGGTTTTTGGGTCTCCGGTCCAGTGGTTGAACAAGCTGGAAATACGTGCACACTCACACCCTCAAATTAAATTAAGGATAAAGCTTGGTGTACACCCTTTTATACATAAGTTTATATACACCATGCACAACCCTTAAATTAATCCAGTGTATAGATCCTAGTTTTAAAATAAAAAATACTAATCATCTTCCTTACCCATCCCCTAATTGCAAAATAATTAACTAATGACAATTTCATCAGAGTTATAAAATCTGAAATCAAATATAACACAACAAAAATTCAATCAATTGCATAGTTACAAGTGATTACATTAATAAACATGTATTGAGTAGTAATAATCAATTCACCTTATAGTTTATCAACAGATTTTATAAATCTATTTTACTGTGCGGGCATCTACTGAGTAGAAAAAAACATTACAATATAATAGAGGTAGAGGAGAGCTTCCATGTTGCAACAGAGATTTCAGTCACAACTGGAAAAGGAACTATGAAGTAAAAAGGATTGTTGGACGCATGACAATAGGAAAAAGTGAATCTGGTTTGGTAGAAATATCTTCAGAGATTTGAGACTTTGAATGGAATTCCAAGAGATTGGAAATACGAACAGTTCTTTACCGTTTTATAACTATGGTACGGAGAATTCTCGTCTCGACAAAGAAAGAACTGATAGAAACCAACCACTGCAATTAGTAGACATCAGATTACACATTATATGTCTGTTGCAATGATAATCCTCAATACAGCAGCAGGCTGAAACCACATTATTTTATCCTTCAATAGTAATAGAATTGCCTAAGATACGTAATCTCCTCTTAAGATGAATATCAAGATTATTGATAACCCAAGACATGTCTGCACACCACGTGTTATGTCCTGTTTTCTAGAGTCTTTAGCATCTTTGACATGGCCCCACCACGCTTTGGACCTAAGGTATTTTGTTTTGTATCATGATATCTTCAGATATATGGTACCCACACACAACATATATACGAGTAATATAACAGAATATGACGAAGAGAGCATAAATTATAAAGCATCTGGTTGATAAAGAAAGTAAAGCTACAATTCAAACAAATTAAACACCGTAATTTCCTCTTAATCAATAAATTCACATGTATAAACTATCCCATAGGATACATCACTTCAAAGTATGCCTGCCCCTATGACTTTCAAATTTTCACAGTGTCAAAAGGGAGCATCTAAGTAAAATCAGAGTAAAGCTAATGTTTTTTTCAAGGTAAAAGTTTTACACAAACGTCTAATATTTACACCGGATAATTCTAATGCACCACCTCAAACCAACTTACATGTAGAAACAATAAGGTTATGATATCATATTCGGCTCAATGCTTACACTTAGAGCAGTAGTGTGACTTCAGGTGAGCTCCACAGTTGTAGCAGAAGGTATATTTACACCTAAAATCAACAGGAAGATAGTAAAAAAATTAACTTTTAATTCGGAAGGAATGTTTTCGGATCAAATAAGCAGATAATAGACCACTCCATTTCTTGAATAAAAGGCAACTATAATAGTAGTACTGAGAGTCATATGTTCTGATTAAAGTTCGGATTAAAGATGGAGAACTCATAAAAAAACAACTGAAACAAAAGTACATCTACCTATATCATCAGAAAAAAGTGAAAAATTGGCTTTGATTCAGAAGGCTGAAAGTTTTGGAACATAATAAGTAGTCCATACCCACTGTGTTCATGCATACAAGGTAATTAAAATTTGAAAAGATAGTAAAAATACTATAGGAGTGTTTGGAACACAATAATCGGAACATCATACAGTGCACAGGACAAGATTTTAACTTCTTGTTCCTTAGTGTTCACCAGTCCACATATGCCATAAGAGTCAATAACATAGACTGCAGTAGAGATTAAAGATGGAAAGCTGCAAGACAGAAATTTGTGCTTAGATACCGACAATAATCACAAGAGAAGTAGCTCATTACATCAAACTTCCAGCGAACATTTAATTCGTATTGTACATTGCGAACCTTCCACAAGCATCAATCTTGCTCTGTATAGTGTATTATCAAATACAGCTCACCATCAATCTGGCTCCCATTAATGTAATTGCATTATGATCATACTGAAGTTCAAGAAAAGGGGAAGAACAAATGCTTGGTATATATGGTCATTTAGGTAATAATTTGATTACAAATTTATTTTGAGGTAACCAAAGCCCGTATCCAAAGAAGACCTATAAGATAATTAATGTCCGGAACCTCTTCCGGTTGACACCCTGTTGACCACAAAATTATGATCAACAAATTCCTTTTACCTAACCAAGATTTTCTCCTCCTAAATTCTCAATGCTTGATGCTCAGCAAGGAGCAAGAGAGGAAATGACTATTTGGGAGGGAGATATTTGATTTTGAATGCCTTTCTTCTTTTGGGCGGGATTATTTATAGATTTCCTTGAAGACCTTGGGGTAATTGGGTTTTTTAGTAAATGACAGGTGGCAGTTATTTATTGGTGGGTTTCTAACTGATTCTATTATGTATTCACGTTTCACTAGATCACATATCCTGTATTTATTGATTTTGAAGTCACACTTTAAAAAATTAACCACGTGTGCTTTAATAACGGTTTCTACCAATGTGGAATTCAAAGGAGATGGTTCTCCCTTTTTTGCCTGCGAGCTTTTATGCATAAAGCCTTTACTGGCCTCATGTGTATTCAGCCTGAGCTCGCATTTTCATTCTTTATATTTTCTTACTCAACAATTTTCTTATTCAACATGCCCCCAACCACTTATTCTCCTTCTCATTATTTTAAGTTCCTTTGCCAGCAATAAAGGCAGGACCATATTCAATTCATTTACGAAAAAAGTAAGAGTTTATAACTGCAAAAATCTACTTGGATATATAAGTAAAAGTGCAATGCAATAAACTAAACAAACCTGCATGTTATGAACAAGCAGCCTTCAGACTTCTCAACATAGAAGCTGCATTTGGGACACCTCATCCACTTCTTACTCTTGGCAAGATTCATCAGCATTATATCCTCATTGTTCCTCTCATCCTTCTTTAACTTCTGAAATTCTGCACACTGTATCCCCAAATGCCATGGAACCTTACACTGCGCACAAAACAGCCTGTTACAATTTGGGCATTCCGACTGCGTAATAACCTCATTCCGTCCCCTCATGTCATCAATCAGCATTGCCGAGCAATCTTTGAATGGGCAATAGAACTTTTCAGAGGCCAAAACCACTGCCTCACATAGCGCATCACCCCACATATCGAACACTTGCTTAGGCAAGACTGAACGACAATGATGAGGCTCTAAGACCCCCTTGCAGCCCAAAACCGGGCAAGTAATAATAGTAGTATTCTGTTGCAACTTGGATGCCACATATTTCGCTATGCATTCTGAACAGTAAGAGTGAGTGCACCCCAAAACGCGAAACAGCTCATTCGTCGGCTTCTCATCCACGCAGATTTCACACACGAACGTCATAGGAAGCCCAGATTCTACATCCTTTGCAGATTTTTGATTGGACGATTCACCCTTGTAAATCTTTCTCCGGATTTTCGAGAATGAATCGAGAACTTTCACTTCATCATCATCACTCCCAATATCATAATACGTGAAGTCTTGGGAGAGATCAATGACCCTCTTTGCTCTAAGAGGGTAATCTTCAACTGAAATAGGGTTCATTTTGCTGGTACCCTTTTTGATTGAAGCGGGTGTTGAGTATAGCACTATAAGATCATCGTCGACCGAAGCAGCAGTAGCATCATTATCAGCAATATTCAAAAATTCCAATACATCAGACGCCATGGAATTGATTTTTACAAGTGCTGCTTCTGATTGATGACTGATGAGGATGAAATTTTATATGGGTTTGATTTAACTAAGCAGCAGTAGCATCATTATCAGCAATATTCAAAAATTCCAATACATCAGACGCCATGGAATTGATTTTTACAAGTGCTGCTTCTGATTGATGACTGATGAGGATGAAATTTTATATGGGTTTGATTTAACTAAGCAGCAGTAGCATCATTATCAGCAGTATTCAACTATCAGACATTGGATATGAAAGAATTTTTAGGAAATTTTGAGGTCGACACTAGGTTTTAAAAAAATCATTTGCGAAGGTAAATTTCAATTTTGAAATTACTTTGTACGTGGATTGGTGGAAGCCTCTTTCCCCTTCTTTACGGAATTTCAAGTAATTCCTCCATTAAAATCTGACTATAACTTTCATCAAAAAGTGATGTCTATTACTTAAAAAAAGTGACAAAAATTTAAAAAAAGTGATAGAAAAGGATAACAAAAACTAGAAAGAAAAAAAAAAACCAATAAAAATTTTTTTAAAAAAATGAGAAACACTCAAAAAAGTGAGAAAAATTCAAAAAGTGACAAACATTCCAAAAAGCAACATAATTCAAAAAAAAATGACAAATACTCAAAAAAAAAAAAAAAAAAAAACACAAATTAAAACATTGAAATCTATTCAATAAAATGACGGGAAAAAAGTGACACACCCACTATCCTTCCTTTTTCTGTACACTGTCGAGTATCTTTAAGTCAATTCACCAACAAACACACAAATCAAAATATCAAACAATTTTACTTCAATTTACCATCACCGTCATCTACCAGCTCTACCGTCAATACAACTGCTGTTGTCCATCTTCTTTCTCCTTCGCTACCTCTACTACTAGCAGACCCAAGCCTAAGCACAAAAAACTATACACATGAAAAAGAAGAAAAACGAACTCAAACACAAACCTATTCAAAAAAATGACAAACACTATTTAAAAAATTTATGAACACTGAAGTGAGGAAAAAAATTCACTCAAAAAAGTTGACAAAATATCAGTCAAAACCTTAAAATTTATCATTTCATGCAAATTCAACCATTCCACCTTCTTCACCACTAATGAGTGTCTTGGAGTAGAATTTGCTTGCCAAAACATGAAGGATGCCTTGGATTTAGGGATATAAAAAGTTGAAACGGCACTTTTTGCTAAAGCTCTTTGAAACATTCATAGCAAGAAAGACACACTTTGAATTAAATGGGTAAATCAGATTTTTCTTCGTGGGATTGATATTTGGGGGTACAAGGTTAGAAAACAAAACTTTTCACTGATTAAAAAGTTGCTGGAAGTGCATGATCAGATTATACGGCCTGAACGTACTATTTAGGCTGTAAGGGATGTGCTATCCAATTGGACAGCTTCAGGCAAGTTTTACGTTTCAGCTGCATATGAGTTTTTCAGGCCGCAGGTGCCACGCGATTATATAACGTGATTTAACCGCAAGTGTACGATGTCAAGTTTTGTAATATAGTAAAGAATTTAAAAGTGTCAAACCCACAATGACTGATATTCAAATTCAACTGAGTACTATGATTGTTTTGATTTTCACTTTATTTAGACAATTCCAAGTTTTAAATGATGTTTTTATAATAACCTAATTTAAATGGAATAAAGAATACAAGTAAAGTGAGACAATTTCTAAAAATCAAATCAAATTATGGATATCTAGGGATTGATTTCACCATATTATCAACAGGTTCTCAACTTCTATAGCCATTTCCATCGAATTTTCCCAATTTATAAGGAAAAACCCAAATTTAATTTTATCCCCTCTCTCGAGCGTCAATAGAACTTATCTTTATATTTTGACCCTAATATCTCTATTCCAAATTAAACATATAAAGATTATTAAAGCTCTTGGTTCTTGTTTTACCCCCTCAAAGATTTGAACTTTCTCTCGAAACCTACAAATCTAGGTTATGTTGTTCCAGATCATGACTAAATTTTCCTCTCTCGAGCATCAAATTTAAAGCATCGGTTCATTCAATTGTTGATTAGGCAATTGAAAACATTAAGCACAAAATAACAAAAATAAATTCTAGAAAACTGAAAGACATAACTATGTTAGAATCAAATCACGTCTCAAATAGGTTACATCAACCCTAGATCTACGAATTTAGTTCATGCTTGAATCGATCGACATGTCAAAATACAAGATAAAGAACATGGGAAAGAATAAAGAAGGGTTCAGAAAAACTTATTTAAGTCGCTTGTTCTTCCTAAATTGGTTGTCAGTCTTGCTGCAATTCAATTTCTCTTCCTTGTCTCTTGAATGGATCTTAACTATTGCAGGCTTTTTTCACCCAGAGAAAATATCAGAAAAAGGGCTACCCATTAGGTTTTTGTCTTGATATTTATATTATCTCCTAGTTTTGGATGGTTAGGGAACATCTTGGGATGAAAAATATCCAAAAATTCGGACTCTTCTAGGTCGCGAGGTCCGGCACTCGTACAAGTCTAGCTCTGCGACGCCAGCTATTCTATTGCTTCTTTTTACTCTGGGCGCCATGGCGCCCAGCTCACTGTTGTAAATTCTCTTTTTGTTGTTTAGACGCCATGGCGCCTAACAAACTGCTCCTCGCTTGAATGCTCATCTTCTAAGCTTCTTTCCCATTGCAATCCTCTTTTCTTATCTCTATTTCATGCCTCCATTTTATGATCACCATTTTAGATTCATCACAAGCTCCCAATTGTGGTGTTTTTTCGAATGTTGATTGAGCTGCAAAACAACATGAGCACACACATCAAAACATTCAAAAGTGTTCAAGAACAACTTAAAACCTATGATATAAAGTCGTTAGTTTAATGAGTGAATTACACTCATCAAACACCCCCAAACTTAGTTCTTTGCTTGTCCTCGAGCAAACACAAACAATAATCAATAATTACCAAACACAAACACAAATGCTGCCAAAGAATTCAAATGCATAATTTAGTTGGATAATATGTTTTTACTGCTCAACATTGAAATACGAGATCGAGTTTATGAACTACTTCAAAGCTATTTTGCAAAAGGTACTCCTTACCCACCCATTACAGATCATGTGCTTGTGTGTGTGAAGAATCGAATATAATGCCAAACATTCGTATGTTGATTCAACTCCCACCCTTAGAAGTCAATTATCTCCTTTCTCTGCTCGTGGGATTCACACACCCCAAACTATTTTCTCTTCTCTTTCCCAAGTGTATCCTAAAGTTGATTTCCAATACTAATTTCTTACACCTCTAAAGTTTGGTTGGAATTCACTAATTGCAGTTCGACATATCGGTAAATGTGGATTCTCCTATTTTTGATTGCTTCAACCTCCAAGAATCAACCAAGTTACTAACCCCTTGTCGAAGGCCTACTCCTCTAAAATAGGTGTTCGAGGCTTAATCAAGCTTTAAAATGATTTTTTTTATTTATTCTTTAACCACTCTTTGTGCGGTCGTCCCTCCCTTAAGCTTTCTAAATGACTCCTGTAGCATGTTTTAGGTCGATGACTCTCAAGCCAGACGATTTTAGGGCATCAGGTTTTAAACCCTTACATGCTTAATCACTCGAGTTATAAAGGCTACGAAAAGACGCTTCACAATGAGCTTATTAGAGTTGTCTTCATTAGGAAATTTTACTTTATTATATTTTTGTATTGATTAGTGCAATGCCTCTTACTAAACACATATTCTCGAAAATTGGCCCTTAACTAAAAGTGTTTACTCAATTTTCATTCCATTGGTCTCAGACAGTCCACATAGAATTTCGCACACAAGGAATCCACACCCACATCCATGCTTTCCTTCAACAGTTTGCCCATCCAAACTATCTAAAGGTAGGTTAAGGGATGTGAATACTGTTATACAAGTGGCTGTTTGGATTCAGTTTCTAGGGTCATTACTTCAACCTAAATCTAATCATGAATCAACTCACTCTTGTTCGCCACTATATTCAATTCACGTGCATAAATGTCACAATAATCTGCAAGGGTCAGTAACATTTAAATTCGGGCAACTGACTCATCCATAATCCAAAATTGATCCACATTCCAAATATATTCATCATTGCTAACAATATTATCCAACTTATACAAGCATGCAAAATAAAATAGTGCAAATTTGAAATATATATATATATATATATATATATAAAATTTTTATTTTCACACAAAGCAAATTAACACACACAACATACTTGGAACACGAATGCAACACAACAAAAGCAATAAAGAAAATGCTCGACATAACTAAGTTAAAGTAAGACTCCCAAACTTAAACAACACATTGCCCTCAATGTGAAAATGAAAGAAGGGGAAGAATAATACCTTAGGGAAGACATCAACTGTCTTCATCACCATCAAGTTGAGTGGGAGGGTGTGAATGAGGTAAAAACAATGGTGGTGAAGGGAAGGTGAGCTAGGGGTGTGCAGATGCCATGACCACCATGCAAGCTTTCTGATACTGAAACTGGTCAAAGATGGTAGATTGTAGATGATTCATTTGTACTTGCATGCCATCGGGTCATTCGCAAATCCATGGCTTCAAGACACCGAAGGATGTCCCCCGTAGCATCAAAAGGTTGTGGAGGCGGTGGTGTAGGCGAGGATGGACGAGATGACTGAGAAGAGCCAGACACGTCCCAATGTCCCATACGCCTATCACGGATGTCCCGTATAAGTGGTTGTTTCAGGTGCAACACTTCGATAGTTTCTCGCGCGGGAACACCCCCGTGTATGCAAAGGTCATGGATCAAAGAGGGGTAACCCAAACTGCCTGTAGCTGGCCCTACTAGGATACGAAGAATGCTGTTTTGAATGACTTTGCCAACATCAATCGGATACCCCTTCTGAATAGCAAAATTCAATAAAGCCTGTTCCTTTGTGACCTCGCTGGTGTTGCTACTGGGGATCATTTTTACTGATATGAAGTGGTGCCAAATTTTATAGTTAGGCATCAGATTAAAGCCAGGGAAGTGAGTTAAATCACTAGCTGATCTTTTCCATTCAGTATCGGGACGAGCTATAGTGCGAATTATCACATCAGGATCGACCCCCTCGTCACGCATTCGGGAGTAGACATCATTAGGTATATCTACGTGTGGTAGAACCTGTTAATTGAAGCATTGTTAAACTTGACCCAACAACCCTGGATAAAAACTTCGAAGTTCTCGTGTTCATTGGCATTGGCATAAATTTCTTTCACCAAAGGAATGGATGCAGCTGGAGGTTGCTTGATAAACTTCTCCCATTCCAAACTGTGTATTTTCTCGGGCAAAAAAATTTTCAAGGCTCCTCTCAGGAATGCAATTATGATGTATTACACTTTGTTTGTAGCGCTCCTCTGCTTCAGGACTAATGAATCGTCTTCAATCAAATGATGTAGTAGATGAAGAGGTAGTGACCTTGAATTTCTTTTTAGGAGGCATGGTTTAAGTGTTCTTCCCAATATCACGTGAAGTCAATCACCTAAATCAATTCAATGAATTTGTCTTAGTAAATGAAGTATGTCGAAAGTAGGCACAAAAATCTCAATGAGACAATATATTGAACATGTGGTAGACTACAAGAAAAATCAAGTACAAAGCCTAATGCATGCCACAAAAATATCCCAAGAATAGCACAAAATAAGTCTTTGGGGAAATTTATCAAACACTTTGTGGGCACAATTATCAGGAATATCTAAGCCCATAGAAATTTGCAAAAAATACCTAACATAGATCGCAAAATTGGCAAAGAACTTCAATGAGGCAAAAGAACAAACAAATTGTAGGCACACAACAAAACAATTTCAAAAAAAAAAAAACAAAACCTACAAAATCTTTGCTAAAACACAATTCAAAGAAAAAAAATGAGAATGTGACTTAGCCCCAAACAAGATTTCTACTAGAAATTCAAATCAAGCTAAAGGATGTAAAGTTGCATTGTAAAAGAACGTACCTCTTGTGATGAAGTGGTCAATAACTCTTCAAATCTAGAGAAAGTAGCGGGTAGGGCTTTTTGTAGATGTGAGTGTGTGTAGATCTGGGATAATATGAGAGAATTGGGCGTGTACAAGTGTGGGGAGGGATTTGAGAGAGAGAGAGAAAAATTTCTGGAGGAGGGAGATAAAAGAAAAGGAGAGACCGTGTTTATAAAAAAAAAAAGGTTGGGCACCGCGGCGCCGAAGCTAGGCGCCACGGCTCCCAACTCTCTGTTAAGTTTAAATTAAATTTTTTTTCTTTTTTAGTGCTAGCACTGCAGTGCCCACTATAGGAACCGCGACACCACTTATTCTGAAAAGGCAATAATTTTTTTTTTAATATACCTCCAATGTACTCCCTTTCCCATGTTGATCAGAGTGTCGACACAACCATGTTTGAGCATATTTTTACCAAAACAAAAAGAAAGCAAAATTATTAAAGTTACCACGGAAGAAGAGGAAATGCCAAACTAAAGAAAGGAAATTTTGGGATAGAACTTGGGTTGTCTCCCAAGAAGCACTTCTTTTACATCTTTAGCTGGACGTGATGTGGTTTTAATGTGGTTCTTCAAGGGTAATTTCTTCCATATCTCGATTCTCCTCTCCATAGTAATGCTTGAGGCGTCCATTTGCCTGAAAAGTAAACCCATTCTTTCTTACTAACTCCACTGCACCATGAGGGAACACCTTACGAATTACAAATGGTCCCAACCACCAGGATTTAAGCTTGCCCGGCAAGAGTTTCAATCGAGAATTGAATAGAAGAACTCGTTCTCCTGCCTTGAATTCCCTCCTTAGGATTTTCTTGTCATGCTACATTTTTGTCCGCTCCTTGTATATTTTTGCATTTTCACACGCATCATTATGAAATTCCTCTAATTCATCAAGCTGCAACAAGCATTGTGGATCGACCAATTTCATGTCCAAATTCAACTTTTTCACAGCCCAAAAAGCTTTATGCTCCAATTCCACCGGTAGGTATTAAGCTTTCCCAAATACCAGACGGTAAGGTGACATTCCAATTGGTGTTTTAAATGCAGTTTGGTATGCCCAAAAAGCGTCATCTAGTTTGAGAGACCAGTCCCTTCGGCTGGTATTTACTGTCTTTTCCAAAATCTATTTTATCTCTCTGCTAGACACTTCTGCTTGCCCATTTGATTGTGGGTGATAACCAAGTGCCAATTTGTGCTTGACATCATATTTAGCTAAAAAGGAGTTGAACAGCTTTTTACAGAAATGTGTACATTCATCACTTACAATTACCCTAGGCGTGCCAAACAAAGTGAAGATATTTTTCTGTAGAAATCTCAAAACCACCTTTGCATCATTTGTTGGTGTGACAATGGCTTCAACCCATTTAGATACATAGTTTACTACAAGGAGAATGTATACCTGACCAAAAGAAGGTGGAAATAGACCCATGAAATCTATACCGCACACATCAAATAACTCTACCTCAAGAATATTAGTTAATGGCAACTCATGATGCCTTGAAATGTTTCCAGTACACTGACAACAGTCACATGTCTTCACAAAAGTAAGGCAGTCCTTGGACAGATTTGGCCAATAGAAACCAGATTGCAATACTTTAGTAGCAGTATGTGTAGAACCGAAATGACCTCCATAAGGGGAGGAATGGCAACACTGCATAATTGATTGTGTCTCTTCTATAGGGACACACCGCCTGATTGTTCTGTCAGCACACCTCTTGAACAATAGTGGGTCATCCCACACATATGACTTGACGTCATGTAAGAATTTCTTCTTTTGATGGAAGATCAAGTTAAGTGGCAATTTTCCAGACACCAAATAATTAATAAAATCAGCATACCGTGGGATCCTTGTTGATACAGCTAGCAAGATCTCGTCAGGAAAAATTTCTCGAATTTGACTGCCATCCACCATTTTCTCATTCTCTAACCGTAAGAGATGGTCTGCAATGACATTCTCAATGCCTTTCTTATCCTGAATTTCTACATCGAATTCCTACAGTAGCAATATCCATCGAATCAGGCATGGCTTGGCATCCTTCTTTTCAAAGAGATATCGGATTGCAACATTGTTTGTGTAAATGATCACTTTCGTGCCAATGAGGTAAGATCTAAATTTGTCACATGCAAATAATACTGCTAGCATTTCCTTCTTTGTTGTGGTGTAATTCAGTTGAGCTCCCTTAAAGGTTTTACTGGCATAGTGGATTGCTCGAAAAATCTTATCACGCCTTTGTCCCAAAATCGCCCCTACTACGTAGTCACTAGCATTATACATAACCTCGAATGGCTGATCCCAATCTGGCACTACCATCATTGGAGCAGTAACCAATTTTGCCTTTATGGTTTCAAATGCCCTTAAGCAGTCGTTATCAAATACAAATGTTGTGTCCTTCTCCAAAAGGTTGCATAGGGGTTTAGCTACTTTTGAAAAGTCTTTGATGAACCTCCTGTAGAATCCAGTATGTTCCAAGAAACTTCAAATGCCTTTAACATTGGTAGGTGGTGGTAGCTTTGCAATTGTATCAATTTTTGCCCTATCAACTTCAAGTCCTTTCGCTGAAACATGGTGGCCAAGCAAAATTCCTTCTTGTACCATGAAGTGGCATTTTTCCCAGTTAAGAACCAAGTTCTTTTCCTCACAGCATTGTAACACCAAGGAGAGGATGTAAAGGCAGTTGTCAAAAGAAGTACCAAACACCAAAAAGTCATCCATAAATACCTCTATGATGTCATCAACCATGTCTGCAAAGATCACCATCATGCATCTCTGAAAGGTGGCCGGTGCATTGCATAGCCTGAATGGTATCCGTTTGTAGGCAAAAGTCCCGTAAGGACAGGTGAAGGTTGTTTTTTCCTGATCTTTTGGTGCTATAGCAATCTGATTGTAGCCTAAATACCCGTCAAGAAAATAATAGTAAGAGTAGCCCGCTAGTGTGTCCAAGATTTGATCAATGAAAAGGAGTGGGAAATGATCCTTCCTAGTTGCCTTGTTCAGATTTCTGTAGTCAATGCAAACTGTCCAGCGAGTTACTGTTCTAGTTGGAATTAGCTCATTGTTGTCATTCTTTACTACTGTCATCCCTCCTATCTTTGGTACCACCTGCACTGGGCTGACCCATTCACTGTCTGAAATGACAAATATGATCCCTGCCTTCAATAGCTTTAGTATCTCTGTTCGAACCACTTCTTTCATTGCTAGGTTTAACCTTTTCTGATGTTCGATGGATGGCTTGTAGGAATCTTCCATAAGGATTTTAAGCATGTAGATTGTAGGACTTGTCTCCTTGATATCAGCTATCGACCATCCCAAAGAGGCCTTGTGCTTCCTCAACACTTTCAATAATCTTTTCTCTTCGTCCCTAGTGAGTGATGAAGAAATGATCATTGGAAATGCAGAATTGTCCCCCAGAAATGCATAGCGGAGGTGATCTGGTAATTACTTCAGTTTAATCTTACTGTTTTCACTGCTTTCTTTGTCATTTGATTCCTCTGATTGTTGAATATCTTCACACTGTGACAGGTTGTCTTCAACTGGTATAGACTCTAGAGCCAATATGCAATCAACCAGGTCTTTGCTCCTTGCATATTCTCCAGAAGTGGTGATGTCATCCTTTGTTGAACTAAACATCTACATTTCTCCAAGGGATCCTCAATGTATAATTTCTCAACTCTCACAGCAGAATCAATGAAGTCAATTCTGTGGCAAGTGTCAGTGTCGTCCGAGTACTTCATTGCTTGGTAGATGTTGAACCTCACCTCTTCTTGATTCATTCTCAATGTCAAATGTCCTTCTTGCACATCAATTAATGCTCTTCCAGTTGCCAAAAATGGCCTGCCTAAAATCAGTGGGATTTCCTGATCTTCTTCTATATCCAATACCACAAAATTAGCTGGGAAGATGAATTTGTCGACCTTTACTAACACATCTTCAATAATCCCTTATGGGTATGTAAGGGACCTATCATCCAGTTGTAGGGTCACTGTTGTTGGCTTGACTTCCTCGAGGCCTAATTCTTGAATACTGATAATGTCATTAGGTTGATGCTTGCTCCAAGATCACAAAGGGCATTATCAAAAGAAGAGTTTCCAATGGTGTATAGAATAGTGAAACTGCCCGTATCTTTTCTCTTTTCAGGAAGTTTCTTTTGAAGGATAGCGCTACATTCTTTTGTTAATTTTGCTGTTAATATTCCTCCAATTTTCATTTCTTTAACATCACCTTCTTCATAAACTTTGCGTATTTTGTCATTTGTTCCAAAACATCCGCAAAAGGAATATTAATCTGAATTTTTTTGAAAATTTCTAAAAATTTTGCAAATTGATCATCAAAATATTTCTTTTGAAAACATTGTGGAAATGGAAGTGGTGGTATGAGAATTGGTGGGTTGTCAAGTAAGGATATGGAGTAAGGACCGTGAGCCTTATTTGTTCCTTTGGCCTGCTTTTCTTGCTCTACTACCACTTGTTCTTTCTCTTTGTCAGGTGTGGGGTTACTATCTTCGCTGGGTTCACTTTCTCTAACTTGCTTACCACTTCTCAATAAAACGGCCTTACGGTGCTCCTTAGGGTTGACTTCTGTATCACTTGGAAATTTTTCTTGTTGCTGAGACTTCATTGAGGTAGCCAACTAACCAATTTGCACTTCAAGAATCTTCATTGTGGCTCCCATGTTGGACACATGTGTTTCAATATTATCCAGCCGTGATTCATCTTTGTTGAAGCATGATCTTGTCTCAGAAATGAATGTCCCAAGGATGGTTTGCCTTCAGAATTCTAAGTGTTAAATCTAGGTAGAGGTTGAAGTGTGTTTCTATTGTTGCCATATGACAAGTTCTCGTGATTCCTCGGCCCTGATGATAGTGATTAGCCTGATAATTTCCTCTTTGATTGTAATTTCTACCGTTGACATATTAGGCCTGCTCGTTTGCAACCTCTGTCTCTTGATGTGATGAAGAAGCACTCATGACTGAATCTGCCTTCTGTTGATTTCCTTGAATGGTAAGCGTGACTATCTGATTTGTGAGTGATGTAACTTGAGCTGCTAGTGCTATGATGGGATCCACTTCATGAAGTCCTGCTACTTTCTTTATGCTTGATCTCTCACTTGTCCATTGGTAACTGTTGGTGGCTATGTCATCAAATAAAGCATAGGCAGCCTTTGTTGTTTTAGCCATTGAATTGCCTCCCGCAGCTGCATTCACCATAGTCCTTGTCTGCCCATTTAGCCCAATATAGAATATCTCAATCTGCACTCTTTTCTGGAAACCATGTTGTGGACATCTTCTAAGCAAGTCTTTAAATCTTTCCCACGCTTCATAAAATGGCTTGAAGTTGAGTTGTTTGAATTGGCTAATTTCACTACGAAGTTGAGCTGATTTAGAAGGTGGAAAGTAAGTTGAGCTGATTTAGAAGGTGGAAAGTACTTGGTGAGGAATTTCTGAGCCAAATCATCCCAAGTTTTAATTGAGCCATACTGGAACCAAGCCTTTGCTTTATCCCTAAAAGAGAAAGAGAATAGACGAAGTCTAATTGCATCCTTAGTGACACCATTCATCTTCTCTGTGTCACAAACGTCCAAAAATGATCCAAGATGAGCATTTGGATCTTCAATTACAGCACCCCCAAACTGATTCTGTTGCACCATATGTGTTAGCCCTAGGTTCAATTCGAAGTTGTTTGCAACAATTGTTGGGCGTGCGATGCCTGAATAGTTGTCATTGACAACGGGCCTTGTGTAGTCCCGAATAGTCCTATGTTGGTTATCCTCATTAGCTGCTCTTGCTTCTTGTTCCGCCATTGCTTTCCGTTCGTTTCTTTGTATGCCCCTTAAAATGCAAAATGTGCATTATGGTTCAGGATCAACAATTAGTAAGTCTAAATTCCTCGCCCTTCGCATAAACAGCTGAAAATAAACACAATAAATCTATTAGAGATAAACACAAAATGAAAAAATAATAATGATAATAAAAAAATTACGATAAAAATAAAAATCTAAATTAAAATGAAAGCTGATTGGTAATAATATCAATTGAATTCGAATGAATCAATCCATGGCAACGGTGCCAAAAACTTGCCACGCGATTATATAACTTGATTTAACCACAAGTGTACAGTGTCAAGTTTTGTAATATAGTAAAAAATTTAAAAGTGTCGAACCTATAATGACTAATATTCAAATTCAACTGAGTACTATGATTGTTTCGATTTTCACTTTATTTAGACAATTCCATGTTTTAAATGATGTTTTTATGATAACCTAATTTAAATGGAATAAAGAATGCAAGTAAAGTGAGACAATTTCTAAAAATCAAATCAATTTATGGATATCGAGGGATTGATTTCACCATATTATCAACATGTTCTCAACTTCTATAGTCATTTCCATCTAATTTTCCCAATTTATAGGCAAGAACCCAAATTTAATTTTTTTCCCCTCTCTCGAGCGCCAATAGAACCTATCTTTATATTTTAACACTAATATCTCTATTCCGAATTAAACATATAAAGATTATTAAAGCTCTTGGTTCTTGTTTTACCCCCTCAAAGATCTGCACTTTTTATCGAAATCTACAAATTTAGGTTATGTATGTCTAAATTTTCCTCTCTCGAGCATCAAATTTAAAGAATCAGTTCATTCAATTGTTAATCAGGCAATTGAAAGTATTAAGCACAAAACAACATAAATAAATTCTGAAAAACTGAAAAAAAAATAACTATGTTAGAATCAAATCACATCTCAAATAGGTTATATCAACCTTAGATCTACGAATTTAGTTCATGCTTGAATCGATCGACATGTCAAAATACAAGATAAAGAACATGAGAAAAAATAAATAAGGGTTCAGAAAAACTGATTTAAGCCGCTTGTTCTTCCCCCAATTGGTTGTCAATCTTGCTGCAATCCAATTTTTCTTTCTTGCCTCTTGAATGGATCTTCACTATTACAGCCTTTTTTCACCCAGAGAAAATCTCAAAAAAATGGCTGTCCATTAGGTTTTTATCTTGGTATTTATATCTTCGAGTTTTGGATGGTTAGGGAACATCTTAGGCCGAGAAATATCCAAAAAATTTGAACTTTTTCGTGTCGCGAGGTCCAGCGCGTGGCGCCCATCTCTGGCTCCATAATACCGTGATGTATTTGTGTGCTGGCGCCGTATCGCACAAGTCTGGCGCCGCGGCGCCAGCTATTCTACTATTTCTTTTTACTCTGGGGGTCATGGCGCCCAAGGCTAGCGCCCAGCTCACTGCTGTAAATTCTCTTTTTGTTGGGGCCGTGGCGCCTAACAGATTGTTCATCGCTTGAATGCCCATCTTCTAAGCTTCTTTCACATTGCAATCTTCTTTTCTTATCTCTAATGCATGCCCTCATTTTATGATCACCATTTTAGATTCGTCACAAGCTCCCAATTGTGGCGTTTTCTCGAATGTTGATTGAGCTGCAAAACAACATAAACACACACATCAAAACGTTCAAAAGTGCTCAAGAACAAGCTAAAACCCGTGATTTAGAGGCGTTAGTTTAATGAGTGAATTACACTCATCAGCAGGCAGCTGTTTAGAATGCTTTCATCACTCCTAAACATGCTTTTATCTTATGGCTTGGTGCTAAATCCAAATTGTTTAACTAAGGACAAACTAAGGTATTTGGAGATTGGCTTAAATTGCAGTTTATGTGGAGCTGAGACAGAGACGGACCATCACTTATTCTTTACCTGTCAGTTAAGTGCAAACGTTTGTGGGGAAGATCCATGCATAGCTTGGCATTAGAAAGCTGAGAAGATTGCTCTTGCTATCACTGTTTACCATTTATGGACGGCTCGGAATAGGAAGATCTTTGATGACCTTACTATACAGGTTGATAGCACTGTTATCAGATTAAAACACATGTATATAAAGTTATGTTTTATTTGTATGAGTCTATGGCGTTAGGTTGCTAGATCTTTTTGTTTGTACATTTGTTCTTTTTGTTTGCTCGGGTATACCTAGTGTAATTGTATATGCACTTGATCTTTGGTTACTTGGTATGCCCAGTATACTTGTATTTGTACTTGATCTTTAATTGTCCAGGTATGTCTGGTGTACCTTACATTGTTTTTTATCAATATATTACACATTTATCGATAAAAAGAGTGTGTTTTTGCATATTTATTTAAATCTAAATGTGTTTATTATTGATGAAAAGAGTGAATATCGACTCAAAATTGGGTAATTTTGGCTTTTGTAGGTCATAAACCTCAAATGGAAAGAGAACGGTCAAAAGGGAGTGAAAATGGACCAAAATCATATAAAACATGATGTTGGGGACCAAAATGCATAAGTACGAAATTTGAATGACCTTGGATGCAATTTTATAGAGGGCGTAATTGAAAGAAAAGTTAAAATATGAGGATCAAATTGCACAAAATCATAGTTGAGTGACCTAGTGTGCAAAATATTAAAAGACCTGAGCTTTAAATTGCTGAAAAAGGGTGGTAGTACCTAGGCACCACTGTAGCAACACCTAAAAGTGTCCCGACTACCAAGCAGGGACCTGATTTGCTATTTTTAAAAGGTTTGGACAATTTTATAATTAATTGAAATGATTTTTTTTGGTCTTTTTAAATGCATATTGAACTTATTCATTGCATCTATCATCCTTCTGAGGGGAACCAAAAAAATCCCTAAGCTTGAGAGAAAAGAAGAGTGGGGAAAAACGAGGAAATACAAAGCTAGATTTGAGATTTCAGAGGAAGATTCAAGATTTCAACCCTTCATTTTTTCAAGAATATATTCAAGGGACAAATTTCTTCTATTATTTTGTATCTTTTCATTAGCTCCCTCATTTTGTAATTGATTTCATCTTTAGTTCCATGTTCTATCGCTATTGCATAATGGGCTAAGTGTTTAAAGTTTAGATTTATGATGTAGCTTAATATCATTGTTGTACATTTTTTATTGTGTTTACATTTCCATCATTTATTTGACCAATAGATGATTGGGTTGATTTGTGCAATTATTGAGAGATTATTGTGTTTTCTAAATCAAAATAATTAATGCCCCTAGGCTATTTTAGGAGATAAAGATATGCTCATAATCCTAGATGACCTATTAAGTTATTTTCGCTATGATTTAATGCAGTTGGTTGTGTTTTTTTTTTTTTTTAATCAACATAGAGATATAATGGATAAAGCTAATCAACTAGAGTTATTTTCGCTCGAGGGAGATAACTAAAATTAAAAAAAAAAAAGGGTCTAACATTGTAACTTGGTAATTTATATTTTCGGTTTATTGAGATATTCATGAAACGACGGTTAAGTGATATTGTAAATTCCAATCATTTAAAATCTAAAATCTTATCACTTTCACAGTTGTTAGTTAATTAAGGTCTAAAATTATTTTTCTTTCATTTCTAACTTCAAAGATTTAATTGTGGGTGTCTTTATCGTTAATTGAATCAATTATCATACAATTGGAGGAAATACTCTTCAAGGGATAGACTTGGACTTCGCATCCACTTTATTATTTGAATGAACCCATGCACTTGCGGCATGCACTTTCTTAGAGAACAAGTTTTTGGCGTTGTTGTCGAGAGTGTTGCATTTCAATTACTATCTTAGTTGATTCTTATTTTTCACAATTTATAGTTTTTATTCTTTTGTATAGCTTTTATATCTTTATTGTGAAGTTGACTTCTTAATTTTGATTTTTGGTCTTCGATAGTGCATGCTTCATCTGAGAAGTTTTGATCTTTTTGAACTTGATTTGGTTATTAAAAAGACTTTTCGAAGAAGACAATGGGAACAAAGGGAAAGGCAACGATTAATTGAGATAGCCCAACAAGGAGAAAATGTGGAATCCAATGCTCAACCAGAAAATACTCCAAAGGATGGCATTCCTTCGAGCTTCGATAACCAAGCGGGTAGGATTCAAAATCCCATGGTGAATGAGGAGGACATGTTATTTCAGGATTTCCTAAACCGTCCTATGGCGGAAAATCAATCATCATTTATCTTTCTTATGGGCATTTCGCCCCGATGTTATTAATTTGTTCTCCAATGCCATATCATTCTATAGAAGAATCGATGAAAACCCGCATGCTCACATTGCGCGGTTCGTGAAAAATGTTAGTAACTTCAATTATGAAGGTACAAGTGTGGAGGCTATCCGGATGAGGCTATTTGTACATACTTTGAAAGGTAGGGCGAGAGAATGGCTTGACACTTTAGCGTCGAGAAGCATCATGAGTTGGGTGAAGTTGGTACAAAAATTCATGACCAAGTTCTTTCCACCTGCTTGTGTGGCTAAGCTCAAGCACGGTATGGCCATCTTCCAACAACTTGACACAAAAAGCTTTCATGAGGCTTGGAAGAGGTTTAAAGATATGCTTAGAAAGTCCAAATCATGGGATCACTATAGCACAAGAAGTCTAATATTTCTATGCTGGTTTGACTTCTTCTTGCCGTACAAATGTAGATTCATCTTCAAATGGGTCAATCCATAATAATAGCAACCGAGAAGCATATGATCTACCAGATATGGGTCCACAAAGAAGAGTCGGTGTAGTTTGAGATGTGAAGCCTTTTTAATGGTTCTAGCAAAGATTGACTCACTAGCAAAAAAGGAATAAGTACTTTCTACATCTACCTTTAGCTCTCATTCCACCCATATGATACAATCTCTGCCTGTTTGTGATATTTGTGGAACAAAATACCCAATTCTGAGTTGTCCATTAATAGTTAGTAGTTTGGCATCCACCGAGCAAGTGGCATACGCTCCAATTTTTCAACGCCAAAGGTACAATCTTTACTCTCAAACTTATAACCCTGGTTAACGAAATCATCCAATTTTCTCTTATGGAAACAATCAACATGTGCTAAATCCAAGGCCACAAGAGAAAAATGAAGGTTGGAAAGAGGCCATTGCTAAGTTGATGAACCATCAATTGCAATATCAATAACGCAATGATGGCTGTTTGGAAAAATTAGAACGTCAAGTAGGGGCAAATTGCCAAGTTTCTCTCCGAAAGGCAACAAGGAAGATGAAAAGAGCCATCAACATCAAAGGCTCCAACATAAGTTAGATGCCCAATTTGGTAATTTTTGGAAGTGTTAAAAAAGCTACACATAAACATTTCATTTGCTGATGCTTTAGCTCAAATTTCGAGTTATGCAAAATTCATGAAGGATATTCTTTCGAAGAAAAGAAAATTTGAAGAGCATGAGACGATGATGCTAATGAAAGAATATAGTGCTATTCTATAAAACAAATTGCCTCTAAAAATTAAAGATCTAGGGAGTTTTACTATTATATGCACTATTGTGATTTAAATTCTAGTAAAGCTTTATGTGATCTTGGTGGAGCATTATTTTAATGTCTTTGTCAATTTTCAAGAAATTAGGCTTGGGAGAGGCCAAGGCAACCACCATATCCTTGCAATTGCCCGATAGATATATCAAGTATCCTAAGCGTGAAATTGAAGATGTCCTAGTTTAAGTAACAAATTCATCTTCCTGGCTGACTTTATTTCTATTGACATGGAGGAGGACCATGACATCCCTATTATCTTGGGATGATCATTTCTCGCTATTGGTTAGGAGGCTTTGATTAACGTGCAATAGTAGCAACTCATCTTAAGGGTCCAAGATGAGCAAGTTACTTTCAATATTTTGAAGGTTATCAAGTACCCATCAAAATCTGATTCATGCCTTCGAGTGAATGTTGTTGATAATGTGGTAACCGATTCTCTTTACTGGCTTTCTAATAATCCTCTTGAAACATGTCTTGTACGTCCTTCAGATACCAAAGATGGGGATTCTGAAATTGAGCACATGGCACAATATTTGGGTGCTATACCTTCTTGCTTACCAGAGGGTGCCATATTTTGAGGATATGAAAAAGAACTCTTCACTACCACTATCATCTCTTCAACACGTACCTACACTTGAATTAAAGCCTCTTCCATTTGAGGTATGCCTATTTGGGAGATCATTTACACTTTTCGTTATTATTTCCAATTTCTTATGTGAGTTGGAGGAAGAGAAGTTACTTCGAGTGTTGAGGGAACAAAAGGAGGCCATTGGTTGGACTATTGCAGATATTCGAGGGGATTACCCCTTCATTATGCATGCACAAAATCCTTATGGAGGATGATTTTAAACCATCAGTGGAGCATCAAACGTGGTTGAATTCGATTGTGAAAGAAATGGTGAGAGCCAAGATGGTAAAGTGGCTTGATACTGGCATCATTTATCCAATTTCAGATAGTTCATGGTGAGCCTAGTTCAAGTAGTGCCAAAAAAAGAGGTGTCACAAAAGTGGAAAATAAGGATAATGAACTTATACCTACTAGACCCGTGATAGAGAGTATGCATTGATTACCGTAAGCTTAACAACGCTACTAGAAAGGATCACTTTCATCTTCATTCCATTGATCAAATGCTTGAGCGGCTGGCAAGGTATTATCATTATTGCTTTTTGATGGGTATTCAGGCTATAATCAAATTCTAATAGCCTCAGAGGATTAGAAGAAACCTATATTTGGTACATTTGCATATAAAAGAATGTCTTTCGTTCTTTATAATATACCCGCCACTTTCTAAAAGTGCATGATGGCTATCTTTTCCGATTTGGTGAAAAAATGTATTGGAGTGTTCATGGATGATTTCTCAGTTTTTGGGGTCTCATTTGATGAATGCTTGAGCAACTTGGGGATGGTGTTAAAGATGTGTGAAGAAACTAATTGGTATTTAATTGGGAAAAATGTCATTTCATGGTTCAAGAGGGCATAGTACTTGGCCACCAAATTTCACAGAAAGGGACTGAGGTTGACAAGGTCAAAATCAAAATGATCGAAAGGTTACCTCTACCAACTTCAGTAAAAGGTGTACGAATCTTCTTGGGACATGCCGAATTTCATAGGAGGTTTATCAAGTATTTTTCAAAGATTACAAAACCATTCTGCTTTTTACTTGAGAAGAACACTCCATTTGACTTTTCTCAAGAATGTATTTAAGCTTTCAATACTTTTTAAAAGAAAACTCATCACGGCGCCTATTATTGTAACCCCGAATTGGATCTTCCTTTCGAGCTTGTGTTTTCGAGCTTGTGTGTGACGCGAATGACTACGTCAATGGAGCAGTTTTAGGACAACTGACAGATAAAATTTTGTATGTCATCTACTATGCTAGCCAGAACTTAACTGATGCTCAATTGAATTATGCTACTATTGAAAAAGAGATGTCCCACAGTGGTGTTTGAATTTGATAAATTTCAATCTTACCTCATTGGTTCAAAGGTGATTATTCACACAGATTTTTTGGCCCTCAAGTATTTACTAGCAAAAACAATGCCAAGCCTCAGTTTTAGGACAAATGACAGATAAAATTTTGTATGTCATCTACTATGCTAGCCAGAACTTAACTGATGCTCAATTGAATTATGCTACTATTGAAAAAGAGATGTCCCACAGTGGTGTTTGAATTTGATAAATTTCAATCTTACCTCATTGGTTCAAAGGTGATTATTCACACAGATTTTTTGGCCCTCAAGTATTTACTAGCAAAAACAATGCCAAGCCTTGGATCTTCTTCTACAAGAGTTTGACTTGAAAATCTGTGATAAGAAAGGAACCGAAATTGTTGTATCCGATCATTTTCTAGGCTTAAGCAAGCAGAGAAACTGGTAGATAATGATGAAATAAATGAGGTATTTCCTGAAGAGTAACTTTTGCAAATCATGCATCTCCTACAAGCCACTCATACACCATGGTATACGGTCCATGTGAATTTCTTTGCTAGTGGCATCACTCTTCCAGATCTTTTTTACCAACAAAGGAAGAGGTTCTTCATTGACACCAAGCATTATTTTTTGGGAAGATTCTTTGTTATTCAAATGAGGCCAGGATCAAGTTATTCGGAGATGTGTGCCAAAAGATGAAATGGAGCAAATACTTGAACATCGTCATTCCTCTTCCTATGGTTGTCACTTTGGTGCCATGAAAACCACATCAAAGGTACTTCATTTTGGCTTATATTGGCCCATATTATTCAAGGATGCTCACACTTTGTCTCCAAGTGCGATAGATGCCAACATAGTGGTAATATCTCCAACCAAAATGAAATGCCTTTGAATTTTATATTGGAGATGGAGATTTTTGACGTGTGAGGTATTGATTTTATGTCTCTTTACTGGCTTTCTAATAATCCTCTTGAAACATGTCTTGTACGTCCTTCAGATACCAAAGATGGGGATTCTGAAATTGAGCACATGGCACAATATTTGGGTGCTATACCTTCTTGCTTACCAGAGGGTGCCATATTTTGAGGATATGAAAAAGAACTCTTCACTACCACTATCATCTCTTCAACACGTACCTACACTTGAATTAAAGCCTCTTCCATTTGAGGTATGCCTATTTGGGAGATCATTTACACTTTTCGTTATTATTTCCAATTTCTTATGTGAGTTGGAGGAAGAGAAGTTACTTCGAGTGTTGAGGGAACAAAAGGAGGCCATTGGTTGGACTATTGCAGATATTCGAGGGGATTACCCCTTCATTATGCATGCACAAAATCCTTATGGAGGATGATTTTAAACCATCAGTGGAGCATCAAACGTGGTTGAATTCGATTGTGAAAGAAATGGTGAGAGCCAAGATGGTAAAGTGGCTTGATACTGGCATCATTTATCCAATTTCAGATAGTTCATGGTGAGCCTAGTTCAAGTAGTGCCAAAAAAAGAGGTGTCACAAAAGTGGAAAATGAGGATAATGAACTTATACCTACTAGACCCGTGATAGAGAGTATGCATTGATTACCGTAAGCTTAACAACACTACTAGAAAGGATCACTTTCATCTTTATTCCATTGATCAAATGCTTGAGCGGCTGGCAAGGTATTATCATTATTGCTTTTTGATGGGTATTCAGGCTATAATCAAATTCTAATAGCCTCAGAGGATTAGAAGAAACCTATATTTGGTACATTTGCATATAAAAGAATGTCTTTCGTTCTTTATAATATACCCGCCACTTTCTAAAAGTGCATGATGGCTATCTTTTCCGATTTGGTGAAAAAATGTATTGGAGTGTTCATGGATGATTTCTCAGTTTTTGGGGTCTCATTTGATGAATGCTTGAGCAACTTGGGGATGGTGTTAAAGATGTGTGAAGAAACTAATTGGTATTTAATTGGGAAAAATGTCATTTCATGGTTCAAGAGGGCATAGTACTTGGCCACCAAATTTCACAGAAAGGGACTGAGGTTGACAAGGTCAAAATCAAAATGATCGAAAGGTTACCTCTACCAACTTCAGTAAAAGGTGTACGAATCTTCTTGGGACATGCCGAATTTCATAGGAGGTTTATCAAGTATTTTTCAAAGATTACAAAACCATTCTGCTTTTTACTTGAGAAGAACACTCCATTTGACTTTTCTCAAGAATGTATTTAAGCTTTCAATACTTTTTAAAAGAAAACTCATCACGGCGCCTATTATTGTAACCCCGAATTGGATCTTCCTTTCGAGCTTGTGTTTTCGAGCTTGTGTGTGACGCGAATGACTACGTCAATGGAGCAGTTTTAGGACAACTGACAGATAAAATTTTGTATGTCATCTACTATGCTAGCCAGAACTTAACTGATGCTCAATTGAATTATGCTACTATTGAAAAAGAGATGTCCCACAGTGGTGTTTGAATTTGATAAATTTCAATCTTACCTCATTGGTTCAAAGGTGATTATTCACACAGATTTTTTGGCCCTCAAGTATTTACTAGCAAAAACAATGCCAAGCCTCAGTTGGTTCGATTGGATCTTCTTCTACAAGAGTTTGACTTGAAAATCTGTGATAAGAAAGGAACCGAAATTGTTGTATCCGATCATTTTCTAGGCTTAAGCAAGCAGAGAAACTGGTAGATAATGATGAAATAAATGAGGTATTTCCTGAAGAGTAACTTTTGCAAATCATGCATCTCCTACAAGCCACTCATACACCATGGTATACGGTCCATGTGAATTTCTTTGCTAGTGGCATCACTCTTCCAGATCTTTTTTACCAACAAAGGAAGAGGTTCTTCATTGACACCAAGCATTATTTTTTGGGAAGATTCTTTGTTATTCAAATGAGGCTAGGATCAAGTTATTCGGAGATGTGTGCCAAAAGATGAAATGGAGCAAATACTTGAACATCGTCATTCATCTTCCTATGGTTGTCACTTTGGTGCCATGAAAACCACATCAAAGGTACTTCATTTTGGCTTATATTGGCCCATATTATTCAAGGATGCTCACACTTTGTCTCCAAGTGCGATAGATGCCAACATAGTGGTAATATCTCCAACCAAAATGAAATGCCTTTGAATTTTATATTGGAGATGGAGATTTTTGACGTGTGAGGTATTGATTTTATGGGGTCATTTCTTTCTTCATTCTCAAATCAATACATATTGATGGTGGTCGATTAGGTGTCAAAGTGGTTAGAAACGATGGCTTTGCCCACTAATGATGCTCAGGTGGTGATAAACATTTTAACGAAAAATATTTTCTCTCGCTATGGCACCCTCGAGTTATCATTAGAGATGGAGGTAAATATTTTTGCAATTGCCTCTTCAACTTACTATTGACAAAATATGGAGCGAAGCATCGTGTGGCCATCCCTTATCATCCCCAAACTAGTGGCCAAGCTGAGATATCAAACAGGGAGTTGAAGACAATTCTAGAGTTAACTGTAAGTGCCTCGAGAAAAGATTGGTCTAAGAAATTGGGATGATGCATTATGGGTTTATCGCACCGCTTTCAAACCCCCAATTGGTACGTCTCTTTATAGCCTTTAATTGCGAAAGATTGTCATCTCCCGGTTAAACTCGAGCAACATGCTTATTGGGCAATTAAAACATTAAATTTTGATGAGAAATTAGCCGATGAGAAACGATTGCTTCAATTGAATGAACTTGATGTGTTCCACCTAGATTTATATGAGAATGCTCAAATTCACAAGGAAAAGACAAAGAAATAGCATGACAATCACATTTTGAAAAAAAAGAGTGTTTTATTGGGCAATAAGTTGTTCTCTACAATTCTCAACTCTGATTGTTCCCCGAAAAGCTCCGCTCAAGATGGTTGGGTCCTTTCACCATCGCTAAAATCTTTCAACATGAGGCGGTTGAACGGTTGAAAGAGAAGTCATACTATGGAGGTGATTTTTCGAAAGAGAAGTCATCCATTCTTCTTGCCAACTCGGAGTGATCAAGACCTATGTCAAGCTAAAGACTTTAAAATAAGCGCTTGTTGGGAGGTAACCCAATTTTCTTACCCTCATACTTTTTTTTATATATACTTGTGCTTAATACTTTTGTTGTTGCATTTTTGAATTAATACCATTCTTTTGTAGGTTAAAAAGTCCTAGCCACCCATGGATCTCAACAAGTTTGAGGGTGCATTTTGTACGAGGTTATGAGCCAAAAATTCATTGCAAGCATCTTTCAACAAACATTCGATCGGGGAAGTGTTGTCAACCCTCCTTCCTTATTTTTAGATCCTTCTTGTACATATTGAGGACAATATGTAATTTAAGTTTGGGGGTGTTGATGAGACATTGTTCTTATAAATTGTGCTTATATTGGTGTTGGTATTGACGTGTTAGATAGCCTTGGCGACTTTTCATGATTTGATGTTTGTTAAAATTGTTATTATTTCATAAGTTATTCCCAACCATGCTATTTGTCTCAATCTTGAAAATTTACTTGTCCATGTGGTTCTTATGTTACTTTGAGCATAATAGTCATGATTGATTGTTGTCTAGATGTGCAAATGGTTAATTGATGAAAAAAATTATGAATTGAAAGAACCAAGTTGTGAGTTATACATAAACTTCTATTTACATACATTCTATTCTCTATCACTCCACCATTTTATGATATAAGTATTGGGAGGTTGAGTTGGTGAAAAATATTCTCTAGAAGTGTATTTATGCCATGCATATTGAAAATATTTGTATGGATTGTCTTTTGCCAATTATAAGTTAGGTAATAACAATATGCTAGGGATCTAAGCCCTATCTGTTAAATTGGGCTTAAAAGAATGCATTGGACTTGTTTAATATTAAGCCTCACTTCTTAGCTTTTTTACTTGAGTTATTAAATCCGTAGGGATATCTCAAAAATCGGTACCCTTTGGTCTAAACAACTAGGGAGTTATCGACCTATAGTTCACTACGGAGGCAAAAAAGAAAGCTTAAGGGAGTGAGGTAAAACATGATATTCGATTAAAAAAATGATTTGATACACTTGTAATTGATGTTAGAGCTTTGATAACTAGTGCACTTAAATTACTTAGTATAAGCTTAAATGTCAAAGCACTCATCTAGTGGAGAATTTTCACATGACAAGATATTGAAATTGTTGATTAGACCCAACCGAACTAGAGCTGGAAAGGAAAAGAGTTATGCAAAAACAACATTTAGATTTATACCCAAAGAAAATGAATAGCCATTTGAGGAGTGTAAATTTTATAAGCAAAAAAGGAAATATTTGATCATAAAGGATCAGGTTGGAGCCAATTTGAAGATTTTTCCATCTTGACAACTTCTCCATAATTTAGATGATAATTGAAAATGATTATGCACACATACACATCAAACACTGGACAAGCTTAAATTATTTTTATTAGTGTTATTTGATGTATATTTGTGAATTGATTATACAATTTTACTCTCTTTGATATTTTTGACAAGCTATCTAATGTACTGATCATTATCATGTTTGCTTGATTTGTATTATAGATAATCTTACTCGGCGACGAGCAAGAACTTAAGTTTGGGAGTAATTGATAAGTGTGTTTTTGCATACTTATTTAATATCCAAATGTACTTATTATTGATGAAAAGAGGGGATGTTGACTCACAATTGGATAATTTTGGCTCTTGTAGGTCATAAATCCCAAATAGAAAAATAGGAAGGCAAAAGGGAGTGAAAAGGGACCAAAATTGTACAAAAACATAATGTAGGGACCAAAATACAGAAAGTTAAATGACCTTGGATGCAATTTATGGAGGGTTTAATTGAAAGAAAAGTTAAAAATGAGGATTAGATTGTACAAAATTAGAGTCAAGGGACCTAGTGTGCAAATATTGAAAGACCCGAGTCGTAAATTGCTAAAAATGGAATAGCACCTAGGCACCACTGTAGCGGCGCCTAGGCGCCCACTCGCTATCCACTTAAAAATTTTGGGCACCTAGGCGCCCCGGCTAGCAAGCAGGGACTTGATTTGCTGTTTTAAAAAGGTTAGGACTATTTTGTAATTTATTGAAACGACTTTTTGGGCCTTTTTAAATGTGTATTGAACCCATTCATTCCATCTATCATCCTTTTGAAAAACACAAAAAAAAAAAAAAAAAAAAAAAAAAAAAAACCATAGGCTTGAGAGAAAAAGAAGAGTGCGAAAGAAAGATGAAACACAAAGCAAGATTTGAAATTTCAAAGGAATATTTAAAATTTCAACCTTTGTTTCTTCAAGAATAAATTCAATTGACGGGTTTCTTCTATTATTTTGTATCTTTCCCTCATTTTTTTAAAGAATTTCATCTCTATTTTCATGTTCTATCTCTATTATGTAATGAGCTAAGTGTTTGAAGTTGAGATTTGTGATGTAACTTGACCTAATTTTCATTAATATCAATATATTTACCATTTATGCTAAAGTAGTTGCCATTGTTATTTTGCATTTTTTATTGTGCTCACATTTTCATCATTTATTTGGCCAATAAATAATTGGGTTTGGTGATTTGTGCAACTATTGAGAGATTATTTTGCTTTCTAGACCAAAATAATTAATGTTTTAGGTTATTTAGGAGATAAATATACTCCTAACCCTAGGTAACACATTGAATTATTTTCGCTACAATTTAATTCGGTTGGTTGTGTTTTCATCAACATAGAGATATAGTGGATAAAGCTAATCAACTAAAGTTTTTTTTTTTCACTCAAGAGAGGTAATTAACTAAAATTGAAAAATTGGGTCTAACATTGTAACTTAGTGATTTACATTTCCTGTTCATTGAGATATTAATGAAACGACGGTTAAACAATATCGTAAATCCCAACCATTTAAAATCTAAAATCTTATCACTTTCACTATTTTTATTTAATTGAATTCTAAATTTATTATTATTTTCATTTCTAACTTCAAAGATTTTAATTGTGTCTGTCTTTACCGATAATTTGAATCAGTTATTGTGTAATTGGAGGAAACACTCTTCGGAGAATCGACTCGGACTCAACATCCACTTTATTAATTGAATGCACCCATGCACTTACGACATATAATCTTAGCGAACAACCACCATGAACATAATATCCAAGGCTCCGAAACCATTTCTGTGTCTTTTCTGCAATACCCACCAAAAATTTGCTGCCAAACTACAGATTTGGCTATTTGACGTAGCAGAAGTTATAAGGAAGATGAATAAATCTCACAAAGAAGAAAACTCACGAAAAATTTTATTTCATTCAAATCAATATGCGGCCTCAAGAGGCATACAACGTATTTATAGCAAAAATCTAGAAAATTCAAAAATTAAATAATAATTAAAAAAAGATTTTTTTTTCCAAAAATGGAAAAAATCAAAATAATGACGAAAACTAATAGTCTTAACCTTCGGGATTACTCTCCAACAAAAAGAATGTAAATCTGAATTTATTTGATTGAGATATATTCAAAATAAGAATTACCAAAAAAGGAAAAAATGCCTAAACAAGGGCTTAAAACGAAAAAATTTGCCCGAAATTGGTCCTACGTCAAAGCCTTTGAGTTTAACTTTTCAGCCCGTTTCCAACCGAATTAGACTACAAATTCGTCAAAAACGGACAACTCCAGATTTCCTCCAAATTATTTTTTCTTGCACCGGTCCCACTTTGCCATGAAGTCCAATTCCTTTTGCAGCACATCACTATTCCATTCCCATAACAGCCCGCTATGAAAATTTGCTTCAGTATCACACAATTTACTTAAAAGTGAAACCAAAAACTAGTATTTCTGCATGTTCTTCTTGAGCATATCCTTGAGCAAAAAATAGTGTGGGATGTTCATTGATTTCATATTGGGAAATAAATTGTGAAACGATGTAGATAAAACAATGTAATGCAGGCCAATTGAGAAAAAACAAGTGGTACTCAAGTGCACTTTCAAGAAGCGTTGGAAAGCGGACATGAAGTTATAATTAATTGATGAATAGAGGAGTTAGAACAAAGAAATAGTGGAGGGAAATAGATTGATATGAAGGGAAACTTTTAATTCATTTGTGCAAATTAAAATATATCTCTTTTTTATAATCTTTTGTTGCCTGATTCAATAAAATCATCCCTCACAACCGAGAATTCAACATGAATCACTTAAACTGCACATGCAGGTCCATATTATGAACTTTTTAAGGTCGGAGAGCTATTAACATATTTGCCAAAGCTAAATCGCTTTTCTAGATGCAATTTCCTATACATAGCCAAGCATCTACAAGCGAGAAAATTTAGCCATTGTTTGAGCCATATTATTTTTCTTAAAATGCATTTTTAAATAGTGTATATATATTGATGGAAAATGTGTGGCTAAAAAATAAAGAAAAAGTTTTGAATTTACGTGTAATATTATTTTATTATAGAATGTGTAGTTGAAATGACGTCAAATTACTGTTTAAGAATGTATTTTTTTGAAAAAAATGTGGTTCAAACATGGCATTAACTTAACCTATAAAGCCAAAAATCTCTCCACTTATTGGCGAAATCCGACCATCTTCAAGCTCCACCTTCACCTTCTCAATGCAAAGGAGGCACACAAGTGCTCCAATTAATCGCTGCACACCTAGCCGACAAAAACCCAATCTACCACCGACTACTCCAATTGACGTCACTCCATCATCCGTCGTCGACCAAAACACTAAAAGCAGAACATATGAACTAGATGCTTTGTGCAGCGTAGTGCCATCGTCGCTGCTACAGCGACGTCATCCCAACTGCTGTAGTGGCATGTGCGGCATTTGTGGTCTCTATACTTAGTTGGGAGATTTTGGGATTTTTTTTAGTCTAGGACGTATGTAATACGAGTTTATGTGATGTTTAATTAATTTAGGGTATTAATCTAATTGGGCCACTTTTTAAGAAAAAAAAAACAAATATTTCTAAATATAATTAATATTATTTTGAAATAGTAAATAACATAACTCCTGTTTGGTATGAATTAAAATTTAGATTTTAATTTAAGTCAAAGTTAACAGTTATTTTTAAATATATATTTCATCAATTTTGTAAAATTTATTAAAAATCTTATTTTAATTTCCAGCAAACATGATATTATTTTCAATAAGAATTTATTGATTTTAAGAATAACTAAAAAATTTAAACTTGCTAAATATTCACAAGGATATTTTATAGGGTATAAATGGTAAAAACTAAGAGATTATATTTGAATTGTAATACCT
The DNA here is from genome assembly GCF_002742605.1 of Olea europaea var. sylvestris. Lineage (NCBI taxonomy): Eukaryota > Viridiplantae > Streptophyta > Magnoliopsida > Lamiales > Oleaceae > Olea > Olea europaea. Next base: position 14,649,493 of record NC_036238.1, read on the forward strand.
TAAAATTAGAACCTTGCTATAGGTATAGGATTTAAATCCAAGTATCTATCGAACACTCACATTCAAAGGCGGGAAATTTTTTCTTCAATATTTCATACACGGGCCCCACTCTCATGTGAGTTATTCAAAAGACTGTCAAAATTTTGGCAAATTGTTAAAATTATAGCTAGTATAGCCAAATTTCCGAATACAATGGCCGGTTCTACTCGAATTAAGTCATCGAAAGGTTTATTCTAGCCGAATATGTTCAAGTCAAAACATTTGCATTTCAATCACAATAATTAAATTTGTTGAAATAGTAGTACGAGTAGTTGTAGTTGGGTACCCCTAGTTTTAGCAATAGGAACCCAATCTTTTTCTAAAATAATATGCAAAGGTCTAGACTAAGCTTATATAGGGTTTTCTGTTTTTCTTTCAAATTGTACTTTGTCAATCTAGGCGAGCTTCCATTGCCGTAACCTCGTTTCTTGAAAAATGATTTAAAATTGATTAATGTACTTTTACATGTCTTTTCCATCTGCCTACATTTCTGCATGCCTTGGAGCAACCTCCTATATGCTCGCGGCACCGTTCCCTGTTCATGATTTTTTCGATATTTTTACCCCTTTTGATTCATGATCGGTTACATAATTAACTTCATGAATATTTGTGATTTTTTTGTGAAGGATTGTAACTCTCGAAAGAGTTGTTTAACATCTATAAATAGGATTGATTGGTTTCTTATTTGGCACATGAAAATATATGAAAGATAAAATTATCCTTCAACTTAGCAAGGGCGGCCACTTCTCGATATTGTGCCAATTCCAATTTTGAACTACCGCATACTTGTTTCATAGCTTTTAACTAAGCAGTAAACTCGGCGCACTGTGAACACGAATATATGTGTCATATACAATGAAAATCTTGAAATTAAGAGCCTATTTGAGAGTGATTTAAGAATTGATTTTTTGACCGTTAGGAAAAATGTGGGGCCCACCAGTGAGAGAAGAAGTCAAATATGATGGCTGAAACAGTGAAATAACGGTCAAAAAATCAATTTTTAGGAAAAAAGATCACTCTCAAACAGGCTCTAAAGAAGCCTACTCCAAAATTATGAGAAAAATATTTCTTGAATCAACAATCTTGTTTCTCTCTGGCGTGATCTTATCTAGTGCTTCGTTATCGCACGATGTAGACGCCATATTCGAGCTCCAGTATTTTTTGGAGGAGTCTTTGCTTATCATTCTATGTTATCGAAGCGTGGAAAATTATCCTCTTATGTAAGTTGTCTTAAAATCCACCGTAAAATTATTTTCGAATCTTGTGAAATATCTTAATCATTGGGTTTGTTTTGACCTTTTACATAGGTTTGTTGAAATTGTCTCTTCAACTTGTTCATAAGGATGTTCTCCAACTTTTCCACTTGCCTCCATTGCGAATGGAACCAACAAGGCTCAGACATGACGTGACACTAAAACAAGATTCCATAACAGTTGCTGTGGAACGAGTTTTAAAGAGAAGTCATATTATGTGAACAGTCAAGTTTTAATTGGTCTATGCGTCACAAATGATGAGCCCAATTAAATGAGTCATTTATTCTTAAATTTAATTGAATATATCACATAATGACATTGTAATATGACATGAATCGATGCTAAACTTCACTTGTGCCACATAGCCTCATTTTTGTAGTCGCAATAATTAACCAACATTTATATTACACACTTTTCACGAGGAAGGCCTCGTTTTGGAATCAACTTCTGATTCTCAAACAATCACAAGTTATTTTAGAAGTTTGATAAGTTTTAAAAAGTTGACTATAGATCAATCAGTACCATCTCATAGAAGACTTTGAGAAACAAAAAAACAAAAAAAAGAGCTTTTTAATTCTTCTTTTTAACTTCTCCAATTATTTATAATTAAAATAACAATTTTAACCCTAATTAATTAAATTAATTCATTTTTTATCCAACTTTATTAATATTCCAAAAATAATTTGACAAAATTAAAGATAGTTTGAAATTTTATTTAATTATTATTTTATTATATCAGCTACTCTTTTATTTCGTAACATTATACATTTTAGAAAATTTATAATACCATTAGAGCATTTCCAAAAAAATTTTTAAATACAAAATACTTTCTATTTCAAATAATTAATATTTAAAAATGAGTTCCAAGAAACTCTCTATTTTAACTTTTTAAAATAGAGTGTGTTTAACTCTAGAAATTTAAAAAGTCAAACTCACTTTCTATTCTTAATATACAATAATTGCATTTAATACGTTACAAATTTCAATACTCCACAATTTAAAATTTTCAAATTAATTTGAATTGATTGATCATTAATATATAAAAAATTATACTCAAATAAAATATGTGTATAAATTATTAAATGTTCATTGGAAAAAAAAATAAAGAATCAAAAATTCAAAATAGAGAGTTTGTTGAAGTATATATATATAAAAAAAATACTCTTTAAATTTAAAGATACTCTTTATAAATAGAGAGTCATTTGGAAATGCTTTTAGCAATAGTAATACAAAATGACATCCTTATAATTAATGTTCATTTTAGTAATTATACCCAGGCGTAACAATAAATTACTTTTGTTTCTCAAACGCCAAGATGCTTTTTTTTTTAATTATAAAATAATTCTAAAATAAAACTTACCAAACACTTAATTAATTTTTCCGATTCTTTCATCGACACAATAAATAATTATTCTCTTAAAAACACAAAAATATCAAACCAGGTGGAAGAGGAAAACATCAAACAAACAGCAAACAGCTCCCAACCACTCGATGTTGATGTGAACATACCAACAAATTTCCAGCATCAACAATAATTGTCAATTATAGTTCCTTTTTTAATCAAAAAATTCCAACTAATTTAATATTCAATGAAATTGCTTATTTTGTGGCCAATATAAAATCATGTGACCTTATGCATAGAGTTTGTCATTTTGCTGCAGAAAAGAAATTTTGAATTATTGAAAACACATATGTTATATGAATAGGTATCTCTAGATCGACATAAAATTGACTAAACACAATATATTATTACACATATGGGGTCGAAGTTTAATCAATTAGAACTAGCTTAAAACGTTGTAAATGAAAGATCAAACTTGTACTATGTATGAAAGAACAATTCATTCAAAAATAAAAGTGTCCCTATACTGTTATAATAAAAGACAAATCATGAACTATTTGTTGGTCAACACAAACAAATTAATAGAATCTAGTGCAGCAATTTTATTGTAAAAGCTTGATTTTGCTTGCAATAATGCAAAGAATAATCCTCTTCATGTGTGGAATATTCATCTTTTGTAATCTTCGTTATAATACTTATTTAGAATATTTTTTAGTAGGTTTTAATATCAATTATATTTGTGTTTATCTTATTTGATAATTTGGAAACAATGAAAAAAAAAGAATAAATACAAGAAGTTATTATGTCATAATGGGTCTCGTACTTCTTTCTCTCCTTATAGGTGAACAAACTACATCTAACACATAATTCTTACTTCACTATTTAGTAACATATGTATTTCTAATTTAGATTATTAAAAAATATTTATTTTAAAATCTACTAATTTACTTATAAGTTAAAATTTAGGTGTCCTCAATTGAAATTTTACTAAAATTCTTTAAAATCTATGTATTCTTGATAAATCGTGGTTTTATAAGGATTTCATTAATTTTAAAAGATTTGAATGGATTTCAAGCTTAAAAATACTCATAATTTTTACTTTTTAAATTTCAATATTTTTAACGAGATTCTTATGGATTTTATAGAAATTTATTCAAATTCATGAAATTCATTAGAATTTATTATCTTTTAAAATTTATTAAAATTTTAGATGATAACATCCCGTAAAAATCAAGTTTTCATATTTAGCATAGAAATAAGTGCTTCTTTTTAAGACAAATGAAGCTTAAAAATAGCTAACAAAAAAGTTGGGCCTTATTTTTTGGGAAAAGGCTAATTATATTCACGTTACAATTTTTATTTGTTGTACCATAGTTTAATTGTATTTAAGGTTTTAAACTTTTGTTCGTTATAATACTTATATTCCTAACTTTTTTCATCGAATTATTATCTTCAACTTTTAACTAATTAGCACACCTGATCGTTAAAGATGTATTATGTCAAGATGTTCTTTTTGCATGTTTTGAATTGGATGGAAAAAATAATTTGTCCTACTTTTTCATTCGTTAATTTTTTTTTAAATATGATTGAAAAGTAATTCATTTTATGTCATCCCAACAACATTTCATCTATCGAAATCGTCATTAAAAATGAGATATGCTAATTAATAACATGTTAAGAATACAATACATTGAAAATATTATGGACACGATTGTTATAATAAGCAAATATTGAAGGCTTTAATTGCAATTAAAATGTGATGTAATTCAAAAAAGTTGTGATGTGAATATAATTTAAAAAAAAAAAAACTTTTGCTTATTTTAAGAATTAACTTACTTAAAATACCAAATTACCTCCTGATTTATCAATTTAGAATATACCATTAATTAACACTGTTTATCTACCAAGAATTTAGTAAATTATAACACCTTAGCTTAAAAGAATAGGTGGTCTATATTCATACCACAATTCCTTTTTCGTTCATTTCAATTACTCTAAAATTTCCTAAAATTTGCTCATTAACACACTTATATGTTCAACATTTTTCCATCACATTTATATCATCAATATTTTGCTAGTTAGCATATCTTGTTGCTAATGCCAATTTACTTTTAAAAAAA
>NC_036238.1:14656072-14658685 GCF_002742605.1 Olea europaea var. sylvestris
GGTCGAGGGGGCAGCGTCCCCCGTGGGGGCTTGGGGGCAACGCCCCCGAAAGAGAATTTTATTTTCAAAAGTCTTTGAATATGTACATCTGTTCGTTTTGACATTTACTTCCAACAGATATGTTCTTCATTTCAAGGGACACACCCAATATAGAAGACGAACTTAAAAAAGTATACAATTGATCGTAAATTATATTTTTATTTTTGTTTACAAAACCACATCCTCGAACAACAATAAAATAAAAAAAATGAAAAAAAAGTGTGTAAGTGTCTCCGTGACACACTGCTCCGGAGCAGAGTGTCACGGAGACACTCTCTCCGTGACACACTGTCACGGAGAGTGTGGGGCAGTGTGTCACGGAGACACTTTCTCCGTGACACACTCAGTGTGTCACGGAGAAAGTGTCTCCGTGACACACTGCTATGGTCTGCCAAATTTGTCCCCTTTTTCAAACAATTTCTACTGTTCATTGATGTGTCCATTATTAATTTTTTATTACCTGTTCAACATCTGTGCAAAGGAATCTGTTCGAATAGCATTATTCTATAATAAAAGACAAATCATGAACTATTTGTTGGTCAACACAAACAAATTAATAGAATCTAGTGCAGCAATTTTATTGTAAAAGCTTGATTTTGCTAGCAATAATGCAAAGAATAATCCTCTTCATGTGTGGAATATTCATCTTTTGTAATCTTCGTTATAATACTTATTTAGAATATTTTTTAGTAGGTTTTAATATCAAATATATTTGTGTTTATCTTATTTGATAATTTGGAAACAATGAAAAAAAAAAGAATAAATACAAGAAGTTATTATGTCATAATGGGTCTCGTACTTCTTTCTCTCCTTATAGGTGAACAAACTACATCTAACACATAATTCTTACTTCACTATTTAGTAACATATGTATTTCTAATTTAGATTATTAAAAAATATTTATTTTAAAATCTGCTAATTTACTTATAAGTTAAAATTTAGGTGTCCTCAATTGAAATTTTACTAAAATTCTTTAAAATCTATGTATTCTTGATAAATCGTGGTTTTATAAGGATTTCATTAATTTTAAAAGATTTGAATGGATTTCAAGCTTAAAAATACTCATAATTTTTACTTTTTAAATTTCAATATTTTTAACGAGATTCTTATGGATTTTATAGAAATTTATTCAAATTCATGAAATTCATTAGAATTTATTATCTTTTAAAATTTATTAAAATTTTAGATGATAACATCCCGTAAAAATCAAGTTTTCATATTTAGCATAGAAATAAGTGCTTCTTTTTAAGACAAATGAAGCTTAAAAATAGCTAACAAAAAAGTTGGGCCTTATTTTTTGGGAAAAGGCTAATTATATTCACGTTACAATTTTTATTTGTTGTACCATAGTTTAATTGTATTTAAGGTTTTAAACTTTTGTTCGTTATAATACTTATATTCCTAACTTTTTTCTTCGAATTATTATCTTCAACTTTTAACTAATTATCACACCTGATCGTTAAAGATGAATTTTGTGAAGATATTCTTTTTGCGTGTTTTGAATTGGATGGAAAAAATAATTTGTCCTACTTTTTCATTCGTTAATTTTTTTTTAAATATGATTGAAAAGTAATTCATTTTATGTCATCCCAACAACATTTCATCTATCGAAATCGTCATTAAAAATGAGATATGCTAATTAATAACATGTTAAGAATACAATACATTGAAAATATTATGGACACGATTGTTATAATAAGCAAATATTGAAGGCTTTAATTGCAATTAAAATGTGATTTAATTCAAAAAAGTTGTGATGTGAATATAATTTAAAAAAAAAAAAACTTTTGCTTATTTTAAGAATTAACTTACTTAAAATGCCAAATTACCTCCTGATTTATCAATTTAGAATATACCATTAATTAACACTGTTTATCTACCTAGAATTTAGTAAATTATAACATCTTAGCTTAAAAGAATAGGTGGTCTATATTCATACCACAATTCCTTTTTCGTTCATTTCAATTACTCTAAAATTTCCTAAAATTTGCTCATTAACACACTTATATGTTCAACATTTTTCCATCACATTTATATCATCAATATTTTGCTAGTTAGCATATCTTGTTGCTAATGCCAATTTACTTTTAAAAAAAAGTTCGTTAGAAGTTTATTCATATTTTTAAATAAAAAATATACAAATACAAATACAAATACAAATACAAATTTTTGACGGTCATTCAAAGCATACTAAAAAAATATTAAGACAAAAATGATCATCATGGACAAAATGAGCTAATTAATAAAATATCGATAATAAAAATATATTGAAAAAAGTTGAGAATATAAGAGTAATAACGGACAAAAATTAGGGACCTTTCGTAGAATTAAAAAGTAGTGCCTTTAAAAGAAATTGTGGTGTCACTTTAACCATTATAAAAGTATTTAAATTCTCAAACACAAATTGCTTAAATTACTTAATAAGTACAATTCATCCAAACATGAATTATAAAATCATAACCTTACTTTTTTATTAAAAAAAAAAAAAAAGGGCTCATCCTTTCTTCAAGGACACCCAAACATGTTCCTTCCACCCTCATTTGTGGGATCTCAAGTAGGTCATATCACATGCAT
>NC_036238.1:14658982-14668221 GCF_002742605.1 Olea europaea var. sylvestris
GGCTCATCCTTTCTTCAAGGACACCCAAACATGTTCCTTCCACCCTCATTTGTGGGATCTCAAGTAGGTCATATCACATGCATTTTTGTGGTATAACAATTATTATATTATATAATGATTAATTACAATTGTAACTTGCTTGGATCAGCCAAAATTTGCTCTATAGAACTATGGAAGTGTGGGCTAGAAAATTCACTCCCATAGATTTCCATTGCCAAAATACAGAAATCTCAATCAACATTGAAAGATTTGGAGAAGAAAAGGCATAATTTTTATTTTCCCAAGTAGGATCACTACCGATATTCCTTACTATGAATAGGATTATTCGTTTTATAATTAATGTACATGTAAGAAATACCGAATTTTGTCGCCCTTGACTTCCTAGACATATTTAGTCCTTATTAAATAATATAATGTATAATATTTATATTTTTTAAACCTATATAATATTGTACAATTCTTCATATCAATTGTTGGTTAAAACCCTAAAAAATATGAAGGAAAGGGATGGATTTTAAAACCCACTTATTAAATCGTACATTTTACAGTTTTTGGTAAATGGAATTATTGGGGTTTTGAGATAATAATTAAAAAAATATCAAAATGAGCCTTATATTCATAAATTTGAGGTTATATTTATTAGAAGAGTCCATGCATTTTATTGCTAATAATCACCACAATATATGCTAGTTTAATTCAGTGAAACGAAAAACATAAAAAGGTTAAATTTTTTATTTTTAAAGATATTAATATGATTTTTATAATATAAAATGCAAGCAAGAAAAAGGTGACAAAACTATCAAATATATGATTTATTTTTCTTTAATTATTTCATAAACTATGTGGTATTCATTCATTTCTGCCCCTATTTATTTAAGCTATGGCTATAAAAATCAAGGGAACTAACAAGAAAGGTCCCAAATTTTACTCAATATTGCACTTTATTTCAAAAACTTTATAAGGAACGTTTATGTCTCCAACTCTTACTTCATCCTTGATCCTAGGGACAAATGAAGCCATTACATATGAACATAATGCGTACACTCAATCTCTTTCGACATAAGATTGGTTAACACTCAACTTCAATAAAATCAATAAGAGAAAAACAAAAAAAGAAATGTACCAAAAAAGACCACATACTCACCCTAATGGCAATTAGTCATTGGTCTACTATTCTTATTAAGGTTGGTACTTTAATAATTTGTTTGGTCCGATATTTTTGTTAAGAAAACAATGTTAAACTTAGCCCTTATTTGAGCCACATTATTTCCATAAAAATGCATATTTGAATAGTATATTAATGAGAAATGTGATTTGAAAAATAAGAAAAAATAAATTAGTTGTATTTAATATATTTTATTTAAAAATGTATAGTTGAAATGGTATCAAATTATTTTTTAAGAATATATTTTTTGGAAAGAATGTTGAAAACAAGGTCTTATATCATAAACGTGTATTTGACGTTTTGAGCATTCAAAGCATGAGTATTAAGCATTTAAATAAAATTCTAAAAATTAAAAAATTTTAAAAACTAAAATATAAAATTCTTAAAAAACTTTAAAATTCTAAAAAAACATTAAATTAAAATTAAATAAATTATAAAAAGTAAAAAAATTCAAAAAATAAAATTCAAAAATGCTAAAAAATAAAATTCTAGAGAATTATGAAAAAATAATTTTTAAAAAAATAAAAAATAAAAAAAATTCAAGCTCTTAATGGTTATTTACATAAAAGAATCTAAAAATATATATACTTAAATTAAAATAGATAAAAATTCTCAATCCATATTATTATTTTTTTATTTTGATTTCTTATATTTTTTTAAAGTTAATTTATTATTATTTTATTTTGTCTTACTTTTGTAGCGGAATAAAATATTTTAAAAAATATATTACTTGATAACATGCTAACGAAAAATTATTCCATTTTACTGAATAATTTAATTCCATGAAATAAAGCCCCCCGTTTGGTGGAGATTAAGATTAGATTTTTAGTAGATTTTAATAAAAGTTAATGAAGTGTGTGATTGAAAAATTATGGATCCCATAAAATATGTGGTTAAAATTAATTGTCAACTTTGACTTAAATTAAAATTTAGATTTTAATACGTACCAAACAGGGGGAAATTTCATCAAATAATCTCTCAAAAATTTAAACCAAATGTATTTTCTAGTTTTGTGTCATAAGAAATTGTTTTTCAGAATGAACAAACAAACACCTTTTTAGCGGTCCTAAAATAGACCATTAAAATATAAAATTGAAAATGAAGTCAAAACTAAAACACATACTAACTGGATCCTAAATTTTTAATATGGTATAAGAGCTCACTAAACTCAAATGAGCATTTTGATTTATCTAAAACTTAAACGAACAATCAAATTTCAAGATTAATATTCACCATCTTTTGAGAACATGTTAAAAGTATAATTCAAAATAGTGAACCTTTAAGTTAATGAACTACTCCTCCTAACACGATGAACATTTTGAGATGAACAGACTCAATAGTTCTCCCTCCTTCCATGCACACAATTTGTCACAAACATTTTCTCCACCTCTAACAAGAGCTCACTCCGTCTTTCCTATTTCTATTCATTATATGTCAATGTTTATAACAACCTAGCATGGATTATGACTTTGTCATACCGTATGCTTTTTTTAATCCAAATTGCATTTAGACAAGGATTGTGGGTGTGCGTACATTCAACCATCAAAGGTTGCTAATGGTGGTTGTAGCTGGTCTTGATGGCAATTGTAGCGATGGTTGGAGGTAGGATGATGGAGTTTAAGAGTGCAAGTGGTTGTGAGGGAGATTTTTCCAAAATTTCGACTTTTTACCTTATCCCCTTGCTCTCCTCTCCTTTTCAATGTTACCCTTTTTTGTTCCTTATTTTACTAAAGTTGGAACTTAGAAATCTACATGCAAAACGCAAGAGTTGGTTCTTATTTATGTACCCAGCGATGAAAAAAGGGAATATCGCAGCGACGGTCCCCAACTTTTCTTTTGTATTACATTTTCGTCACACACCATTGTTTACCAAAATGTGTAGTTGGGTTTCTTTCTCCCGCCACCCCCTAAAAATTATAAGGAATGTGGTAGACAGGTAGTAGAGGTTTCTAAGTTTCATGCGTGTTGCATTTTGGTTCCTCTCCCACATCCCAAACAACTTCCAATCCCCAACCCACCAAGGCCTACTCCAAGGCTATCTACTCATGCTAATCATGTTCGGGAGTTGTTTATAAACTGTTTAAGTTATAAACAAATAGAAATAAGTGGTAAAAAAATAGATAGTACATGCGACTTCTACAAAAATTTGTGAATAAAAAGTTGTTTGACGTATTATAGACATAACCAAACAAGGGCATTGACCATCGCTCCCTAAACTCTACAAGCTTTCACAATTCCCCCGATATTTGCAAGGCTTGTATTCTACCAAAAGATTCCGAAGCTCCATAAAGATGAGCTACAAAAATGAAGAAGAATATATGAAAGGTCATCCTTCTAAACCCACAACAAAGACGCTACAAAACCTACTTACTACAGTTCTATCGTAGCATCACTAAGGTTGATCCACTCGCCACAACCCTAACTTCTTGTATTCTCCACCTTTAGAGTTCACCAATGATTGCAACAAAGTAGGATATTTAGGAATCCTTTTGAATTTTTTGTGTTGAAATGGATTTTGTTTAGGGAAAAAAACTATTATTGAGCTTATTTGATTTCTATTTTTCTCAAAATACATTTTTTTTCTTCTTTTCAATCACTCTTTCTTCAATAAAATAATATTACATGTAAATTCAAAAATTTTCTTTATTTTTTAACCACACATTTTTTATAAATTCTACTATTCCAAAATACATTTTTCCAATTTAATGGGGCTCAAACAAGTCTATACTTGACACAATCTTATTACGCCTATGTCTGATCCCTATTTCTTCAAAACTCATTTTTAAATAGATTGATGGACAAGAAATTTAATTTAAATGACAGAACTCATAAAATCTTTATCCATCAATGAATTAATATGGCACATCATCTTCAGTATTCATTTAAACCTCTCTTTCTTTCCCATATATAAATATATAAGTAAAAGTAAATAGTAAGTTTACATTATTTTTAATTTTGCTTAATCCTTGTTTGAGCCCCATTTTTTTTTAAATGTATTTTTAAATAGTGTTTGGACTTCATTTCAACCAAACATTTTCAATAAAATAATATTACACGCAAATTAAAACTTTCTTTAATTTTTAACCACACATTCTTTTATTAATACACTATTTAAAAATACAATTTTTTTTTTTTACAAAATAGGGCTCGAACAATTTTTTCTTCGCTTACAAGTATTAACAAATTAGTTCATCTTTAAATCACCATGTAAATGTAGCGCTTGCACATACAACTAAGTCGTTATGTTGAAAAAGATAAAACATACATTCAACGTCTTAACACAAAAGCTCCTTGCCTTTGGGATCAAAGATGAAAAAAAATAAAGTTATTTAGGTTTTTTTTTTTTCAAAGAAGTCTAGCTCTGACATTCCAACAAATCATCCACTTAAAAGGACCCTCCGCTCATTTTATCATTTATTTAAGTTCTTGAGATTTTCAATCGCTCTTTTTAATGAGAATGAACAGTAAATGAATGACGGTTCTTAAATGAGGTAGCTAAAGGTCATGACCTAAATGCTCCTTTTTAAAGGTAAAAGTTTAATGTGCAATACCGACTAAAGATCAAGGATCTCCACGTATATTTCCCTTTTTTTAAATCAATCAAAATCATTATGCACCAGTGTCGGCACATATCATCATGGTCATCATCATTGTTCCCTATTCCCATCTCCACAGCTCCTTCTCTCTTCATTTCCATATTTTCTGACTCTCTTCTGAAACGTCGCCCCCACCTTCCAAATCACCATTTCTCTGCATATATACCTATATGTGCAATTACACACAATCCTATATAATGTAAATTCATTATAAAAATTATTATGGGGTTTTATGTTTTTGTTTAATTCTCTCTGAAGTCTTCATATTTGACAACTCGATCGAAGATCAGGTTTTTTATATCATAATCCATGTATATACAATATCTTAGTTTAGGGTTGGAAACTTAGGGGAAAAAAAGTCAAAGGCTCGAGGGTTTTCTGAATTTTGGTTTCTGGGGAATGCTATATTTGAAACAACCAGTTGGGGGTGATGATGGGGTTTAGGAATTTGGGATAATAGTAAAAAAATTTCCGTTTAAATTGAATGCCTGTATGATTGATTCCCGAGCCAGAGGCTCGGGGATCGGAGAACCACAACCAATGGCTGACGTGCCGAGGAATGTGAAGCAGCAATTGCAGGAAGTACAACCGGATTCTCCTCCACCACCGCCGCATGCGGGATTTATGCAGAAATTTAGACTCTATGAAACTCGATCGGTATAATGTTTAAAGTCATTTGTAACTTTTAGGAATTATATTGATTTTAAAATGCAATCTTTGATTCCTGTACTATTTCGGAATGCAAAATGTGGTGTTTCAAGGCTTTTGTAGATCAACGTGAACTACGTGGGTAAATTCGTATAATCACTTTGAATTATTAATTTGTAGAGGCCTGTGTACGTTAATGTTATCTATAGGGTTTGGATGTGGCTGGATTTCAAATTTATTACATGGCAATCAATTGAAGAGCTAACCAAATACTTGATTGATGGAGTTTTCAGATTTTTTTGGGACATACACGAGATTCTGTTTGAGTTGTCACATGAGTCGATTTTAAAATGTCTTTCTGAACTGCAGTGGTGGACGACTGGACGTTAGTTTAGTAAATATGCTAGACGCACATTTTATATTTCCACGTGCTAGGAATTCACATGTTTGTATTGAAGACGTTTTTCTACATATATCAGCATTAACAGTGCACTAAAATATAATCATTTTCTTGCATTCTCCCTAGCTTTTATCGCTGTCTGTTTGTCGCCTAGCCGTGAAAATAGGTAGTAAAAGAAAAACATCAGAAGGTTAGAAATTAGTATATCATGTGTTACTGGAAAGCACAATGGATTTGTCTTCTTTTTACACTTCCTTATTTACATAGAGATAATGTGCAAATTCAATTTTTTCTCCAACTACTTTCCAATGTATTAGTTTGCTGATTTTGGATTGCAGAAATTCTATATGGTAGGAAGGAACCAAGGCAGAACATATTGGAGAGTTTTAAAACTTGACAGGTTGGAACCTTCCGAACTTAACATTCGTGAAGATTCTACGACATATACAGAGAGGGAGTGCTCTGACCTATTGAGAAGAATACATGAAGGAAACAGGGCTACAGGAGGACTTAAGTTTGTCACTACTTGTTATGGCATCGTTGGTACGTAGATAAAGGAGATCTTACTCTTTTCTACTCGAGGCTGGTAACCCTAATTTTTCCAATCTATTTACTGTCTTTTTTTTCTTTTTTTTTTTTTTGGTTTCAGGGTTCATTAGATTTCTGGGGCCTTATTACATGGTACTCATAACAAAAAGAAGGCAAATTGGTGCAATCTGCGGTCACAATGTTTACGCTATCTCTAAAAGCGAGATAATTCCTCTTCCAAATTCTGCAGTGAGATCTGGCACGGCTAACAATAAGAATGAAAACAGGTTAATGCTTTTCTGTGTTGAACATTTCGTTTTCATATATAATCTTTAAGCACAAAGGAATGCAGTGCGAGTTCTTATGGTCTTTCATTTGAATTTCGTGGACCATTTTTGGTTATGTTTGAATGTATAAATGTTGGTATCATTTGAGATGTGATTGAAGCCTGCGCTACGATAGGTGAGAGAGCGTAATGCTGGAATATACATATCATCTTTCTGTATCAATCTCTCACTTTGGCATTCGATACAATTGGTCGATTTTCAATAGTACTGCCATATATATTATATTTGTCTTATTTCCTGATAATTACCTCCAGCCAAAAGAAAAATCTAAAAACTATAGGGAAACTATGCACTTAGAAGCATGGATACAATACTACATATTAAGTCAATAAATAGGTAGTATGATTTAAGTTGAGATTTCATTGCATTCTTTACCTAATTGCCTCTACATATTAGCTTCGCGAAAAAGTTATATGTTATTGCTGATTTCCATTTCAGGCTATAGGATGAAAAAATTTCATGTTTTTCAAACTTGATTGTAGCTTTAAATTTCGATTTTTGTTGATGAATACTATTCACAAAAGCGCTGTTGATGAACTTGTTTGTTTTGTACCTTGTAAGTTATTATTCTTTTCCAAATGTTTTCTGCACCGATCCCTTTCCCTTGAAATTTGAGCTTGATTGTTGTTACTAACAAGTACTGTACTATTTATATGGTTGCGAAGGTACAAGAAGCTTTTGTGCATGGTTGATCTTACTAGGGATTTCTACTTTAGTTACTCCTACCATGTGATGAGAAGTCTCCAGAAGAACATGTGTGATAATGAGACAGGACAAGTCTTATATGAAACTATGTTCGTCTGGAATGAGTTTCTTACTCGTGAAATGCGAAATATTCTGCAGAATACTAGTTGGACTGTTGCATTGGTTTATGGCTTCTTTAAACAGGTTAGCTTCTGTGACTGTCTTCATGAGTTGCTGTTGGTCCGGTTTCTTTGCCCAAGTTATCTGGTGTATTTGTTTCATAATTCACCAGTTCTGTCATGAATTTCTCTGTTACTCTTTGCTCTCTTCACTCTGATTATTTGTCACACATTTATAATATTGCCAGCTGCATTTGTTGCAAGCATTAACAGCTTGATGTGTTGTTCATTGCTTATGCTTGATCAATCCAGGCTACACTTCCTATATCAGGGCGGGAATTCAAGCTGACTCTAATAGCAAGACGTTCACGGTATTATGCTGGAACAAGGTCAGAAGGCAAATATAAATGTGATAAATATAATCATATTACCTATTACTCATTAAAGTTGCGTACTTTCTCCAAGGCCTACATTTTCCCAAAATTTGCCGCAAACCTCTCTGAGATTTTTAGTAAGTTTTTACGTAGTCTTCTTTTGTCCGAAGAAATGATACATTGAAATAATGATCACTATTGAGATCAACACATCTGAGAATGTTTGGCCTATGTGTGATTCTGGGTAATAGCTTATTAAAGGATCAGTCCATTTATTTATATGACTTCCAAACAAACGTGTCTATGTAGTTTACATGTCAAAGATTACTTTCTCCGAGGCATTATTCAAATGTTCATATACATTGCCTATGGTCCTGTTGGACTATATTTATTTAATTGTCCACATTATTGTTAATGGGAGATTCTGTGTAATTGGTTTTTTAAGATAATCAATCCCCCTTTTTTTTTTTTTTTTTTGATTTCCAAAGAAACCTATTGAATTAGCTATGTCTACTATTACATATTATCCTGGAGTTAGTGTTATTCTATCACTGTACTCATTGTGTTTCCTTATCAATGCCTAATTCAATCATTCTTTTTTGCTCTCCTCCCAAAGCAAACAAACAGTTTCTTTTCCATATTTCTTGTTTTCTGCCCTCTATAGCCCTTACACCCAAATCACCAATTAACCATCACGACGATTAGTAAGCTGCCTGCCACTACCATTGCCTGTCACCTACAAAATCACAAATTCCATCATTGTGATCATTTGCATGCCACCGTGACTATCAGTCCCATCTCTGCCTTTTAAATGATATCGTGAACCAAGACCCTTAAATGACCTCTAAACTGGTTTCAACCTGTTGCCTTCAAAGCTCCAATCCCAGATACACTGGAATCATCACATGATCGCAATCCTTACTTTTTCAAACTTCCATGCCCTGTACTGATCCTCAGTATTACGAACATTACAAGAGGTCAAAAAGCCACTAGCATGATATGAGTTCCAAAATAGCTACCAAGCACTGCTATAAGCCACATGTTGAATCTTTTTATCTTTGCCATTTTGCATTAGAGACGGAGAATTCATGTTGGAAATTGATGGACAAGTACTAAATATGGGTGTAGTGCTGTAGACATGGTCGTATTAGTCTTTGTGTACAGGAGGCTGGTAATGGAGGTTTCCCTTGAAGATTCTTCTCCATTTATTTTTTTCTTCAATTTCTTCCTCTTGGTTGGGGTGGAGTTTGTTTTGCCGGTGATTTTGTTTGACTAGTTGTAATAAGTTTATAGCGGTGATGGTGCTTTATTCTGCTAATGGTGGTGCACTGCTGGTGTAATTTTTGGATTGCTTGCTACATGTTGGGGGTGATGAGAG
>NC_036238.1:14668808-14731001 GCF_002742605.1 Olea europaea var. sylvestris
TGTGTTTTTGGCATCTTTTATGGGCCAAAACTCCTGTTACTGGGTTAGCTTCATCGGATGTGTGTAGTAAGAGGAAGTTATTTTTTTATTGTCTTGTTTCGTACTTATCTTCTCCTTGCACTTACGTGCCTGAACACATTGTCTCTACATGTGTATTCTTTTTCACTGTTAATAAGTTTCTCGTTTTCGTTAAAGAGATTAAGTGAATGAAATTGGCTGCTTATATGCTAAGGTTTGAGAAGCAAATCTGTTGTGGTTGGATCTAAGTAACTTCTGGTTGACATTCTGCAGTGACATGATCACTTGCCTTTCGGTCTTCCATTAAATGAGAATATTAAGCATTCATTCTGGTATTTTAATGTGATTATGGTTTACCATTGAGTTGTAAATTCACATGAACTAAAACACTATCAACCATGAAAGCTACATTTTGGACTTAGAAAGCCTATTTCTCTCAAAGACGTGTTCCAGAAAATACACCTTTTTCCTTGGATCTTTTTTCTTACATGATTTGAGTCTTAGTTAGCTTTTGCAGTTATAGTGTTCAGTGCTAGCTTTTGATTTCTCGTCATCTTACCGTGCATATCAGTTAACAATTGGGTAATTGTTATTGTTTTCTTTTGTAATTTGCTGTGCTATGTGGTAATGGCATTTACCTTTTGGTGCCATTTGCCCTTTTTTTTTTGAAAAGTCTGGGAACTTCTTCCACCCCGTTTCCCTCCTCTTTTGCTACTTTAGAACCTTGAATTTTTTTTTCTTTAAATATAGATATCTGAAACGAGGGGTGAACGATAAGGGAAGAGTTGCAAATGACGTTGAAACTGAGCAGATTATATTCGAGGATGTTCCAGAAGGGTTCCCTACACAAATAAGTTCTGTTGTCCAAAATCGTGGCTCAATTCCTCTATTCTGGTCACAGGAAACTTCACGCCTGAATCTTAAGCCTGACATTATATGTATGTTCTAGCTACTATCTTGTTTTTCTGTCTAAAGATTGAATAATCATCTAAATACTTTACAAAATGATGTTTATTTTACAGTGTCAAAGAGGGACCAAAATTATGAAGCTACGAAACTTCATTTCGAAAATCTTGTTGAGAGATATGGGAATCCTATTATTATTTTGAATTTGATTAAGGTGAGAGGATTTTATCTTGGCTTTTGTACTCGAGTGTCATGTGAACAGGTTAATTCCTTATTTTGTTATGCGTTGAACTAGTTAAGCTTAAAGAATGAACTTATGCACCACCTAATGAAAGCAATTTTTATAACAGACAAATGAAAACAAGCCTCGAGAGTCTATTCTTCGCACAGAATTCGCTAATGCAATTGAAGCTATTAATAAAGATCTGTCTGAGGAGAATCATCTTAAATTCCTTCACTGGGATTTGCACAGACATTCTCGGAGGTATCGGTTGTTCCATTTTAAAGACATGCTGATGCTTGTTTTTGAGATATAGCTGATCTTTTTTCTGTCTTCTTGTTCTTCTCGTGTTTTTTGCTTTTGATTTTCCACCAGCAAAGCTACAAACGTTTTGCTACTTTTGGGGAAGGCTGCTACATTTGCATTGACACTGACAGGTTTCTTCTATTGTGAAGTTACACCAGATTTGCAATCAGAGGGATTTCTCAAATGTCCCTGTTTTGAGTGAGTTTTCTCATTCTATTCCACTCTCTTTGAACAATTTTTGAAATGATTTATATGGTGTCACTTATAAGAATCTTTGTCACTTGGTCATCTGATGATATTTGTTTGGATAGTATTTTAAAACCTGAAGAAAACTTGTGATAATTTAGTAGCACAACATTTTACTGGAATACTTTGGTACTTGCTCAATATCGTGATATCTAATATAGAATTACTAACATTTTTCCTGGCTGTCGAATTGTGGCTGTGATGTTTCTTTTATGTTTATTGGGTAGTCAAATGAATGTTTAAAAAAAAAAAAAAAAAAAAAAAAAAAGTGAGCATCCATTATGAGATAGAAAGGAACTTTTTTTTTTTTTTTTTTTCTCTTATTGATAGTAATTAACATTTTATATGAGAATGCAAGTTCTTGTATTGTCTAAATAGAAAAAGGTTTCTTTGGTAAGTGGTTCAGAGTTCAATGTCATATTTCTTTCCCTGAAGCTGATGTAAAATTTCAATCCATTGACTTACCAAAATGCTTAGATACCATGGTCTTATATAGTGCAATTATTATTTAGAAAATAAATGGACGGGATTTGAGAATTTTTTGTGTTACTATGAATATGTTAGGATGCTGAAAGAAAAGTTTGCAATGATTGTATGCAGTGTTAAAAATTAATGATCAAGCGCGCTTCAAAGCGAGTCATCCAAAAAAGTGCTTTAACCGCTGATCGCTGGGCACTTTTGGGAGGCGAATGCCTCAAGGCTTGTGAAGCCTGCGCTTCTGAGTTGTTCAATCTGTTTATTTGTTCAGAATTGTTTGCTTTAGCTGTGGGCCGACAAAACATTAAAAGCTTGTGCTTTCTGATTGGGAATAGCCCACTACCCACAAAGTAAAATAATAGGTTTATAATAAAACAAGGGTACATTTTCAGTATTTTATATTTTATTAGTTTATTTGTGTTTGTGTGCATGTTTCACTTTAAATAATTCTATTGTAAATTTTAGGCATTGTTTATGCTCCTTTATAGGTTTATTGTTATTGTTTTTTTTCTCTTTCCATTTTTTTGTCTTAATTTATATGATTGTGGTGAGGCTTACGCCTCAAAAGCCTCAAGGTTTATGCCCTGCCTCACCAAGGAAAAAGATCTTAGTACCCAATTTAGCATTTTTAAACATTGGTTGTGTGATGCAGGAATATTGTTGCACCTAGCATGTTGGCCACAAGATACTGTGACACAGAAAATGAGAAACATTGTGTTGATGAGATTGAGGATTCAGATAGCTCTGACAGAAAATCTAGCGTTTCTACTTGTAATCCTGCTGTCAAGTCACCAACGTTTCAAAGGGGAGTTCTCAGGACAAATTGCATAGATTGTCTGGATCGCACCAATGTGGCTCAATATACATATGGTTTGGCTGCTTTGGGTCATCAATTGCATGCCCTAGGAGTATCTACTTCGACAAAGATAGACCTTGATGATCCTTTGGCTGATGAATTAATGTGTCTTTATGAGAGAATGGGAGATACTCTTGCACACCAGTATGGTGGCTCAGCTGCTCACAACAAAGTAAGCCACCTTATCATTCTCTATTTTTGATTTTGGTAGAGTTGAGTTCGATACGAAGTAATTTATGTCTAACAGGTGTATACAGAATTAATGTACTATAATAAAAGAGACTATATTCTTGGAAATTGTAAATGTAGTTGAAAATTCTACCAGTTTACTATTGAATGTCATGTCGAAAATTTGAGTTACTTGCAGAAAATAAGTGATTTCTACTGCCAATGGGAAGTCAATTTTTAGTCTCCTCTATTCCATGAGATATGGATTTCCATCAGTAATATTTATCTTGATATAGCTATGTGTGGTGGTTTTTCTCATCAACATGGCCCAACATGAAAAGCCAATTTATGTCTAATCTGTTGCCAGAAGTATTCTTCCATCGGTGGTTCATAAACTAGTCGATTCATTTAGTTGATCAAAATGTTCGAACAATTTTGACATTTAGACTAATTTTTGCTACAAGAATGGGCCCTACCCTAACAAATGTTGTGCTCCTGGTGGTACCCACTAAATGTGAGTTGAGTGTATGGTTCTTATTGTTTTATCTTGTTACTTTTCAACTTTAATGTTTCGTTTAGAGTCAAAGTCAGTTTGCTATCTATCACAGGGTCAGCACAAAAAATCTCTTGGTGAATATATATATTGTCATTCTTTTGTTGTAGCCATTTTATTTTCAGTTATGACGTTCGAAATATTTTTTCAACTTTATTTAATTATTTTTTTAGATTTTCTCTGAGAGAAGAGGTCAGTGGAAAGCTGCAATCCAGTCCCAGGAATTTTTTCGAACTCTACAGCGTTATTACAGCAATGCATACATGGATGCAGAGAAACAAAATGCCATTAATGTGTAAGTTAGTAGTGGTAACGATCTTACTTATGCTTTCTGAACTTTTACGTGATAGAGAAGTCCTGGATAATGAGATGGATTGTGTGGGGGAGTTAAGGAACATTCCAATTTCAGCCAGATTTTCTTTATCCTCAATTGAACATGTTTCAATGGATCAAGAGAGAGTTTTGTCTGTCGTTTCAAAGACTTTCTTGTTTAAACTACCATTCTTTTTTTTCAAGTTGATCAAATGACGCGTTCATTGAAATTAACGGTTCATATGTATTTGAGCAGATTTTTGGGGGATTTTCTACCTCAACCAGGTAAACCGGATGTGTGGGAACTGGATTCTGACCAACATTACAATGTGGGGAGATATGGGCAGTCAAATATTGATGAAAATGGAAGGTATGGTGGGAGATAGTTATCTGTGGAAATGCTTATAATCTCTTTTACGTTTATGGGAAAATTTGCCCCAATTTTCGCATGCATTTTTTGCCTTAGGACTTCCATAACTATCTGTGGAAATGCTTATAATCTCTTTTACGTATATGGCGAAATTTTACAAAATTTTTGCCGAAGGACTTCCATCTGACTTCTAGATTGCCCAAATTTTGATTTGTTCGATAAGCTAAAAATTCATGTTGGACCAATATATATATTCTCTTCAGGATGGAATTGATTTATTTATTACTGGTCCAAGATGTACTGCTGTATTTGTTGCAAACAAATTTGTGGGGGACTAATATATTTTTGTGATAGCTCAGTAACTCTTTCTATAGCCGTGTGGTGGTAAGATGATGTTCATTCGTGTTTTCTGTGTCTAGATTACTTTTTAAAAGATCATGGTCAGATGGAAACATTCTTAGTGAAAGTCACTCGCCCACATCCACCTCAAAATCCAATATGGGCTTTTCTAGTGCTGGGTTATCAGACAAGCCAAAAAGAGAATGCAAAATGCTTTCCGAGTCAACACCAGTAATATCAGCTTCTGAAAGTGACGTAACATGTTCAAGGTACTCTTCTTTTCCTACTAATGTGTACATGTATGCTTAATTTTTTGTGTGAATTTTTAAATAAGAACTACCAATTTTGTATGTAGTATGTGCTGCATTAATATTTAATGCATCCTCTGTTTGGTCAAAAGGGTGGGAGAGTAGATGGAACAGAAAATGTGATGTATGATTTTCCATCAAAAAAGCACCTATTTACCTCTCTGTTTTGTAGATAGGATAGAGATGGGAGAGAATTAACTTTTGAAATTGGGGGTGATTTAAGATTGTTGTGTTTATGCATGTGTAGGGGGTGGGCTGGACTCAGAATCCACCATATCATTCCCTCCTGTTTACCCTTTTTCTTAACAGTGGAAACATTTACTATATCCAATTTCCAATTCATAATTTCCTCTTACATCTTCATCACTTCAATACTTCACAGGGTCACTTTTAGGAACTTCATAGCTTCACCATTTTTAGATATAACAAGCCCCATCATCGAAAATGTTTGTTAGACTGTCAACAGAAGAAAAACAAATCGTAGCTCAAAGCTGTCTGATCCTTGGACATTGATTTTGATTGAGTTCCATAAAGTTGGGAAAATTACTCTTCTTTTTTGCTCCGAGGACTGAGATCATATTGCTTAAACATTTTGCTAAACAACTATTAAAGATTATGGATTGAATTTCCTGTCTATTTCTTATCTTTGAAGGTTGTGAACTTATTGCATTGTCTGCATCTACGTTGGAATCTGCTCGGTCTCTTCTGTTTGTTCTTGTAGTTCTTTTGTATAATATTGATTTTCTAGCATCGACATGGGAGGATGAAATATCATCTCTTGAACGAGTAGCTCTATTGTTGTTTACATTATCCGGAGGAGAAGCTCAGCTCTACTGCTTTATAGTTACTTGTTTTTTAAATATTTACCCGGAATTTAATATGTGAATTTGCACAGTTGTGTGCTTATTTCAGTATAAATTTTATCGGTTTACAGGATACAGACTTGGGCAATTTTAGAATATGGTAATGTATAAAAATTTTACGTTTGTTTCATTATCTGCCATCTTGTATTGGTCTAGTCTGACAAACAAGCATGTGCGTGCCCGCACAACATCTCTGAAGATGGAATGATGTCACCTAAAGAATTTAAAGCTGGAAATAATTCATTGAAATGTGTCTTCTTTTGATATCAAAAGAAAATTTCCTTGGCTAATCTGTCAACATTTTCACATCTGCAGGTACACCCCTTCAGTGCCATCTGTGGAGCTTCGTGCAGAAATGCAGAGAGATGGCTGCCTTGAACATGAAAATGTAGACACGATTGACTGCTCGAACTTCGTTGACTTAGATTGGCTTTCCTCTGGAACTTCATGCGAGGAAGAGTCATTGGAAAGGTACTCCTATTTAGAGTCGCTTGAATTTCTTTTTTCTTTAAGATACTATGGGTGATGACTTCTTGGTGCTTCATGGACGGGAGTAATCTTTTCTAGAAAAATGAATGATGTTACTTTGTTTCCTCGCTATTGAAATCTCTTGAAAATATATGATCAGAACCTTTGGCTTATCCAGGGAATGGACCATTTCACATTGAAACTTGCTATTTCCCTTTTCTGTTATTTGGCAAGCAAGTTAAGTTGCTTTAGATCCATTATTCCTTACCCGTATTATCTTTCTTTTCTTGCAAGTATGTACAGGTTTCTTTCGTATAACTTTTCTGTGAATTTGTAATTGATCTCAACTCTTTTCTTACATTTGAGGTCTGTTTGACATTGTTGTGGTTGAGGTCGTCTATTCCTAGCTCTCATCACCCTCTTTCACTAGTGCAGTTGAAATTGTTAATATGGTTCTCAATGTCTATTCCGAAATTATTTTGAATATACATGGCCTCCTTATTTTAGCCTTCTCCAACTAATCCTCCATAATCTCATTCTTTCAGACTAGTAGATATATTGTGTCTAGTTGCTCAATTTATCTAGAAATGAAAACCAGGAAGGGTTTCTCATGTCTGTATTATAAGAACATTTCGTATTGACGTTCGAAATATTTTTTCAACTTTATTTAATTATTTTTTTAGATTTTCTCTGAGAGAAGAGGTCAGTGGAAAGCTGCAATCCAGTCCCAGGAATTTTTTCGAACTCTACAGCGTTATTACAGCAATGCATACATGGATGCAGAGAAACAAAATGCCATTAATGTGTAAGTTAGTAGTGGTAACGATCTTACTTATGCTTTCTGAACTTTTACGTGATAGAGAAGTCCTGGATAATGAGATGGATTGTGTGGGGGAGTTAAGGAACATTCCAATTTCAGCCAGATTTTCTTTATCCTCAATTGAACATGTTTCAATGGATCAAGAGAGAGTTTTGTCTGTCGTTTCAAAGACTTTCTTGTTTAAACTACCATTCTTTTTTTTCAAGTTGATCAAATGACGCGTTCATTGAAATTAACGGTTCATATGTATTTGAGCAGATTTTTGGGGGATTTTCTACCTCAACCAGGTAAACCGGATGTGTGGGAACTGGATTCTGACCAACATTACAATGTGGGGAGATATGGGCAGTCAAATATTGATGAAAATGGAAGGTATGGTGGGAGATAGTTATCTGTGGAAATGCTTATAATCTCTTTTACGTTTATGGGAAAATTTGCCCCAATTTTCGCATGCATTTTTTGCCTTAGGACTTCCATAACTATCTGTGGAAATGCTTATAATCTCTTTTACGTATATGGCGAAATTTTACAAAATTTTTGCCGAAGGACTTCCATCTGACTTCTAGATTGCCCAAATTTTGATTTGTTCGATAAGCTAAAAATTCATGTTGGACCAATATATATATTCTCTTCAGGATGGAATTGATTTATTTATTACTGGTCCAAGATGTACTGCTGTATTTGTTGCAAACAAATTTGTGGGGGACTAATATATTTTTGTGATAGCTCAGTAACTCTTTCTATAGCCGTGTGGTGGTAAGATGATGTTCATTCGTGTTTTCTGTGTCTAGATTACTTTTTAAAAGATCATGGTCAGATGGAAACATTCTTAGTGAAAGTCACTCGCCCACATCCACCTCAAAATCCAATATGGGCTTTTCTAGTGCTGGGTTATCAGACAAGCCAAAAAGAGAATGCAAAATGCTTTCCGAGTCAACACCAGTAATATCAGCTTCTGAAAGTGACGTAACATGTTCAAGGTACTCTTCTTTTCCTACTAATGTGTACATGTATGCTTAATTTTTTGTGTGAATTTTTAAATAAGAACTACCAATTTTGTATGTAGTATGTGCTGCATTAATATTTAATGCATCCTCTGTTTGGTCAAAAGGGTGGGAGAGTAGATGGAACAGAAAATGTGATGTATGATTTTCCATCAAAAAAGCACCTATTTACCTCTCTGTTTTGTGGAGATAGTTATCTGTGGAAATGCTTATAATCTCTTTTACGTTTATGGGAAAATTTGCCCAAATTTTCGCATGCATTTTTTGCCTTAGGACTTCCATAACTATCTGTGGAAATGCTTATAATCTCTTTTACGTATATGGCGAAATTTTACAAAATTTTTGCCGAAGGACTTCCATCTGACTTCTAGATTGCCCAAATTTTGATTTGTTCGATAAGCTAAAAATTCATGTTGGACCAATATATATATTCTCTTCAGGATGGAATTGATTTATTTATTACTGGTCCAAGATGTACTGCTGTATTTGTTGCAAACAAATTTGTGGGGGACTAATATATTTTTGTGATAGCTCAGTAACTCTTTCTATAGCCGTGTGGTGGTAAGATGATGTTCATTCGTGTTTTCTGTGTCTAGATTACTTTTTAAAAGATCATGGTCAGATGGAAACATTCTTAGTGAAAGTCACTCGCCCACATCCACCTCAAAAACCAATATGGGCTTTTCTAGTGCTGGGTTATCAGACAAGCCAAAAAGAGAATGCAAAATGCTTTCCGAGTCAACACCAGTAATATCAGCTTCTGAAAGTGACGTAACATGTTCAAGGTACTCTTCTTTTCCTACTAATTTGTACATGTATGCTTAATTTTTTGTGTGAATTTTTAAATAAGAACTACCAATTTTGTATGTAGTATGTGCTGCATTAATATTTAATGCATCCTCTGTTTGGTCAAAAGGGTGGGAGAGTAGATGGAACAGAAAATGTGATGTATGATTTTCCATCAAAAAAGCACCTATTTACCTCTCTGTTTTGTAGATAGGATAGAGATGGGAGAGAATTAACTTTTGAAATTGGGGGTGATTTAAGATTGTTGTGTTTATGCATGTGTAGGGGGTGGGCTGGACTCAGAATCCACCATATCATTCCCTCCTGTTTACCCTTTTTCTTAACAGTGGAAACATTTACTATATCCAATTTCCAATTCATAATTTCCTCTTACATCTTCATCACTTCAATACTTCACAGGGTCACTTTTAGGAACTTCATAGCTTCACCATTTTTAGATATAACAAGCCCCATCATCGAAAATGTTTGTTAGACTGTCAACAGAAGAAAAACAAATCGTAGCTCAAAGCTGTCTGATCCTTGGACATTGATTTTGATTGAGTTCCATAAAGTTGGGAAAATTACTCTTCTTTTTTGCTCCGAGGACTGAGATCATATTGCTTAAACATTTTGCTAAACAACTATTAAAGATTATGGATTGAATTTCCTGTCTATTTCTTATCTTTGAAGGTTGTGAACTTATTGCATTGTCTGCATCTACGTTGGAATCTGCTCGGTCTCTTCTGTTTGTTCTTGTAGTTCTTTTGTATAATATTGATTTTCTAGCATCGACATGGGAGGATGAAATATCATCTCTTGAACGAGTAGCTCTATTGTTGTTTACATTATCCGGAGGAGAAGCTCAGCTCTACTGCTTTATAGTTACTTGTTTTTTAAATATTTACCCGGAATTTAATATGTGAATTTGCACAGTTGTGTGCTTATTTCAGTATAAATTTTATCGGTTTACAGGATACAGACTTGGGCAATTTTAGAATATGGTAATGTATAAAAATTTTACGTTTGTTTCATTATCTGCCATCTTGTATTGGTCTAGTCTGACAAACAAGCATGTGCGTGCCCGCACAACATCTCTGAAGATGGAATGATGTCACCTAAAGAATTTAAAGCTGGAAATAATTCATTGAAATGTGTCTTCTTTTGATATCAAAAGAAAATTTCCTTGGCTAATCTGTCAACATTTTCACATCTGCAGGTACACCCCTTCAGTGCCATCTGTGGAGCTTCGTGCAGAAATGCAGAGAGATGGCTGCCTTGAACATGAAAATGTAGACACGATTGACTGCTCGAACTTCGTTGACTTAGATTGGCTTTCCTCTGGAACTTCATGCGAGGAAGAGTCATTGGAAAGGTACTCCTATTTAGAGTCGCTTGAATTTCTTTTTTCTTTAAGATACTATGGGTGATGACTTCTTGGTGCTTCATGGACGGGAGTAATCTTTTCTAGAAAAATGAATGATGTTACTTTGTTTCCTCGCTATTGAAATCTCTTGAAAATATATGATCAGAACCTTTGGCTTATCCAGGGAATGGACCATTTCACATTGAAACTTGCTATTTCCCTTTTCTGTTATTTTTTAACATTTTATAACTTACTCTGTATGACCATTATGGGTTCAGAATTTTGGATTTCATGAATCCCACTTTATGAACAACAAACGACCTAGAACTGTTTAATGAGAGATTATTTATAAAAAAGAGAGAGTAAAGTTTCTGAATTAAAGTTTGCATCTAGCTTTTTCACTACCAACGATATTGCTTTTCTACCCTTTTTGATTGATCACATTCCAAATGCATCTGTGCATTACACCAGTGGGTGATTCACAAGTCACGACAATTTATCTTGCACCAAAAGAATAACGGTTTTGTCCGTTTTTTAAGAGATTGAGAATGCTCTCTTCTCTGTTGATAAATATTTTGGATAGACAGACATTGATATTACCTTGTTTCCTGTGTGACATTTGTAGGGAAGGCAGCAGACTGAAACCAACTTGTCTTATAGTAAGGCCCATAACTATGAAGTTCTTGAGGAATTTTCAGATAGTTTCGTTCGGTGGATAATGCATGGAGACGCAATCTGCCATTGAGGTTTTGATTTGGTATCTGCACTGTCATAATTCATGCTGCTCCAGATTTACATGATTGTAGGTTTCTTGGGAGATCCAAGTAAAAGTGGTAAAACAAAATAGGATCATGCTACTTGTACATAAAAATGGTACATAATGGGTTACATAAAATGAAGTTGAGGGAAAAGATTGGATGAAAATGTTGATTGTGTTTTAAATTGATAAATGATAAAGTGGCATGTGGCATTATGTAATCCATTATGTAAAGTTTGATGTACATGCAGCAAGGTCCACCAAAATATATTGTATCAGAATTTTTTGGTCCCATGTTTCTTTGGAGAGCCACCCTCTTGTCCTGCCATGTAATTTGTAGCAGTTATTCGGAGCACAAAAACCTTGGTGGTAGCGTGATATCTTAGCATGAAATAATAAATTGGCAGCGGTTTCAAGATTCTAACCAAGCCTTTTTTACATTAATTTTCTCAGTTTTATTTTATTCCCATCTAGTTGCTAGATATATAGGTTTCTATGTTGTAAATATTTAAATATTCAACTCTGGGAGCTCCACTTTTGTAGTAATAGTCCATTGATTCTTTGCATCTATTCATGGTTTTAAACTTTGTGAGAAGTGATAATGAGGCAAATGATATTGCCAGTCAGATCCTGGCCAAGGGGTCACTATACTGCCAAGTTGACTTGTATTCAGGTTCTCATTTCTAGTGCAGCCTTAAGTTTCACTGAATTCACCAATCTGGATTCGTGGTGAAAATTCTGCTCCAATTCAAGATGAGTTGCACTAGCAGTGGGTCGGCTCTATATGCACACGTGGTAGAGACATCTTGTGTCCCTTACAACACCTCGGACACCAGGTGAGAGAGAGAGAAGGACTGGGTGTGAGGTCCGTGTTGATCCATTATACGTTCCAGATGTCGTGATTTGAGTGAATCTCTAATTAACGGGTTTTAACAGAAGCAAAGTGCAAATTAAATGGAACTTAAAGCAGGTGACTGACAAGAAACTTCACCATAGGTCAAGAGATCATAATGCTTAATACCGATTTCTTTAGTTCTTCCTGTTGAAACGATTCTCGTATGCTAACGTGCAAATTAAGCGTAGAGCCTCCAATTCCTTCCTAAAATCAAACTGTTTAAAACATAATTAATTAAATGAAACAAATATAATTACCAAAATTGCCTCGGAACCCAGCCACGGTGAAATGAACTAAAGGTTACACGAAGACTGACACTTCGTTAAATAATAAATATGCATTGATTCAGTAGGTGGAATAAGTAGTTTATATATGAAATTTAACTATCAAATTTGACAAGAAGCACCTATAATCTCAATTACGTTAATTAGCGATATAGCACTAGAGCTCGAGGTAAAAAGAGAGAGGAGTCGTCCATGTATTAACGATGAATTAACGATTTGAATTACTTCTTTTAACAAAATTTGTCTTTTAAGATAGAACATTTCATAACATATCAAAGCACCAAAAATTCAATCAAATAGTTTGATTTGTCAAAACTAAAATATAGCAAAAGATTAAAAGATAAAGTTTGAGTTAATCTAGATTTAAGTAATTATATTAGTTAGGAGTATTGTTTATTAAATTAGAAGTTCGTTATCTGTTCAGTGTTATCCTTTGAACGTTCCAACTTAATTAATAGACAATCATATCTCATTAAAATCCAAAACAAAGATTATTTGTTTTTTATAATGACAAATTTTAGTATCATTATCATGTATTCACGTTTTCTAATTCTAGGTCATGTGAGGGAACACTTCGCCGACATTGGTACAAGTTGCTTAAAATTTGCAAGCATAATCATTGTCTTAATTTCGACGTTTTTCCACAAAACATTATTAACTAATGACCTGATCAGTTCAATCTAGACAAGATTATACAGTGTGGGTTTGTCTTTCTATTCATAATTCACATATATGTTGATGCTCAATTACGATCCTCCAAAGATTAACATACTATTGAGAAATGGTCCCTTTGATCGTATTTGTCAAACACTTTGATATTTAAGTCGGTGAAAACATGATTTTGTAGAAATTAGGGAGAAAATTGTTCTTTGGAGAATTCAGAGTTTGTTTCTTTGAGAATTAACGTTTTGTATAACTAGTGGAGGTCTTCCGTTCATATGTCATGTTTGAATCGTACTAGGCTCCAGATTGAGAGTCATTTCATTTGTGTTATCAGGATATATTGAATCGACTAGGTAACAATTGTATAAAGATCCTCATCAACTCTCTCGAAAATACGGGCTTGTAAACCTGAAAGCAATTGTTGACCGTTCATGTACTACGTTTCTAAAATATGACCTATACACGACCAGTACAAAAAGAAAATTAAAAATTTTCACCAATCAAAAGTGAGGACTTTCCCTAAATTAAATAGTTTTTAGTAAGTATTTCACAGTTGTACATTTAATATCTATGAGAGTTGAGTAACGCGTTTTAATTACAATATAGATATAAACACAACATATATATGTTTTGTGTGTGTGACTCATATAAAGTGGAACACTTGTTTACTAGATCAAATTGGTCGATATCCTATCGTAGCGGAGCAGAGTGGAGACAGACAACAGTCCAAGTACACAGATTTACAGTTTTTGAAATTCTACGAGGAGCATGGTATATAGCGACACTATACAATTTGCAAGACATCATAGTAGAATGGTGTAGAGAAGATGATGAGCAAAACGATTGCAGAACAGACAAGATATTTAAAACTGAATACAGGGTTTCCGAAGAGTTTATGGGCAAAAGCAGTGAACATTGCATGTTATGTCACAAATGGATCACAATGGGTAGCATTATATGGAAAAGCTGCAGAAGAAGTTTGGATAGGTAATGGAGTTGATTATTTTGTATCGAGAGTATTTGGTTGCCCGACTTATGTATATGTATATAGTGATCAGAAATCCGAACTTGATCAACAAAGATAGGAAAGCCAAGAAATTATGGGTGTCTCAAAAAAATTATTTGAAGAAAGTGTTGGAAAAATTTAGCATGTCTGATGCAAAACCAGTGGGTACGTTGTTGGCGAATCACTTCAAATTTTCTACTAGTCAATGCCAAAAGAATGAAAAAGAAATTGTAGAGATGTTAAAAAGTGCTCGATGCCAGTGTAGTGGGATGTTTGATGTATGAAATGGTGTGTGCAGACCAAATTTAGCATGTGCAGTCAATGTGGTGAGCAAGTACATGGCCTTGACAGAGAGCATTGGAAAGTTGTAAAGTAAATTTTCAAGTACTTAAAAGTTACAATAGAGCGTGGGATCATTTTTGTGAAACAACATGAGGATGTTTCAGTTCAGGGATACTTAGATATAGATTATGCAAGTGATTTGGATGACAGGAGGTCTCATACAGATTACGTTTTCACACTCACAGGTAGGCCTATTTATTGGAGATCAATGATGCAGTCACTTATGGTATTATCCACAATTCAAGATAAGTATTTGGGGGCAACCGAGGGAGCCAAAGAATTATTGTGGTTGAGAGGGCTTGTCAAGGAGTTTGGAATCAAATAAGACAAAATGAAACTGTATTGTAATAGTCAAACAGTCATCTTCTTAGCAAAGAATCAGATTTATCATGCAAGAACCAAGCTTATTGATGGGAGATTTCACAAGATAATGGAGTTGGTTGCCTCAGAAGAACTGTCGCTAGAGAATGTTCATACCTTAGAGAATGCAGCAAATATGTTGACAAAGTTAATCACAATGGATAGGTCAAGCAATACTTGAATTTGATTAATATCTCTAGGTGTTAGAGAGGAAGTATCCCAACATATTGGTCCTAGATGGTGTTTTTCCCATATTATGTTTTCCAGTGTTTCTCCTAAGGGATGGATATTCGCAAAGGTGACGATTGTAGTGTATGTGACTTATATAAAGCGGAACACATTTTTACTGGATCAAAGTGATTGATGTCAGAGCGGAGCAACGGCGTCGGCTTCTCGGGTTTTAAATAACTGTCTGTTGGCTAGAGACACCGAATAGGTTGGATACGAGGATAACGGTATAGTACATGGGTATTTTCTTGTTCAAGTCCTAAAGTCTTGTATGATATTGAGCTAAGGTTAGTATAAATATTGAACCATCTCCATTTTGCTCCTTGTGAACATAAGCACATTATCGAACCACAATAAATACTTGTGTTGATTTCTCTTTTTTGCTTATCTATTATTGCGTATAAAACCCAATAATATATATGAATATTCATTATTCCACAAATATTCATATACAAATAGGTGGCATTGGACAAAAATAATAATAGTCAGCAATATGCTCATATTTATCCAATATATCTGTTGGTGTCGCCGCACATAAAACTAGTTATATACTTATATTTGGCTTCACATGGCGAGAAAATTTGGTGATATCATCACTCCACATGGGATAGTATGGGCTTTGGGCTTTTTTGCATTAATATATATCTACTAACGTGAATCAACTCTTGTTAAGTCCATGTTTTGTCACATGGTTCTGCACAAGAAATGCCTTGTCTATTTCCTTTTCAACATGTAATTTGACCATAAAATGGAATGGACTCAATGCATTTGGTTCCTTATCCTATTTTCACAATAGTGGTTTAATGCATGTATCCACTAGGTTATGGTTTTTGTTGTTTGTAATTTTGGCTTCTTGTAATTGAATAGAACCACATAAATGCATATATTGGGGGTGGGTGTTAGAGCATATTCTTAAAGTTACTCATTTTGCAAGCCTTGTTGGAATGAGTAAAGACATGAGGAAAACTTTTTGCTAAAATACAATGTTTTTGGTTCATCGTAGTAAAGAGAATTATGCTAAATTGAATAAGATTAGATAATAGTATGAAAGCAAAACGTGAGATAGATATCTACGGTTTGTCCAATCTTCCAGACTCGGTATCCATTTTTTCTCAGGATACTCTCTAGGTGCAATGCATTTGTTGCACCGCTGCTTTATCGTGCATCAAGATTCAACACTAGCATAGAATTTCTCATTCCAATGATTATTGCCTTAGTTTAGATTCCGTGGAATTTTCAGTTGAACTCAACACGAATCCTGATTATTTTTCCTACTCATGAAAAATTCACTTAATTTGGTTGATAGATACTCTTATATTCACTTTATTCATATGTGGCAAGTTTAAGGTGAGAGTGATGTGAAAGCAGAGGTCCCAACTTTCTAACCGAGAACAAGGGAATATGCTAGAGACGCTTTTTGGTACATTCATAGAAACTGAGATAAATATATGTACTTCCAGAATTTGGAGTAAAATAATAAATTAAAAAAAAAAATTCTCAACTATAGAGTTGAATATGACCAAGAGTCGGAGAGACTACACTTGGCGTTTGATGATGAGTGTCACTAGGACGATGAAGTGTAATTTCTTTAGCTTTTATATTATACTGCTTGCCTCTTGATGGAAAAGTTTATTTTGCACAATCCAGCTCCTCTTCACGCAGACCAGGTAAACCGCGGGTTGTGCCCCAAACTTGTTAGAGTCCAAGAGCCCTTCCAACTGAACTGCCAAAGTGCCGAGCGAGTTAAATCCATGCATGCGTCTCGCCTTCCAGGAGAACTCCTGCCTTCCAGAAAATATCCTGCCTTCCAAGAGAAAGTCTGTCTTCTAATAGCTCCATGAATCGAACCCGCGACCTCTGAACTGCCCATCTTGAAAAACTCCGACATTTGCCAGTTGGGATGTGCCCCGGGGGACAAGTTTATTTTGCATCTTTGATTGGAGGTCAGGTTGCTGAACGTGTCAAACCTACTAAACATGCAACTAAAGTGGTGCCACATTTGGAAGAATTCCTTGTTCAACTTGGACAACAGTAAAAACAAGTTCTCTTTGTTGTTTGCTTCACTCTTGTCCTCTCCTTTTCTTGTTCAGGCATGTCACACAATTTTATATACTCAACAGATTAAAAATGTACAGTAGTTGATAAACTGTTATTTTTTTAATTGCACCAACAAGAATTAGGAAAAGAAAATATTCTGGTAGTTACTGTCTGTTGATCCTTAATCGATAAATATATTAATTTTAATTAACAAGTTTGTAATCTCTTATTAAAATAAGAGGAAATTCAGTAAGAATTATTAATAATTGAGCTTCAGAATATGGCAGACTTTTTCTTTGCACATGTCTGTCGCTTTCAATAACAATATTTTTTGGAAACAAGTTGAAGAAGAAATAAATTAAAGAACCAATCTTCATTTTCTTGTTGAATGCGAGAGCAAACAAAGTACATAGCCGATATTTAAGTATTTGTATTTGTATACACTCTTTTACGCATTAGGGTCATCAGGGGGTGGTGGAAGGGGCGGAGGAAGGAGCTGTGAAGAGCTGCCGAAGGTGGGACGACGAGAGGAAAAAAAATTGTAATTTCTTTTAGGGGAAAAGCAAGAGTTACTTTCAAACATTCTATTATTTTTAATTTATTAGTAACTAGACTAACACTTAATTTATGGCCTCCAACATTATTTAGTTTGTCACTGCTCAATAATTGCCATTGGTCAGCAACTAGAGGTCCGACGATGATATAGAGGTTAAGGATTGTCAAAGTTAGTAATCAACAACCAAAATATTCAATTACTAGTTGTCCATAACTATAAAGCAACATTGACCATCAATTACATACTGACGACCACGTCCATCAATATTTGTAACAAGAGTAATGTTATTCATAATCAGCGACTGCAATAATCATTTTATGTGGCAGCTTGCTATTTGATGTATTAGCTTGTTATTTGAAGCAATAGAATTACAGACGCTTAATACATAAAATAACAAGCTTACTGTAGTCGCTGATTATGAATATATTGCTCTTATAACAGCTTCGCAAATATGCATCCATTAATGCTGTGAATATTACCCTAACTTCTGTCAGTCAGTGAGCAGCACTAGTAACACTTGCCGGTTGTCACCAAAGACCATGGCTTGTTAGTTACTACCATTGTCGACTTTCTTCTTGGGTTACACCACATTTTAAATGCACTTTAACTCCTCAATCTTTACTTATTAAACAATTATTTTCTTATTTTTTTTGTCGAATTCTTATTTGCAACCTTCCATTAATTAGTATGTCTTGTTCTTGATGATGATTTATAAACAAAATATTTTGTTTTCATGCTTTGAAATGAGGGAAAAATATTTTTTACACATTTTATTTTATTTATTTATTTAGTAATATGATGGAAGAATAACTTGTTTTACGCCATTTCAACAGACTTTTGTACATAAAGTTATTATCAAATACAAAATGTGTTAACTAATGGAAAGTTTAAGAATAAGAATGACATAAAAATCGTTATGGACATAAATGTTATAATGAGAAAAGATGAAGAATCTTAAATGTTATTAAAATGTGGTTGAAGAAATAAAAGTTGTGACTTAAATATAATTACCCTTTCACCTACAATCAACACCAATCTCCGCAGGTTGTCAAGTTTCATTGACGACACGAATGTCTCAAATTACAAATAAAATTATTTGTTATATGTAATATGATATATTACAACATCATATTACAATACAGTCATATGCGTTCAAACTTGTTATAAATTAAACAGAATACAGAAAATCAATACTGATAACAGAATTAGGATGCTCATCCTAATTTTCCCACAATGTATTATAAATTAAACAGAATACAGAAAAACAATACAATACACAATGAAACTTGGATTTAAGGTATTGTTACTCAAATACATTTCTATTTCCTCACCCCACCCCACACCACCCCACACCCAACCTAACCCCCGCGACAAAACCCTTATATATAACGAACCTTCTTCCTCATTTCCCAAACCCCTCAAATTCCACTCTTCTTCTTCATTTCGTCTTCAAGAATCAAATTCTCTTCTTTCCAAAGAAACTTCTGCTCCAATATACGATGGTAAAAGGAGGCAAACTCACCAAGCTTAAGTCCATGCTAAAGAAAATGCAATCTTTCAAGATCAGCCGGGCCAATGACACCTCCATCAACAATTTCTCAGATGATGACACGGCAGCCGAAAAAGAGCTCCACCCCGTCTATGTCGGTAAGTCAAGGCGGCGCTACTTCATCACCACCAACGTCATGGACAACCTGCTCTTCCGGGAGCTGGTGGAGCGGTCCAGGGCCGATGATGACTCGATTACTGTCGGCTGCGAAGTTGTGCTTTTCGAGCATTTGCTTTGGATGCTGGAAAATGCTGATCCTCAGCCTGAATCCTTAGAAGAGCTTGTCGAGTTTTATGAATGTTAATACCAGAGGGGATGGGATCGTGCCAACTTCTAGTCTCGTTTTCTTACAGTTAATAAAACAAGATAACTTCTCCGAAAATGATAGCACTAGACAGCAAGGGTCTGGTTTAGAATTCGAAAAAGACCGTTAACGTCTTGTCGAGATCGACTGAAATATTTTGCTCACCTGAAGAATATCAAGAAAAGAGGTCATTTTATGTTATAGATCTTATTAGTTTATCCTTTCGAGTTTTTATTCCCATTAGACATGTTAATGGGAAAATAATATTCATATAATTGATCGATTATAACTTCATTGAAAATAAATTTTAATTTGATATTTTTGTTGTCTCATTTACTAGAAACATTTTGAACTAAGGGTCTGTTTGATTGGAGTAAATTCCATGAAAAATATCACATTCGAGAAATTCGTTATCTACTTTAACTGTTTAATACGGAAGTAGAATTGGAGTTCGAATTCCAAAATACAAAAACTTAAGCATGTTTTTTGCCAGTTCCATGAAAATGCATTCTTATGATTTTGATAGTTTGTTCTTTTCCGACTTACAATTTTTCACCTTAACAATCAAACGGACCCAGAGTTTCTATTAGTATTTTATTTTTAACTATTGTTAACAATTTATCTAATTAATTTTTATATTTCAATTTAATTTTGAAGTTTATAATTAATTAATAAGAGGTAGGTCACATCGAGCATATTTAGCTAAGTTTAAAAACAAAAAAAAAATATTTTCACATGAAGATGTTATGGAGTCCATTTATTAAATTATATACCATACAAAATAAATATTGAGTTCAACTTTTATCAATCAAGAAACTTAATATCTCCCATGTAAATGAAAAAGAAAATGTAATTTTTTTAAAGGTGTGTATATATTACACTTCAAATAGGTCAGGAACACATAATGTTACAAGCGATTCGCAATCATATAAGCTTCCTTAAGCAGTTTTGTCACTCCTTTTTCAAATCGATTTAAATGTTCATACTATCCAAAGTGATTGTTATTTAAATCGATAAGTAAGGATTAATGCATGGATTAGCAAAATCTAGTCCTGAATAGTGTAATGCTTAACTTTTCTCTGCAAAAAGCTTGCACATTATGGACGAAATCCTCCTATATGTAAGAAATATGACCAGTGATTTGAAGAAGTGCATTCAAAATCAATGGCCATGATTGTTGTTACAACAAATAATGTCAAATTTAATGTCATCCATAATGAACATGTAGTAAAACTGTAAATTAATATTCCAAAAATATCTTTAGGACTTGTTTGGCTACGTTTTTAGTTTTGCTTCTTGTAGAATAATTTCTTGAGGATGATAACTTCCTCTAAAGTTCTTTTAGCCAAATAAAATAATTCTAGAATCCTGAGGGATATATCAATGATTAGGCATTGAGTTTGCTTTCCAATGATCACCAGTTCAAGTTCAAGTCCCTTTAGAACCACTGAGATGGGTACTCGATTATAAATTTCAAGGTCTTGTGGGATTAATTGAGATGCATATAAATTGACTCGAACACCACGGTCATAAATAAAATAATTCTAGAAATATATCTAAATTTTGAATTCTAGAAGCAACTTGTAAAAGGATACTTGGCCCCTATTTGGTAAATATTCTTCAAAACTCATTTTCAGTAAAACATTCTTCCAATAAAATAATTTTATGGGTGGACTTATAATTTTCATTTCTTTTTAACACCAACTTATTAAAAAATAAAAAATAATTAAAAAAAACATTTCCCAAAATCTATTATCAAATAATTTATTTAAAAACATACCCCTAAACATTATTGTGGAGCAAGTAAAACAAAAATCGCAGAAGAATAAGATATTAATAAAATGGATATTAATAGACTAATTTTATTAGATTAATTCGAATGGGTGAAGCCAATGATTAGGTTGTTAGGTTCGGTGCCATCATCACACGCTGTGTTCGTTTTTAGATGGAATTTTTCATTACACTTTGTTTGAAAGTCACATTTTACAATAAAGCTGTTAAGTGGAAGACACGAAATTTATATTTATTTACTTAATTTAGACATTTGGTAGCTTCATTATCTGTAACGCGTTTCCAAGCTACCTTCCCTCCTTCAACTAATCCAAATATAGATAGGACAATGCTACACACAGAGGGATTAAAAAAAAAAAAAGGTTTGACCCTTTATGGGGGGGTCGAGTTGGTGGAGTAAGTGAGTGCGAAGATTTTTTATCATGAATTCAATTCCCCCTACCAACACTTTTTTGGTCGAGCCTATCGCACAAAACATGTCTAGTGCGATTTACCTAACTGACGTGATTTGCAGGCTATTACGTCAGCACGAGGATTTACCCAGTGCACATGCGAAGGGTAGCGGCTGCAGATTCCCCTGCCATAATAAAAAATAAAATAAAATATAAAGATTTGGATCTAGATGTCACGTGTCAGTAGTTAATTGGGCAGTTCAAAAAAAAAAAGAAAAAGACAAGTGTTGACACTTAGCACCTGTTTCCAATCTCGAGATTTAAACCCGGGAGGAGCAGAATTATTCATATAGGAACAATGCTACACACACGGAAAAAAATTAACGTACCAAACACTATATGTCTAATTCTACTTTCTAACTATGGGTTTATAATTTATATATGAAAATTCCAAATGCTAGCTTCTCCATTTCTGAAATTGTTTCGGAAATCAAAACTCTTCAAAAACTTCAAGAAATGTTTTTAAAAATAAAAAAAGTCCGATAAATTTTTTTTCTTTTTTTTCGAATTTTGGTAAATTGTGACACTTAATAGAAACCTTGATTTCTTCATCCAGACTTCAACTAAAATTAACTTATGAATACCTAATGGTAAATACATTATCTTGAATTAAACAATGAGTCAATGAATTTACAAAAATAAGTAATAATTGGTAATAGCATATTTATGTAGCTTTTATATCCTATTTTCTAGAAATAAAATTTTTCGTGTGCTGTGTTGTGTCACCTTTCTCATTTCCATTTCCTTTTCTATGCAACTAAGTTTAACGTGCAAATCACAGTATGCAAAAATGTTAATTAATTAATTGTCATATTCAGCTGTATTTAACATTTTTTAGAAAATGATATTCACATTTTGTTTACCTTTCAGCTAGGCTCCATAACACAAAGAGCTTGGTCTTCTAGTAATTAATAGCTAACCAGATCTAGATTTTGTATTATATATATATATCCGTGCAAGAATGGAATGATAGATAGAGAAATGCAAATTTAAGCAAGAAGAAATACAGACAATTAAAAAACATTGGCCGGGCGAATGTTATAAAGTATAAACATTGCAAAAATGGCTGAAATGGATTATTTCATAAATGGAACCATTTAGATCCACGTAAATATTTAAATCGAACTCGAACTCGAACTCGAACTCGAACTGGAACTGTTAGTAAGGACAACCCTTCACGGAAAACTAGTGAGACATTGTGAACTTGGTAGACAAACTTGTACATGTTGGGAATACACTTAAATTAAATGTCATGCATCCATGCCACTATTGCCGCATGTGCATGGAATATCTCGTGCTACGACCTTTGCTCAGGGCTGCCCTGACCCAAGGCGAACTAGGCAAAGGCCTAGGGCCTCAAATTTTTGGGGGCCTCGGCCCAGCCCCCAATCAATTTAAAACCCACCCAAGACTTGAAAGAAAAAGAAAATCTATAGGTTCAGCTAGCAGAGAGAGGAAGAGACAAGATGATTTATTGAGCTCTCTCCAATTCCGTCCATCACCGCCACCGGAGGATCCCAAGAAGGAAGAGACGGTCGAAGTCTAAAACATCAAAAATGAGAAATATAAGCTTCTCTCTTTTCCAGTTTGGCGGTCCTGTTGCTCTTTTAGCAAGATCTAAATTGGATTATGACTCTTTGGAAGAAGAAATTCCATGGGGTATTTCTCTAGATTTATCAGTGAATTGCGGGGGTATTTCTCCAAATTTATTGGTGAACCGACAAGGTGGTCATGATGCCTGCAGTGTGAAAGACACTATTTGAAGAATACAATTTGTTTGCTGCAATTAATGGAATAAAGTTTTCTTTCTTCTGATTTTGTTAGGTAAGATGTTAAAATTTTTATCTGGTCATTGCTACCGAATAGAAGGAAAAAGAGCAAGATGGGTTCTAAAAAGAGACCACAAATATTGAATTGTTATGAAATGAGCGGAAGGTAGTTTATGTAGGTGGGTGGAGGTCTAATTGATTGCATAATTTAAGAATGTTTTTTGTACTAGATAGATTTTAATTAATGATTATCATTTCGATTGTAATTTATAAAGAACTAATCTATGAATTAAATTGGATATGAATTCCAGTTGGATGCTAACTATCATTTGTACCCTTATTTTCAAGTGTTGAAGATGATTTTAATGATTTCTCCCCTTTTTCTTCTCATTTTTGAAGAGATTTTTTTTCTTTTTAATTTTATGGATTTATGTTATTTCATTACTGGTCTATATTCTAGACTACTAGGAAACGTAAGATCTTTCAATTTCTGCTTTAAAATATTCTCCATTCTCACTAGTTGTAATTGTATATGATGAGCTTGTATAAAAAGGTTGAAATAACATTTCTAAAATTCCTGAAAACCCAAGAGTGATAAATTGAAGCTGTAAAACTTATTAAAACAATAGAAAATAGATATTTCTTCCAACCTTGGTACAATGATCAAAGTTTTCAAAATCGACCATAGTATAGAGATCAATATCGTTGCAATAGAAACTAATATATAAGTATTGCTACGCTAATGAAAAATTATTTTTAATGGCCTCAAACTAATTAGTCGCCTAGGACTTCAAAATTATCAGGATCGGCCCTGCCTGTGCTCTTGTTCTATTACTACAAGATGGGGTATTATAGAGGGACAGTTTCTAAAAAGTTGTCATTTTTAAAATGACTCGTGAATTCTGATATTTTTTTTTGCAATTTCAGCTATTTTATACAGTTAACGAAGGATCTATAATTTATTAAGAAGGCTCTGCTCTTGTTCTATTACTACAAGATGGGGTACTATAGAGGGACAGTTTCTAAAAAGTTGTCATTTTTAAAATGACTCGTGAATTCTGATTTTTTTTGCAATTTCAGCTATTTTATACAGTTAACGAAGGATCTATAATTTATTAAGAAGGCTAAAGAGCCTTTTCCTTTGACATCTACATCTTGATACCCTGTCTTCTTTGCCAATACTTTTTCCTCTGCATTTTTATACTCCATTTTCGTAAACTTGGGCCGTGGAGCGTTGCGAAGCTGTGGACCGTTCTGGGCTGGAACGTAACGAAGTCTGGGATCAATACATAAGTTCTAATTCTAAAGATTACATTTCATAAATAACGAACTCACTAAAATATTTAAAAATCAGGTGGTAAATAAATTTATTAAATATTAAATTATAATATAATATACATTAATTATTTTCACCTCACCCCACTATACCACCTTCCCTCCACCTCTCCACCGGAGATGACCATCAACTCCAACTGTCGCTTCGATAGATACTCTGGTGACTGCTTCAACATTTCTTTTTACCAATGACCCATGATTAGTTTTATTGGATTTGTAACGTGTGCACATTGTGACATATGAAATATGACTTGTAAATCATGAATTGTTACATGTGACTCGTAACATAAAATATGACCTGTAAATTTGATCTGTGACTTCTACAAAACAACATATACCCGTTTACATTGATTTGTAAACTACACAAAATGATCGTGACTTGTAAACACAAACATGTGATCAGTGAATTGTGACTTTAATGATGAATTGGGATATGTAACATATTAATTGTGACTTGTGACTAGTAACGTATGTGACTTTAATAATGATATTTGACCTATGAATTGGCTTATGTGGCTAGGGCAAATGACCGTGTGACCAACTGCACCATCACCACTCCATCCCATAGGCACAATTACCACATCTTCGCCACCTGTGCCCATCTGAATCTCACACAGCATCGAAATCTTACACAATCACAACCACAACCAATACCACAAACACAACCACCTATGACCAGAGAAAAAGGAAGAAAAGGAACACCAGAACCACCTTTACCTTACCATCACTGCCTCCAAGCCAAACCACATATCCAAAAATCAAAAGTAAAATCAAAACCAGTAATTTATGTTTATAGTTCAATATTAATTGGTCATATGTTGCAGTTCATAGGTCACGGGTCACCATTCACAAGTTACATGTCATATTATACAGGTCATGGATATTCACATTTTAATATTTAATTGGTCACATGTCATGTTATATAAGTCATAGTTGTTGAACAGCCACTATGTTTCTACCTCTCTCTCTCTCTTTCTACAATTTGAGCCGACGGTGAACTAGGCGGCGATCAATTTGTCGCTGAAGAAGATGCTCAGTCGTCAAAGATCTTTGTAGATTTTATTTTTCCTCCAACGAAGTTATTTGGATGCCGTGACTATGAGAGTGGATGTCGACGGATGGTAGATATTGATGACCGTAAGAGGAGA
Organism: Olea europaea var. sylvestris; assembly: GCF_002742605.1. Lineage (NCBI taxonomy): Eukaryota > Viridiplantae > Streptophyta > Magnoliopsida > Lamiales > Oleaceae > Olea > Olea europaea. The sequence goes on from NC_036238.1 coordinate 14,694,668, forward strand.
TGATAGTGGGATGGATGCCATCACTGTGGTCGGACCAGCGATAAAATTGATATTATTTCATAAATAATTTTTATTTAATTAATGAAATATAATTACCACACAATTTTTGGAAAGTTAAACTTATTCCCTTAAATTTGCATAGGCCTATACTTAATTATTGAATTGTATTTTTTTCCCAAAAGTTAATTATTCCACTTTATGGACACAATGTAGGTAGGATAAGTTCATTTATTTTTACTTGGAAAATTTTCATGTGTAAGAGATGTAAGACTTATTTTAGAACAAAGAAACAAGGTTTAGAACTTCAAAAATTAGATATTAATTAAATTTTATTTATAAAATAATTAATTAGAAATATATTTTATCAATTAAATATATTAAGGTCATAATTTTATAGTATTTGATCATAAATTATTGAATTAATATGTCACAAATTATTTCTCGATTACAAATAAAAAAATTTATAGATCACAAATTATTTCACAATCATAAATTAAAAAATTTATATGTCACAATTTAATCATCGGTATCAAGTCAAAAATTTTATATGTTGCAGTTTATTTATCGATCACAAATAACAAATTTTATAAGTAATGACTAAAATTTTTAAATTATACATTATTTATTAGTTACAAATTATCGATCACATATTATTTATTAATCACAAATTAACCAATCTATTACTTACAATCAACCAAATAATTTGTAACCACCACCGCACCGCACACAGCACTATCCTCAAATACCACTATTACCACAGCAACCCCCAACACCACGTGACAATCTATCAAATCTACCTCCATTTAATTTTCACTTTTTACTTTACTAATGGACCAAGCCCATACCTCTTCCTACAGCTACGGCTACGCGTTGATGAGTCACAAATAGGGATGAAAACGGCTTAGTTGGTGACTAATTTAAAATCAAACCACTTAAAGTGATTTGAAATTATTTCAAACTAATCCAAACCACTCTAATTTCTAAACCATTTTATGTTTGGCTCAATTTATAATCACGGTTTGACAAACAACATATCAAACAAGTTGAATCCTAAATCGTAGTCTAAAATTTAATATTAAAATATAAATACAAGTGTTATTATGAATATTATAAACAAAAGTTCTATACTTCTAATCATTATATGCAACAACATGATTGAAACAACTTACTTACAACATCTTAATGGATACAAATTGGCTCAACATCTCTAGTAGTAACACATATTCATTATTTGCATAAAAATAAAAATATAGAATATGTATTTATTAATTATAATTCAAAGATATAAAGCAACTAATAAAAAAATGAACAGAAAGATCAACTACAAGATTATTTTCTATAGTTTTCTCTTAATCATTCAATACCTCTATTGCTAGCATGCAACTAATTTTTAGTGAGAATCACCGCTTCAACAATCTTTGCACTCAATAAACTCATAAAGAATCAAGAATATGAAAATTAGTGAGGAATGTGGACTGGGAAGTAGGTCTGCACAAAAAAATCACGAAACCGCAAATCGAACGGAAACTGTTGAGTTAAAACCTTTGGTTTGGGTCCACGTGGACCCGTAGTTTTCTTTTCCTCAAACCAAACCGTTTCAAAATAGTTTGGTTTAGGTTTTGATTTTCAAAAATCGCACAAAATTTAATCGAACCATTTTTAATTTTTTAATTAAAACAATAATTTTATTAACTTAAAAATTTTATAGTTTTCACTTTTCACAAAAAATACTAATTTAGCAATACAAATTACAACCAGCCTATTGAAATAATCATAGAAAGTAAATAAGTTTCATCATTATGGACTTATGATTTAATAAGTTCACAACACATGTCCTCACCTAGTATCTAAACTAAACTAAAATTATTCCAAAATCATATGAAATAAAAAAAATAAAAACCATATATTTTCAACAATCCAAATCATAATTCAACAAAATTACGTCAGCAAATCACGTCCAAATTTCATAAACTCTCATTTCCCAAATATTTGAAGTTTGTTTGCCACTGCTGAACGAATTCTTAGTCGCCTTTGTCTGTTAATCTGCTAGTCTCTACCTGAATCGCCTTTTTTTCTCTTCTCTTTCAGTAAGTCTTAAATTCTCATTCAAGTCATTATTTCGTTGTTCTTTCTTTTATTTGTTGTTTTTGAACTTATGATACACTTGTTAATTGTGGTTTGAATAGGAAAATAACTGTTTGTATGCCTAAATGATTAATGAATTTGTTTGTAGTTTGAAAGGAATGAAGGACGAATCTTATTGATTATGTGAAAATGTTAAAGTTTCTTAACTAGTACTATTACCTTCTACTTTCATAAAGTAGTTAGAAAATGAAATTTGTCAATTCCCAATAAGTCAAAACTCTATCAATCTCTGTACATCTAAATATATCTCGTTCAATTCTTATTTAACATCCACCAGCAAGACGAAATGAGTTTTAACCAAACTATAATAACAGAATGTAACTTTATATTTACTAACCACTATATGATAATATGAATGTCAAACAAGAAAAAGTAAATAAAAATGAAGTAGGATGTATTTGTTCTATGAACACCTTTTAGCAAGCAACTTTGAAAATAATTTATTCATGAATTTCATGATAAATATGAATATAATTTAACGTTTAACATTATTAGTTATCGTTTAAACTCATATATTAAATATATTACTATAATGTCGATAGGTAAACTGCTGATTAAAACCAAACCAAACTGCAAATTATGGTTTGGTTTAGTTCGGTTCGAAAAATAAAATGGTTTGGTTTGAAAAATTTCAAACCGCATAAAATAATTTAAGTTGAAAATATAGCATAAAACGCCCAAACCGAATCGCGTTCACCCCTATTTTAAAATCTTGAATAACTAACTTCTCTTTAATAATTTCTACGATAATCTTATACATATTTACGTTCAATTTTCACAAAATAATATGTCGAAAGTATTAGTGGTCAAATCTTCACAACGACCACGTAAATAATTTACGAAATCATTGTAACAATTAACAATAAAATCTAATAACTAAGTTAAAAAATGAAGAATAGATTGAGTGATCTGATCAGGAAATTAAGATATAAATAAACAAAAATATTATTCAACTAAAAATTTAAGGAAGCCCTTCAAAAATCAGAACACAACTACAAAAAAATAGATATATTGATGTGAAAGGTAAGTCCAAATTTGAGAAATTGTTAGTAGAAGAAAAAGAAATAGTGTGAATTTGAATTAAAATCTATATTTAATTTTCTACTCGATTGTGATGAACAATCGATGAATATGGCTCAACAACAATCATTCAATGCTTCAAGTAATTTGAACATTTTGCATTTACAATTGCGATAGCAATGGGGATAATTGGCTATGATTTAATTAATTAATTGTAATGCATGATTTCCTAATTGGGTAAGAGCAAAATTGGATGTATCTTTTTTTATTAAGATATTTTAAATTCTACTTGGGTTGGATAGATTTAAATGAATTTACTTTTAGACTTTTTTACAAAAATTGAAACCTGATTCAAACTGTTTTTCAGTTCAAAATCAAAATGTTAATGGATCCATATGGACCCGAATCAACGCTTTTGAAAAGCCATTTTAATTTGATTTTGTGATTAGACGATTTCGTTAGTCAGCACTAATCACAAAGAGGTCGTCAACACATGATTTCAAAGTAGATATTGGCTCGAAGATAATGAGAATTCTATTTTTTGTCAACACCTATCAAATTTTATTCATTTATGATGTATTATCCTTGTTTAAAGTTGAGTAGACACTCTACATTAAGAGCTTGTTTGACAACCATTATTGTAGAAAAATAAGAGATTTAAATAGTGATTTTTAAAAGATTGCGAAGTTAAAAAGTAGAGAAATTTTTTTGTATACATATAGGATATTTTATTATGTGAATATATGGTTGAAAATAGTTCTATAGCAAATCATAAAATAACTTAATAGGTGTCAAACAGGCATTAAACAAGACCATTCTAAAAAGTGAAACTTACTCATAACATTAAGGGCATGGCGTATATCACAATGTTGATACTGCGGGATTTATCTAACCATAAAGGAAAAGATTAATAATATTCAACACCAATCTAAATAATAATTACATGTAATTAAATGATAAGTTCATTTAAATGTAATGTCTCATGATACATTTAATTGAACATATCAAATATGATTACTTAAATTGATACTTTAATAACATTGATGCTAAATATCATTATTTAAAGGAAAAAGATAAAACTATTAAGATCTAAGCAATCCACCAATGTTAAAGGCTAACCCTAGGCTAAGATGATCTAGCTAATGTCAAGGTCTATCCCCTAATGCTAAGAGCTATGATTAGGCTAACAAGTCCATCTTCTTAATGTGAAGATATTTTCCAGTCTAAAATACATTTTAAATATAAGTTGCTCCTTCAATTATTTAAATAATATTTTAATAAATTATCTATTGATATTTAAAAAATATGTTAAATAAAATTGAAAGGCAAATCGGTAGGTAGATGACAATAACTTATAATTTCAAATTTTATTTTTTGAACAAAATTCAAAGTAATAAAGAGGAGGTTTTAATTACATTTATAGTTTGCTTTCATTGTTAGGGATGAAACTAGTCTTTGAGGTGATCCGATTGAAACTAATGCTGAGGATATTATGAATGAAAGCTCATAGAGAACAATTCTAATAAGATACCAAATGTTTTTATACTTTTTTGCTAGTTTGAGTATGCCACTAACTCAAAATATTTGTGTTCACCAATGCTCATAATATTTATGGTCGTTTGACAAGGCTTTTGAAAAATTGACGCTAAGAATTTTTTTGAATATATTGGAATAATTTTTTGGAAGTATTTAAGCCCGCTTAGTATGAATTTTGCTTTTGTTTTTGCTTCATATATAGAAGAACTTCTAGAGAAATCTACCTCAAGTTTTGTTTGAAAACTAATTAAAAGAGATTTCGATTCCAAAAGTGTTTTTGAAGAAAATAACATTGAATCAATTTTCTCTAAAAATTCTTCTAATTAAATAAACATGTTTATAAAATTAACCAAATGAGTTGAAAAGCAACATTTGAGTCTCAAAAATTCCTTTTGACTTTTCAAAAGTTATACCAAATGTGAACTTAGCCCTTGTTTTTGTCCCATGATATGATAAAGAATGCATTTTGGAATAGTAAATTGATGGAGAATGTGTGATTAAAGAATAAAGAAAAGTTTTAGGTTTACGTGTAATATTATTTTGTTAAAAATGAGTTGTTGAAAAGAATAAAGAGGAAAATGTGTTTCGAAAATAATTATAATCAAATGAGGTCTTAGTATATTAAAAGAGCTTTTTATAGAAAATTAGTTTAAAATGGCTTCTTTAGAAAAATTTTCTACAAAAAGCAAGCTCTAGCCAAACAAACCCCTTAGGGCATCTTCAATGGGCACCCTTCCGCATCAAATTGCACCAAAATTTGGTGCAAACGTCCCTCCCACTTTTTATTGCACCATTTTTTGCACCAAATGGTATACCTTTCTCTTTCATTTTTCAAGGATAATGATTAAGAGTATTTGTGTCATTTTCATTATATAATAATAATAATAATAATAATAATAATAATAATAATAATAATAATAATCATCATCATCATCATCAATTACATTATCAATTATATTATTAAAGTTGAAATTTTTAATAATATAATCAATAATAATTAGGGAGTTTTTAATTTAGTAATTATTTTTGTCGATTTAACATAATATATAAAATATGTAAATAATTTAGTAATCAATAATAATTCAATATATTTGTTAATTTAACATAGTTATTATTTAGTAATTTATATAGTTATAAAATAAATAAATAATTTTTTTAAATAAATACATTGTCAAAAATCAAAAGAATGAATAAAATAATAAAACATTATTCGTTTGGTGTAAATTTTGGTATAATTGTTGGAAATGAATTTTAGTTTGATGCAGAGTTGATGATGGAGTCTTGTTTGAATCTCATTACATTAAATTTCATTATATTTCATTTTTTTCTCTTCTATTGTCAGTCACACAATTTTCTATAAAATAATATTATATGTAAATAAAAAAATCTTTTTTTAACCACTTATTTTTAAAAAAAAATACAATTTCACTCATTTTCATTTTCATAAAAATGGGAGCCAAACGGGGCTTTAGATAAAGCTATACCCCTCGTTCCCGCCACCCCAATTCTACTCCCACGGTACTCCGGTATGCTCTTTCCCCTTATATTTCTGAAGCAAAATTATACGGAAATCTGGGTAGACTGCGATTCACCGTCGAAAGAATTAGAGAACCAGTATTCCTTTTCTTTCCAAAAATGGCTTCTTTTTCTCTTTCTACCAATCATTCTCTTCCTTTTCCACTGTATGCTCAAACCCCAAAACTCACATTATTCCAAAATCTTTCTCCCCTTTCTAGATATTCTCAGTCTCAATTTTATGGCCTGAAGCTGTCTCATTCATCCTATCTTCCAATCCCAGTTTCTTCTCTGGTCAAAAGTTCTATTGTAGCCAAGGTATATTTACCAAGAACATTTATCTGCAAGTTTCTTAAAATTTTACACCCCACCCTTGTTCTTCAAGATAATAGATTCCATTTTCCTGCAAGTAATTTTGAAGGGAAAAAATAGCATTGTATGTTCTTGTCAATTTTTCTAGTAATTTTCAGTTCCTGAGTTTTTTTTTTTTTAAACTGTGAAGGTGTCAGAAGGTTCGGTTCCACCACCGTTTACATTGAAAGATCAAGATGGGAGGAATATAAGTCTTTCTAACTTCAAAGGCATGCCTGTGGTGGTTTATTTCTACCCTGGTGATGAAACCCCAGGTTGCACTAAACAGGTACATATATATATAGAGCATCCAAATTGGCACAAATTTTTGCACCCTTTTAATTGGCAATTCCGAGTTTTCTTTATTAGAAAGTGATTAGGCATTTATCTACTTTCTTGATGTTTTTTGGATAAGAAATACCTCTGATGTTAGAAAGGAAAGGAAAAAAACTATTGGGGTAGGAAATTCATGAAGCTTGATGAAACAGAACTTTAGCTTATTAGTCTTTTGGAAATTTTATTGTGTTTCGTCATAGATAATATATGTTGAACACTGACAGCTGCATAAGATAAAGATTTTGAGAAGAATGATGGGTGATATTGCCACGAATCACAATGATAATAGAGAATGAGAATAGGTTAGGAAGAGAGAAATGAGGGGAAGATTGTAGTTTTTATTCAATAATCAAGTGTGTCTATTATAATCAAAGAACCTCAATTTCTAAGTTCCAAATAGCAATGAAAAGGAAAATTACAATAAAAAGGGAAAACTAGAAAGGAGACAAATGCATTATTCTACCAAAACAATAAAAATGCAATAATGAAAATTTGATCTTTAATTGATTTGATTCCGTTTACGCCTAGAATATACTTTCCAATTTGCATCAGCTATTCTAATGAATGCTTTCACACTGTTATCAGGCTTGTGCCTTCAGGGACTCTTATGAAAAATTTAAGAAAGCCGGAGCTGAGGTTGTCGGGATAAGTGGGGATGATGCAGCATCCCACAAGGTAATGGAGACTCTGCAGTTCTAATTCTCTTTTTCTAATCTAAACTTAAGGCAATGTGTATCTGTTTTTTATATTCACGGTAATTTAGTCGCCTGATAACTGGTTAATAAATGAATCTGGTTTTTTCAGCTACTGAAACTGGGTCTTGAATATATATCATTTTTTTTTCCCTTTTTGTGGGGGGTTTGTTGGTAGTACTCCTAAGTCCTGCCATGTCTACTGATATAAATTTGACGTGCAAATGGGAGGGGACGTTCCTGACTAGCCTCCATAAACTACATTTGGTACAAGGCAGATAGACTTAGAAAAGCTAAACATGGAGGGACCCCTTCCATTACAAGAATAAACTAGAACTTGCAACCGGTGTTATCAAGAATGCCGCATAGCTTTCCTCTAATTTCGTTTGGTAAGATTTCTACCAAATGTTGAGTGTAGATACCTTCATTGGCTAAGAAATCAACAGCCATATTTGCCTTGCGTGATACGTGGGAGAAATGCACGAAAAAATTACTTCAATAAATCCAATCTCTCTTCCACTAGGTATTGGATATGCCAAGGGCCTCTACTCTTTGTGATGAATCCTGATGCCATAATCAAGTCAACTTTTATCCAAAGTTGGGAGATATTCCTTCGCTAAAAAATTTTAATCAGCCATTTACTGAATGAAGTTCCGCCTCTGAATTTCTTCATACCCCATAAGGTTCATAGAATGCCACCACAAGGTTCCCATTAAAATCTCTTATGGTGCCTCTACCCTGATTGGCATCCGGGTTTCCCCTCACAGGCCCCATCCTTTCAGTTTAAATTCTGCATGCCCTGGCTTCGCCCAAAAAACTTCTTTATCTTGGGTGCAATTGGAATTCCCATATATTCTGTCATCTTCACTAAAATATGGGTCTTGAAAATATTTCTTTCTTCTTTCCATATAATAATTACTGGTTAATTTGTTATTGGTCTAGATTACATGCGTTCAATCTTTTTATTAATTTATAGTATAATTGGTTTGTCACTTTTGCAACTCCTAATTCCTAATTTAAAATATATGCTTGGCTCATTCCAGCGTGTACTTTTGCTTGCCAATCCATGAACTTTTATCGCACTATATGCCATTTAAGTGTATAGGCTTGTTAGCGTGTGGTGGTGTTTTTCCCAACGGATAGTGTGTTAAAGTTCCTGCCTTTATCGCTGTTTTGCAAGTAAGTTCCCTAGTTTAATTTGCTCTTTTTTTTTAACATTTGGGTTAATTTGCTTACCTGAACCCAAAATGGATGCGAAATTATGCGAGAAATGCATGCAAAATTTTACATTTTGAACCTTTTTGACAGAATAATTTCAAAATTATGCTCCACACATTTCCAAATTACATATAATTTGACAGAAGTTCTTGTATTAATTCAGGCCTTTGTAAAGAAACACAGACTTCCATTTACATTACTTAGTGATGAAGGTAACAAGGTTAGAAAAGAGTGGGGCGTCCCGGGAGACCTATTCGGTGCATTGCTGGGACGGCAAACTTATGTTCTTGACAAGAATGGAGTGGTTCGACTTGTGTACAATAATCAGTTCCAGCCTGAAAAGCATATTGATGAGACCTTAAAGTTTCTTCAAAGTGCTTGATTTCAGTATTTCTTTAACTTTTTGCTACTGGCCGCTGTGAACTTTTTCATTTTTTTCCCTGAGTGTGTGATTTCGTAAAGGATATCCTCCATTGAAATTGCAGCTATATGAGCTGAGGATTTGATGTTCAGTTCCAAAAATCATTAGAAATACAAGGATAATTTATGCTTTATTTCATTTTAGTTGCCAAATTTTATTTTGTTTTAAGGTGGCTACAGAATTTCCCTTTTTTTTTCTTTTTTTTTTCACTCAATTAAAATATTTTACTTTTTGTGATGGAATGTCCGACCTGGAACATCTCTATGTTAATGCCATGTTAGATTGTCATCTTTCACTTTGGATATATCATTAGAGGAACCATCTACTTCAATATGAGTGACCAAACTGAAACAAAATTGGAACAGATTAAGATCAGTAGCTAACGCGAAAGGTTTGTTGGAAGTTTAGTTACTCATTGTCTTCTACCCAATATATCAATATTAAGACAGATGGAAGGCAACATTTATATTGGAAGGTAGATGTTCTGTAAAGGCAAAGTTATGGTACGCTTTGTCACCCTTTCGGGGGTTCTGTCCGAACGTCGTAAAAGGAGGTCCACAAGGAGAATTACTACATCTTGAATGTTTGACCCAAATGTGTATAAGCTATAATCTATTCGAATTTACTCGAGTAGTGAACTAGGGGGGAAAGTCACCACTCCTCGGAACTAGTTGGGTGAAGCTCGGACACCTGAGTCATCAAAAAAAATAATAATAATTAAAAAAAATAAATACACATCCATTTTAGTGAAGAAGGTTAATTTTGTATGTTAACTTATATAACTTAACAAATGATAGGTGTAACAAATATTTTCTTCAAATAATATTTAAAATTTTAGACCAATAGTTAAACATTTTATTAGATTGATCTCGAAACCTTATAATTGGGTTGTGGATGTTGTTAAGTGTTTCACATCTTAGTAGTATTGTGGAGCATGTATTGGTTTAATGAATTTTCACGTATTATATGCTCATCTGAAGTTCGATTTTATTTTTAAAATTTGGCTTGTTCCTAGAAGTTTGGAGTCGAGCATGCTTTCAATGGAACATAACTATTGAGGTGGAGTCGAATGGAAGGTTAAGTTCTGAGCTTTTACTCCACACAAGTACTGTTGATACCAAAAGTGATGCAAGATTGAGATTAATGATAATTATGAAATATTCAAGATTGAACCATGAAAATAAGATTAAAGTAAAGTAGAAAAAGAGAAACTAAGCAGAGGAATGATGAATTTTATTAAACTCGACAATATGGAGAGAATTACAACAACACAGCAATTTGACTTAAACTAGATTGAAAGAGGAGCCACGTATTTATAGTACACGAGTCAAACCCTAAAACTAGGCTAAAATATGGAAATTAAGAAAAATCACGTAAAAGAAAGAAATCCGGCACCCAAATATTATTTCCTTAACTTTGGATGAAATTGATTTCTTTCCTTTTTCACTTGACTCTAATGATTCTTTCCTAAACTAAGATAACATGCAATCTTCCAATCTTTGACCAAATTTTGAGACACCTACTTAACAATCTCCACCTTGACTCGAAATTTCTGTGCAACAAACAAAACTTTAAAATTTCAAAGCTGTCTGCATCGAAATAGCCAATCTCCTTTACATAGTAACCAAACTCTCTATCACCAAAACCATCGTCCTCTGCACAGCGTCCACAAGCAACACTCGAACCTAAATTCTGGGTTCCCAAAATTCCACCAAGGAATTACTGTTGACCAAATAGGGTCGAAACACACCATGTAGTAGAAACCATACCACATACTGGATTAGAAGGCCTCTTGCTAAAACTGTCGCCTTCGACATCCCTTAAAGCATTCCAGACATTATTGACACCATCGTACCTACGCTCCATGAGTCCAACCCTAGCAACTGAACACAGTGTATCGGCTGCAATTGGTGGCAAAGTGGAATTACCAATGCTCTCCCTAACAGTGTTCTTAACCAACTCAGAGCTCGCCACAAGAGGTACTGTACCAAACTGAACTTCCACCACGGTACTGAACTTTTCTAAATGTCTCTTAATTGGTTCTGCGTTTCCCTGTAGGATTTACAATTGAGAGTTCTTCCGTTCCTCCAGTACAACCCGGACACTCCTTCGGACCTTTGAGACTCTACCTCCACCAGAGAATTTATGCCCTTTTGCATCTAGGGTACTCAGGGATATGAGATTCTTTGTCAAGTCTAGAACATGGTGAACCTGATCAGGTGTCCTCATCGTCCAATCTTGTAGCCTCAATCTGACCCGATCGATTCCTACAACCCGACAGGATTGGTTGTTTTCCATGACAACTCCACATTACTTCACCGTCTCATATGTCTGAAACAAATCTCTATTGGGACACATATGATACGAACATGCGAAATCCAGAATCCATTCCCCAGGTTTGGATTCCCTATCAAATATAGTCAACATTACATCTCCATCATCCAAAAAATTCTCAACAATATTAGTCTCGTTACTTGATTGCCCCGCATGATTTGCATGTAAATCACCTTTACCTTGCAACTTGTCGCAATCTTTCTTAATATGTCATTTCCTCTTGCAGTAATAACAATACACATTGCTAGGGGTGGGCGCGGGTCGGTTCGGTTCGGTTCTAAAGAGAACCGAACCAAAATTTTCGGGTATCTAGTAAATGAAACCGTTGGGTCCAAATATAATTATGGAACCGTTCGGGTTCGGTTCGGTTCGGTTCGGTTAGGTTCAGTTCAATTCCGTTCGATTCTGTACTATAATTAAATTTTTTAACATTTATAACAACATTATATAAGTACAACTAATGATACATTCAATGGTTTTGGAATGTTAGAGACTAATAAACTATCTTGTTTAAATGATCGCTACGGTCAAAGTTTCGGTCGGCGAAGGTCACAGTTTCGATCGGAGGTCACAGTGTCGGCCGATGATTGTATAGGTTTTGGAATATTAGCGAGACTGCAAGAGTGAGTACGAGAGTCGAGACAATGTTATGCACTTTTGTGCAGGTGTTTAGAGTTATTTAGTGGATTGGATCTTGTTTGGCTAAGAAATGAAACAATAAAATGGGTAATTGGGCCAAAAATTAAAAAATTAGAAATGATACAAATTATTGGACCAAAAATTTAGATTTAGAAATTGTTAATTTGTTAATTTGTTTAGAAAAAATTAAAATTAAAATAATTTGATTTACTTAATATAAAAAAAAATTAGAAAGATTCGATTCTTTGGTTCTTGGTCTAGAACCGAGAGCTGAACCATACTCGTCGGTTCTCAATTCAGATACCCGTTCGGGTATTTAATTTGATAAGAACCGTCGGGTTCGGTTCGGTCGGTTCGGTTCGAAAGATTTGCCTAGCCTTACACATTGCTGTACCTCACTTTCAATCTACCCCCCGTAGATCACCATGAGTAACCAAAGCATCCCCACCCCTAGATGTAGGATCTCCAACCAACAGCTTCATCTTCTCATTTGAGAATAGAGCGTCATATACCTCCTCAATGGTCAGCGTGTCACAACTATATAATATAATATTACAAAACGACAAAAAAGAACTGGGTAGCGAACACAACAGGATTAAGGCCAAATCATCTTCATCATATTTTACCTCCAACGTCTCCAAATCTACAACGATCTCCTTGAACACAGTAAGATGGTCCTGCAGTGACCCTCTTTCTGCCATGCGATGGGAATACAGTTTCTACTTTAGAGTCAGTTTACTCGTCAGACTTTTTGTCATGCACACTGCTCCAACTTGAGCCACAAAGCAGTCGCCGTCTTCTCGTTCAAAATATCCTACAGAATATTTTTAGATAAGTGAAGATGAATCTGTGATAGAGCATTTCAATCCCTCCGTTGATTCTCTTCCATAGACAAATTTGCTGGCATCTTCTCAAAACTCAGCAAAGTATCGTCAAGATCCATCTGCGTCAACACAGCCCTCACCTTTACTTGTCATAGCGAAAATCTTATGTTGCGATCCAGTAGCAGAATTTCATATTTCAACGAATTCATCCTTAAAAAATATCAACCAAATCACGAAGAACCTACAACCCGTGCTCTGATACCACTTATTGATCCCAAAGGTGACGCAAGATTGAGATTAATGATAATTATGAAATATTCAAGATCGCATCACGAAAACAAGATTAAAGTAAAGTAGAAAAAGAAAAACTAAGCAGAAGAACAATAAATTTTATTAAACCCAACAATATGGAGAGAATTATAATGACACAGCAATTTAGTTAAAACAAAATTGAAAGAGAAGCCACATATTTATAGTACACGAGTCAAACCCTAAAACTATGCTAAAATATGGAAATTAAGAAAAACCACGTAAAAGAAAGAAATTCGGCACCCAAATACTATTTACTTAATTTTGGATGCAATTGATTTCTTTCCTTTTTCACCTGGCTCTTAATGATTCTTTCCTAAACCAAGATAACACGCAATCTTTCAATCTTTGGCCAAATTTTGAGGCACCTAATTAACAAGTAAATGATACTTCTCATGATCAAGCTTGAAAGGACTTCAAATTTTTGAAGCGCGATTTCTGTATATGAATTTGGAGTTTGCTACATGTACATAATATTTTGTACATGGGGGCCCACATGAATATAATATTCATGTGGGCCCCTCACCATGTAAGTGGAGGCACCCATTATGTACAAAATATTATGTAACACAAGCATTATTCTATGAATTTTGTGCAACTTGAGCTAGTCAAGTAGAGCTCGTAAGAATTAACCTTACTCTTTTTGGGAAATATGTTGAATGTTGCAAATTGAACTCAATCAGATCACAAGTAATTTTATTCACTCGAAAATATGTTGAACAAGAAAACCAGGTTCCCATATATTAGAGTTAATTTGTGGGGTTGAGTTTTATTGAGACCCTTGAACAACTTTAGGACACCTAAAATGTTTATACAGTTCAGATAAACAATGGAGTGAAATATCTTAATTTTTCTATTGTTAAATTATATCGAATATAAAAGGAATATTATTCTTATGCTATAAGAATAGTTAGGAAGAGGACGAATTGGTAGATGATGCTACCAAAAATCATACCTGAGAAATTTCGAGCTGGACGACTGATGGCGAGCACGAACGTGATCTTCCAATACCTAAAACAAAGGCGTCGAGGTGTGTCCTCGTCGCCCCTCCGATGCTTAAGTTAGAATATGTGCGTGAGGCTATGGACTGAAAATTGCATAAAGTAAGTACTTGAATAATGAGATGAAACCATGTATTTATAGTGTTAGGTGGTTGAGTTCTATTAGGATTGAAAAATTGGGGAATCTTTATCTCATAGAGTCCTATTAGAGGTGGATGTTTGACATGCACAATAAGTGTGAGATCAGTACAAGTCTAACAACAGTAAACTCCTCCTGCATCTAGAAGTCTTGTGGGGTATCAAGTGTGACACGTCACTGTTCGTAGGAGGATGTGGTATCGTTAAAGTAAAAAGCATGAGGACATTGAAATATCGAGGACTCCACTTCTCGACCTCATGGTACGATTAGGAGAGAGGTCCATATCCTCGGGATGTTTTCCATAAGCACGAGGACCATCATACTCAACGAATATATTTTGAAGACCAGGTTGGGAGTCATCGAGAAATATGAGGTCGAGGTAAATAGATTGACCATATCACTGGCCCCCGTGCATTCATGCTCGAGGTTCGAGTGTGGGATGTACATTTGTGAAAATTGCCCACATGCGAAGAAACCCGAGGTCCAGTATAGAGATGACATCAGCCCTAAAGTGAAAGGCGGTTTAACTTTGGTGGCCCCGATGAGTGACGCGTGTCCAGATCAAACGGTCCAAGTTGGACGACCCTTGGGTTTCCCACTGGAGTCTATAAATATCCCAATCATTTTTCATTTCTTACCTTTTTACTTCTTTGTGAATTTTTCAGAATCATCGAACTCGGGCATTTTGTGCGTTTTGGGACGTCGATATTAAGGTAAGAGATCGAGAACTTAAGCTTTATTTTTTAACACTTTCGGTAGGATGTCTAGTGATTTTGACTCGTCGTCATCCTCTAGGTCGAGGATAACCCCAGAGAGTTTAGGTAGGTTGATAATTCCTGTAGCCATCCCTATTTATGCACAACCTCGAGCAAAAGATAACTCGACGCTTTTAACATATCCCGACCAACCTTGCACCCTTAAGGAGCACCTGGACATATCGACGGCTAGGGAACATGGCCTAATGCCAAGTTGTGACATTCGAGTGCCCGGGGTAGGGGATAGGATGGCTATAGCTCGGGATGGGGAGTTTGTGATTTTCAGGGATTCTTTAAAAGGGGGGTTTAGGTGCCCCTGCATCCATTTTTTATGTCTTTACTGGTCAAGCATAATATGAGCCCGGTGTAATTAGTGCCAAATGGGTGGAGGATGTTCGCCTATTTCTTCATCACTTGTAGATACCGGGGCATTACACCATATCTCGACCTATGTAGAATGGTCTTCGACCTTAAACAGTTGCCTCAGTATACCTGTTTTGCCTACCTTTCTACCCGGGGAGGTTTTAGAATCCGGAAGATGCCAAGTTCCTTAAAAGGGTGGAAGGAGAAATGGTTCTATGTGATTCCTCATGATATCGACCTTCCATTCAAATCTCGATGGGGTTTGCCAGCTACGTTGAGGTTTTGTGAGGGTCAGGCATACTTTGAGTGTCTAGAGAGGGACAGGTAGATGTTATAAAATCTCGAGCCTCTGGTGTTTGATATGGATGACATCCTTGGGGATGACATTCTCGATCGTGCAGACATTAAAGGCGTCGAGGTAGGACTTGTACCTTACTTCTTAATTCTTTGCTTATTTATATGCTCGTGTTTAATATATCGTCGATGTTTGCAGAAATGACTTTTGATCCAACTGCTTTGCGATAGTCCGTGCAGTCCAAATCGAGGGCCCCTCAAATTCGAACTCCGGGGCAGAAAAGGGGGAAGAAGAGGCCTCGAGCATCTGGGCCAGCAAAAAAGAAGTGGGGCAGGAGAGTCCTCGAGGCACAGAAGCACGTCGCCTGGAGGTAACACTCCTCGAGCTATTCCGTCTCAAGCTCTTCCTTCTCCTCGAGAGCACACAGTAGTTGATCTCGACGAGGACAATGTGCCCCCGAGTACTGAGAACGTCGAGAATGCTGGACAACCATATTTGATGCCGGGCCTTGTAGACAAATACCGACACAGGCTCGGGTATGAAGAGGCTGGCAAGGACCTTGAGTCTCTTACATTCCAGGTGAACTATGAGGATTATAAAATTTAGTCTTTTTATATCGAGGTCATAGCTCATGATGAATGTTTTTGGAGGCTTTGAGTATAGCTCGAGGTGGCTTGCTCAGGGGGATGGACGATTCCCGGAAGGTGGTCGAGCTCCAAGAGGCAGTGGAAGCCCGAGACAAGAGAGTAACTGACCTCGAGGCTGAGCGTGACTTGGCCAAGATCGAGCTTCAAAAAGCTCGTGATGAACTGGGCCTCGCGAAAGATGAGGCAGAAGAATTGAAGATGGAGCTTGAGCGGGTGAAGAAAAGCCCCGAGGGCAGGTTGGCCGAAGCTCCGGCTGAAGCTATCGTGGAATTCCAGAAGTCTGAGGACTTCAACAAGCTAAAGGGCGATTACGCAATGGGCTCATATTTCCATGGCCTTAAGGAGGCTCGAGCATTCCTACGGTCGAAGCCTGATGCTAAGCCTGACGAGCTGAAGACCATCCTGGAGATTGTTGGAGACCTCGAGCTTTCAGAGTCGGAAGAGGGTACCCTTGATGATGAAGAGGTCGACCTTGATGATGACCTCGAGGATGATCATGAGAGCCCCGGGGTCTAAATGTAATTCGTCTTTAATCTAGCACCATTTGTAAAAACATGTTTTTTGTCGCACCACTTTTTATCGAGCACTATTAACAATCTGCGTGTTCTCAAGTATTTTTCCTGAGCTTTTACTTGAACTAACCTCTCTGCCGTTTCTCGATTATAAATGTGCTCGACGAATATCCTTGATTACTATCGAGGATATTACGAATTCTAATATCGACGACCTCATAAATGATGTCGGAGGATTTATACTCGACGATTCAAATATTAAAATCTTGAGTAGTATCACGATCAGCAACGATGTTATTTACGGATATTAATATCATTTATACACTAACATTTATGCCGTATATTAATATCGACGATTATGCTTTTACGAACATTAATATCGACGATACAGACAGTAACATTTATGCCGTGTATTTAATATCGATGATTAATATCGACGATATAAATAGACAATTACGCCGTACACTAATATCGACGATTATGGTTTACGAACATTAGTATCGATGGCATGCAAAAATCTTCTTAACGACGATGAGTCTTGAGGAATCTCAATGTAATCCTCTTGTTCTTTCAAAGTTTTACTTTATCGAGGAGTATTTACCTTGTTGGCACGCCTAAAGGCAAGGCTGACATTGGCTTGTCGAGGACAAAGCTTAGGAGTGCTTGCTCGAGGGCGAGGCTTACATTGGCTTGTCGAGAACAAGGCTTAGGAGTACTTGCTCGAGGGCAAGGCTTACATTGCTTGACGAGGACAAGGCTTAGGTAATTCCTGGATACAAAGCAAACTATAGGGCTGTTATACCCGAGGTTTGAATTTATTAATTCTTCGGACTGGACTTGGATTTATATTGTATCCAAGCTGCCTACGTACCCAAACGGGATCAAGCCGAACGTAATTCATTACAAAAGAAAACGGAAAACATGCATGGGCATGCAGGCCCGTCAAACTAGAAATAAAATGCAAGGACACGCAGGCCCGAAGAACCAAAAATAACATTCAGAAGAACTAAAAATGCAACAATAAAAAGAAAATCTCCTAGATGGCATCGAGAAGGTTACTTGTAATATATTTTCAGATTATCGGCATTCCAAGACCTTGGAAGAGGTCTACCCGAGGTATCCCTTAGGCTGTAAGACCTTCCTCTGATTTGTCGTATGACTTCGAATGGTCCTTTCCAAATAGTCTCGAGCTTATCGGGAGCATGACCAGCAGCTTCGACCTTCCTCAGCACGAGGTCTCCAACCCTGAACTTCCTAGATCTGACCCGGCTATTAAAATGCCTTGCCACTTTGCTCTGGTAAGAGGCTACTCTTAGTGCTGCTTGTTCGCGAACCTCCTTAAGGAGGTCCAAATGTTCTGTCGTACGTTCCAGAGAGTCGGGCATCATTCTCCTTAGGCTGGAAAAACTGATTTCAATTGGGATGGTGGCCTCCATGCCAAATGCTAGCATGAAGGGGGTTTTACCTGTCGTAGTTTTATGCGAAGTTCTGTACGTCCAGAGTATTGAGGGCAGCTCGTCGGACCAAGAACCTTTGGCATCCCGAGTCTTGTCCGGAGGTTTTGCAATATGATCTGATTCGTGACCTCGGCTAGGCCATTGCTCTGAGGGTAGGAAATTGATGCTAGTTGATGGTCAATCCCTAGGTTGGTGCAAAAATTTCTAAATTGTGCATTATCAAATTGTTGTCCATTATCAGTTATGAGGACCTTTGGTATCCCGAACCTACAAATAATGGATTTCCACACAAAAGCTCTAAGTTTAGGCTCCGAAATTGTTGCCAAAGGTTTTGCTTCTGCCCACTTAGTGAAGTATTCTACTGCCACTGCCACGAATTTTAATTGTCCTCTTGCCACCGGAAAAGGCCCGAGGATATCAATTCCCCACTTTTCAAAAGGGGCCGAACATGTTAGGGTAGTGAGGTCCTCAGCTGGAGAATGGATGACGTTGACAAACCTCTGGCATTTGTCGCATTTTCTGACATATTCCAAGGCATCTTTCTTCATGGTGGGCCAGTAGTACCCATACCTTATAAGCTTGAAGGCCAAGGCCCGAGCTCCTTGATGGTTCCCACATACACCTTCGTGAACTTCAGCTAGAGCTCGGGATGATTCCGAGGGTTTAAGGCATCTGAGATATGGAAGTGTGGAACTTCTTCGGAATAGTACTCCTCCAATCATGCAGTACCTAGATGCTCGAGATCTTATACTCCTCGACAATCTGGGGTCATCAGGAAGATTTCCATTACTTATGAACTCTGCAATTGGGTCCATCCATGACGGCTCATGATCAATGTCCATGACTCCAACTCCCTGAGTGATACTAGCTCCGTTACCAATTTCACGTGGACTATCCTCTCTAGCCCTACGATTCCCATGAATACCAATCTCGATAATGCATCAGCTTTACCGTTATCAGCCCGAGGAATTTTTATGATTTCGCAACTCTTAAATTGTCGCTGGAGATCATGGACTTTTAGACAATACAAGCTCATCTTCTCCTCTTTCCTTTCTAACGTACCTTCTATCTGATCGACCACAAGCTGAGAATCGCTAAAAATTTTAATATGCTCGAGCTCAAGATTTCAGGCGAGCTCAAGGGCGATGATGACGACCTCATATTCGGCCTTATTGTTGGTAGCTTCAAACTCAAACCTGAGTGCACATTGAATATCCACGAGTTTGTCAAGGCTCGTGATGATAACCTCGGCTCCGGAACCTGACGAATTGGATGCTCCATTAACAAAGATGTTCCAAGTGTCTGAAGTATAATTGTCTGAGTTATCCCCTGGCCCCTGAGGCCTTGGGGTGAGTTCTGCAATGAAGTTAGCCAAGGCCTGTGCCTTTATAGATGGTCGAGATTTATACTCGATGTCAAATTCTCCCAGTTCGATTGCCCACTTTAGTAACCTACCGAAAACGTCGAGTTTTTGTAATATATGCTTAAGGGGTTGATTAGTGAGCACAACTATGGGGTGAGACTGAAAATATTGTCTGAGCTTCCGTGTTGCCACAGCCAATGCAAGAGCAAGCTGTTCTGCCAAAGTATATCTGGTCTCTGCATCAAGCAAGACCTTACTGACTTAGTATATGGGTTGCTGGGCTTTGTTAACTTCTTTCACTAGCACATCGCTTACTCCATTCTGGGATACGGCCAAGTATAAATACAAAGTATCACCATGCTCAGGTTTAGTGAGGATAGGTAGAGATGCCAGTGTTTCCTTAAGTTCGTGAAAAGCCCTTTCACATTCCTCGTCCCATTCAAAATTTCGGTTTCCCCTGAGGACTTTGAAAAAGGGGAAGCATTTATCGGCTGCTCGGGACATAAACCTGTTGAGGGCAGCAACACAGCTTGTTAATTTATGGACCTCCTTCTTGGTTTTAGGTGGCTCCGTTGATGCCAACGCCCGTATTTTGTCCGGGTTGGCTTCGATTCCCCTGTGAGTGATCATAAAACCCAAGAACTTTCCCGAGGCAACGCCAAATGTACATTTTTCCGGATTCAGCTTCATTCTGTACTTACACAGCGTGGCGAATACCTCCTCGAGGTCTGATACATGGTTGCCTACTTGCTCGCTCTTTACAACCATGTCATCGACGTAGGCCTCAATATTTCTCCCGATCATACCTGTAAAAACTTTATTGACAAGTCTTTGATATGTTACTCCTGCATTCTTCAAACCGAATGACATGATCTTATAGCAATATATGGCAGAATCGGCCATGAATGATGTCTTCTCTTGGTCTTCCTCGGCCATAAGAATTTGATGGTAACCTGAGAATGCATCCAAAAAACTGTATAATTTGTGTCCTAACGTACTATCCACCAAATCGTCGATTCGAGGTAGGGGATAGCTGTCTTTTGGGCATGCTTTATTGAGGTCTGTGAAATCGATGCAGACTCTCCATTTACCACTAGCTTTTTTACTAGGACGACATTGGCGAGCCAGTCAGGATAATTGACCTCGCGGATGAACTGAGCCCTGAATAGTTTATTAATTTCTTCCTTTATGACCTGTCGTCGTTCCGGTGCAAACTGCCTCTTTCTTTGCTTGACTGGATGAGTCCCGGGCTTAGTGTTGAGCCTGTGTACTACAACCTCGGGGTCGATGCCAGGCATATCCTCCACTTTCCATGCAAAGACATCAATGTTGCGGGATAAGCAGTCAATAAGTTCAATCATGAGGGTTGTATTCAGATCTCGACCAACCGTTACTTTCTTCCCATGCTTGAGCTCTATCTCCATTAACCCCTCCACTGGGGCGAGTCTCCCCGTATGCTCGAGCTCTTCTTCCTTTTCTGAGATTTGCATGACGTCCGTCTTTATTTTCCGAACACAAGTAACATAGCATTGTCTGGCAGCAGCTTGGTTTCCGCGTACTACCCCGACGCCATGACTTGTGGGGAACTTCATGGCGAGGTGGAAGGTGGACACAATGGCTTTTTACCTTATTGAGCAATGGTCTTCCCAGGATGGCGTTGTATGCCATGGATGACCGGACGATCTGAAAAGATGTAATCATCGTTACCTATTCCTTGCCTGAGCCTAAGATAAGAGGTAGCTCGACCACTCCATTCGGAACAATAATACCCCCCCTCCCCCCTCCCCCGAATCCTTGAAGGGGGCTTCTCACAGTCTTCAACTGTTCGGGAAAGATTCCCATTTTTGTGAAGGCTTCGTGTGACAATATGTTAGCGGCACTCCCGTTGTCGACTAAGATCCTCTTTACTTCAAAGTTTGCTACTATTGCAGAGATGATTAGGGCATCATCATGAGGAAAAGATACGCCCTCTAGATCCTTCATACCAAATGTTATGCCCTCAAGGTCACCATGATATGCTTTCGAGGATGTCATGTATTGCCGGGCATACTGTTTCCGCCCAGTGTTCGAATCTCCTCCTGACGCAATACCCCCGACGATGATGTTGATGATTCTAGCAGTGGGTTGACCATCCCTTTTTGCTTCAGAAGCTCTTTCCGTACCACAATCATTCTTCGGGCGTTTGTCATTACCGACGTAGGAACTCAGAAGTCCCCTTTTAATAAGGGCTTCAATCTCCCGTTGCAGGGCCTTACAGTTTTCCGTGGTATGCCCATGATCTCGATGGAACTCACAGTACTTGCTCATGTCCCTGGACTGGGGTGGTGACCTCATTCTCGCAGGCCATTTGAGCTCCTTCATATCCTAGATCTCCATCAAAATATTTGTTTTCGATGTATTTAAACGCGTGAATGACGTCGGGGGAACCTCCTGCCTCTGTTTACTCCGAGGTGGTTCTTAACGGGGGTTTGGGTCATGCAGTCGTTTATGCTCGACCCTATCATGGGATGGTCCAACCTTCCTCGGGTTCAGTGTTTCCTCCATATTTATGTACTTCTTGCCTCGGGTAAGAAGCTCGGTCACTATCTTCGGCGAAGTTTTGGATAGCGACATTTTGAAAGCCTCACACTTTATGGCATATGTGAGGGCAGAAACCGCTGCCGTTATATGAAGGTTGGGAATTTGTAGCCTTTCCTTGTTGAACCTGGTCATGAAGTCACGTAGGGTCTCATTTTGCCCCTGTCGAAGTTGCATGAGGGAGGCTGCCGTTTTCCTGGTGCATTTATTGCTTGCGAAGAAGGCGGAGACCTTGTCTGCTAAATTCGAGAATGAGGCTATTGAGTTGGGCTCTAAGGTCGAGAACCAATCCCTAGCAGCATTCGTCAAAGTTTGCGGGAAGGCCTTGCACATCACCTGATCCGGTTCAACCTGTAGGTTCATGACGTCGGTGTATACGTTAAGATGGTTGATTGGATCGATAGTCCCATCATACTCTTTTATCCTAGGATACTTGAATCTGTCTAGCAGGGGGAATGTTAATATCTCGGGAGTAAAAGGAATGTTGGGACTGAATCTTGTTGACCCTTTGTTGCCCTGAAGTAGGCCCGCCGTAATTCCTTCTTGAATAATCCTAGCGAGTTCTCCGGACTCCATGGTCACTGATCTCGAGGCCGAGGTCACATGTGGTATGCCCGAGGCCCCTGCTCCGCCATTGTCAGGGACATGTCGCTGAGCTCGAGCATCAGCCATAAAACCCCCCTGGGGTGCCGGTGTGGGTGACGGATGCGAATTCCTTTGACTTAGCAGCTGAGTCAGTGTGGCGACCTGTTGTCTGAGATCTTCAAAGGCTCCGGTAGTGACAACTGTCAGCTGGGGCTCTGGTACTTCTGATGATTCCTCTTGAGGAATAGGGATATCCTCAGGAGGAGGTTGGCTTAGAGCCATGGCTTTTGGTAGCGTTTCCTACAGACGGCACCAATGATGCTACCAAAAATCGTACCTGAGCAATTCTGAGCTGGATGACTAATGGCGAGCACGAATGTGATCTTTCAGTACCTGAAACAAAGGCGTCGAAGTGTGTCCTCGTCATCCCTCCGATACTTAAGTTAGAATATGTGCGTGAGGCTATGGACTAAAAATTGCATAAAAGTAAGTACCTAAATAATGAGGTGAAACCATGTATTTATAGTGTTAGGTGGTTGAGTTCTATTAGGATTGAACAATTGGGGAATCTTTATCGCATAGAGTCCTATCGGAGGTGGATGTTTGACATGCACAACAAGTGTGAGATCAATACAAGTCTAACAACAGTAAACTCCTCCTGCATCTAGAAGTCTTGTGGGGTATCAAGTGTGACACGTTACTGTTCGTAGGAGGATGTGGTATCGTTAAAGTAAAAAGCATGAGGACATTGAAATACCGAGGACTCCACTTCCCGACCTCATGGTACGATTAGGAGAGAGGTCCATATCCTCGGGATGTTTTTCATAAGCACGAGGACCATCATACCCGACGAATATATTTTGAAGACCAGGTTGGGAGTCATCGAGAAATATGAGGTCGAGGTAAATAGATTGACCATATCACTACAACTTTGTGTTGGAATTTAGTGGTGTTAGTGGATGAAACCGGATTAACACATACCGTATATATAATTTAGATATCGGTTGGACCAACAGTTCCCACCGAAAATTGTTTCAAAAGTGAGCAATTTACTCATTTTTTCCGACACTTTGTACAGTACTATAGAGAATATCCATTTCATTTTAGAATTTTTATTTACTGTAAACCATATGAGAGTCAACGGGACTTTTACATATAGACCAAGGTGAAACATAGATAAATAGATGGGGCAGGAGTTGCCAATTTCTATAGGTTGAATTTCAATGACCCGCCTATTGAACCAATAATCCATCAGTTGAATAAATGACCCGCAAATTCGATACTTTGATCGAGTCAATGACTGAATCAAGTCTGATAATTATTATGTGACATATTAATTTAAAAGCATACACGAGTAAAAATAACTTTATTGTACCATTAAACACCATAAACATATTCATTATGTGAAATTCTAACCGTGATCTTGTCTACTTTCCAAACAATAACTAACATTTGAATTTAACACACCCAAATGTTCCCACATTCAATTCTACATTTCATATACCTCGTGGGATGCATGGCTATGTAACACGCGAATAAAAAATTGTGAGTTTTAAGTTCTCAAGAAATTTGAATTTACTTTTATCGTAGTCAATATTTAGACATTTTCAATGTCAAAGATGAACGTCATGTTATACCAGCACAAATAAAGGCGAAAAACTCGTAAGATTATAATTTGATACTTAATTAATAAATATTATGGTAGGTGGAGAATATAGTTTTATATATTCACTAAGGGGGAGACAAAAGAAGTGGAGTAGGTCGATTTGATTCTTCTTAAATTTAAATTGAGAAATTGGTATTAGAACACTAAACAAAAAAGGTAGGGTTACAAGGTCTCGATCATTCTTTGCATTTCGGGACGTGCATTTATTATCTTCAATGAAGATAGAAGTTGGAAAAATAGCTAAAAACAAGGAAAACTCTATTTGACCAGGCCCCCTGCTTTTTGGCCAAGCTCATTTTTTGGTGTAACCTTGAGCCTGGCCAAAAAGCAGGGCTCAAAAAACAACAATGAATTCAAGAAAAAAGACTTTGCTTTCAATGTCATCTAGTGGATGTGAAACATTTCTCTCCAACAAAACAATTTTATTTAATTTAGAGTGCGTTTGATTGTCAATATTTTTCATGAAAAACGTATTTTTTTTACCAAAAATCATATTTTTGTATTGTTTGATTGACATTTTTTTCCATGGAAAACATTTTCTTACTTTTGATCACGTGACCATATTTTTCTAAATATATATATAGGGAGTAGAATTTTATTCTCCAGTGAATTCACTCTCTTATTTATCCACTCTATCTCATCTACCCACCAATAAAAAATGAATAAATATAATATTTTTTAGGTTGAAAATTAAATCAATCAAACACATTTAATTGACAATTTTCATACAAAAAGATAATTGAATTGCCTAAAATTTATTTTCCTTTCATGTAAATTACATGCTTTCAATGACACGCACACTTAGAGTTCAAGGTTTTATTGTTGATTGAGGGACTATGTTTGTCATTTTGTATTAGAATTAAACCTATCATTTGTTATATTGTTTTTCCGTTTCAAACATTAGGAGAATAAAAATAGTTATTTAAATTATGAGGACAATGAAAATTTAAATATGGTGGGAATGGTTTGGTTCACTTCTATTTGAAATCGGACCGGTGCTCACACCTGGAATAATTATAAATTTTAAAACAGTTCATTATCACAAGTATTCCGTGAAGTGGTGAGTTTCTTTTGAGACCCTCAAACTTTTTACTTATAGTGGGGCCCCAAACTTCTGGATATTAAAGCAATTAGGTCCTCCACTTCCATTTTACTCTTCGAATTGTAAACCGTATGAGTCACGTGACTATCTAATGTCAAAATGGACGGAAATCCTATCCTAAACACCAACGTGCCACATACTTAACAGATGA
This sequence comes from Olea europaea var. sylvestris, assembly GCF_002742605.1. NCBI lineage: Eukaryota > Viridiplantae > Streptophyta > Magnoliopsida > Lamiales > Oleaceae > Olea > Olea europaea. The sequence goes on from NC_036238.1 coordinate 14,720,621, forward strand.
GGCTCGAGCTGCCAGTTTCGACATGTTAGCAACAGCTATAAAGTACGAGTTCTGATAGTAATGACCATCTTAAACGCTTGTCTAGAGCACATTTTGTATCAAATTTTTAGCCAAATGCATGCCGTTATACAGTGTGTCAATGATGGCAACCATTATTTTTTATTGACTTAAGTAAAATTACCAATGTGTCCCTTCACATAAAATTCATTCCTCTTTACAAAATGGGAATTTTGATTATTTGCTTTCTATGCAGTCAGCAATTACTACACAACTGGGTTTCACTATCCTTTCAAACGATCAAAAATCTGGCCAAAATGTGCCCATGACAAGCGCTAAATTCCTGATGAACTCTGTTCAATTTTTTAATCACTAGCTAGCAATATGCTTAGAATGCTAAATTAAACATTACTGTATGTAACAATTTAACAAACCATATGACAAAAATCTCTTCCTTAATATTATCCAACTACATCGATGTAACATATATAATAAAAAGGTAAGCCAGTAAAAGAACTTTAATGTACCATTAACACAATTAGGTCCAATTCTATTTTGCTCTTCAAATAGTACATGTTTTTTTTTTTTTTAAAATCTCGAAATGGACGGAAATCCTCAAATATGCACCAAGGTGCTACATACTTAAATAGATTAGGCTCGAGTTGCCAATTTCAGTATGTTGAAGACTTCTGAAACAATTTTCAAATTTTAATTTAAATCATATCAAGTTGTCATTGAACTATACCCGATTTTTTATCACGAGCAATAATATTAAATTAGACATAACTGTATGCAACACTTTAATAAAACCGATCACAAAAATCTCTTCCTATAATGTTATCACAACTCCAGCGCTAGCTTTGGCAGTTGCTCTAGCGATTGCTTCGACCCCCCCCCCCCCCCTCTTTTTTTCCCTCTCCCCCAACATGTGATCAGTGAATTGTGACCTTAATGATGAATTAGGATATGTAACGTATGGATTGTGACTTGTGACTAGTAACATATGTGACTTTAATAATGATATTTGACCTATGAATTAGCTTATGTGGCTAGGGCAAATGACCATGTGACCAACTGCACCATCACCACTCCATCCCACACGCACAATTACCACATCTTCACCACATATGCCCATCTGAATCTCACACAGCATCGACATCTTACACAATCACAACCAACCACCCAAGAACTAAGAACCACAACTAACAACCACAAACACAACCATCTATGACCATAGAAAAATGGAGGAAAGGACCACCAGAACCACCTTCACCTTACCATCATTGCCTCCAAGCCAAACCACATATCCAAAAATCAAAAGTAAAATCAAAACCACTGATTTATGTTTATAGTTCAATATTAATTGGTCGCATGTTGCAGTTCATATGTCACGGATCACCATTCACAAGTTACATGTCATATTAAATAGGTCATGGATGTTCACATCTTAATATTTAATTGGTCACATGTCATGTTATATAAGTCATAGTTATTGAACAACCACTATGTTTCTACCTCTCTCTCTCTCTCTACAATTTTAGTCGACGGTGAACTAAGCTGCGATCAATTCGTCGCTAAAGAAGATGCTCAGTCGTGGAAGATCTTTGTAGATTTTATTTTTCCTCCAACGAAGTTATTTGGATGACATGACTATGAGAGTGGATGTCGACGGATGGTAGATATCGACAACCGTAAGAGGAGATGATAGTGGGATGGATGCCGTCACTGTAGTTGGACCAGAGAGAAATTGATATTATTTTATAAATAATGTTTATTTAATTAATAAAATATAATCACCACCCAATTTTTGGAAAGTTAAACTTATTCCCTTAAATTTGCATAGGCCTATACTGAATGATTAAATTGTATTTTTTTCCCAAAAGTTAATTATTCCACTTATGGACACAATGTAGGTATTTTTACTTGGAAAAATTTCATATGTAAGAGATGTAAGACTTCATATGTAAGAGATGTAAGACTTATTTTAGAACAAAGAAACAAGGTTTAGAACTTCAAAAATTAGATATTAATTAAATTTTATTTATAAAATAATTAATTAAAAATATATTTTATCAATTAAATATATTAAGATCACAATTTTATAGTATTTGATCATAAATTATCGAATTAATATGTCACAACTTATTTCTCGATTACGAAAAGAAATTTATAGATCACAAATTATTTCACAATTATAAATTAAAAAATTTATATGTTACAATTTAATCATCGGTAGTATCAAGTCAAAAATTTTATAGGTTACAATTTATTTATCGATCATAAATAACAAATTTTATAAGTAATGATTAAAATTTTTAAATTATTTATTAGTCACAAATTATCGATCACATATTATTTATTGATCACAAATTAATCAATTTACTGCTCACAATCAACAAAATAATTTGTGATCACCACCACCATTTGTGACCATCACCTCACCATCGCACCGCACACAACACTGTCCTCAAATACCACTATTGCCAGAGCAACCCCCAACACCACGTGACAATCTATCAAATCTGCCTCCATTTAATTTTCACTTTTTACTTTACTAATGGAGCAAGCCCATACCTCTTCCTACGGCTACGGCTACGGCTACGCGTTGATGAGTCACAAATAGAGATGAAAACGGCTTGGTGCCTAATTTAAAATCAAACCACTTAAAGTGATTTGAAATTATTTCAAACCAATCCAAGCCACTCTAATTTCTAAACCATTTTCGGTTTGGCTCAATTTCTAATCACGGTTTGACAAACAACATATCAAACAAGTTGAATCATAAATCTTAGTCTAAAATTTAATATTAAAATATAAATACAAGTGTTATTATGAATATTACAAACAAAAGTTCTATACTTCTAATCATTAAATGCAACAACATGATTGAAACAATTTACTTATAACATCTTAATGGATACAAATTGGCTCAACATCTCTAGTAGTAACACATATCCATTATTTGCATAAAAATAAAAATATAGAATATGTATTTATTAATTATAATTCAAAGATATAAAGCAACTAATAAAAAAATGAACAGAAAGATCAACTACAAGATTATTTTCTATAGTTTTCTCTTAATTTTTCAATACCTCTATTGTTAGCATGCAACTAATTTTTAGTGAAAATCACCACTTCAACAATCTTTGCACTCAATGAACTCATAAAGAATCAAGAGTATGAAAATTAGTGAGGAATGTGGACTAGGAAGTAGGACTACACAAAAAGTCACGAAATTGCAAATCGAATGGAAACCGTTGAATTGAAACCATTGGTTTGGGTCCATATGGACCAGTGGTTTTCTTTTCCTCAAATCAAATCGCTTTTAAATGGTTTGGTTTAGGTTTTGATTTTCAAAAATCACACAAAATCGAACCGAACTGAACCGTTTTTAATTTTTTAATTAAAACATTAATTTTATTAACTTTAAAAATTTTACAATTTTCGCTTTTCACAAAAAATGTCAATTTAGCAATACAAATTACAACCAACTTATTAAAATAATCATAGAAAGTAAATTAGTTTCGTCATTTTAGACTTATGATTTAATAAGTTCATAACACATGTCCTCACCTAGCATCTAAACTAAACTAAAATTATACCAAAATCATATGAAATGAATAGATATATATTCAACAATCCAAATCATAATTTAACAAAATTACTTCAGCAAATCATATCCAAATTTCATAAGCCCTAACATAAACTCTCATTTCCTTAACATTTGAAATTTATTTGCCACTGCTAAACGAATCCCTAGTCGCCTTTACCTGTTAGTCTGCTAGTCTCTATCTGAATCGCCTTTTTTTCTCTTCTCTTTCGATAAGTCTTTAATTCTCATTCAAACCGTCATTTCATTATTTTTTCTTTTATTTGTTGTTTTTAAACTTATTATACACTTGTTAATTGTGGTTTGAATAGAAAAATAATTGATTGTATGGCTAAATGATTAATGAACTTGTTTGTAGTTTGAAAGGAACGAGGGACGAATCTTTTTGATTGTGTGAAAATGTTAAAGTTTCTTAACTAGTACTACTATCTTCTACTTTCATAAAGTAGTTAGAGAATGAAATTCGTCAATTTCCAATAAGTGGAAATTCTATCAATCTTTGTACATCTAAATATATCTCGTTTAATTCTTATTTAACATCTCACCAGCAAGACCTAATGAGTTTTAACCAAACTATAATAACAGAATGCAACTTTATATTTACTAACCACTATATGATAATATAAATGTCAAACAAAAAAAGGTAAATAAAAATGAAGTAAGATGTATTTGTTCTATGAACATCTTTTAGCAATTAACTTTGAAAATAATTTATTTATGAATTTCATGATAAATATGAATGTAATTTAATGATTAACTTTATTAGTTATCGTTTAAACTCATATAGTAAATATATTACTATAATGTCGATAGGTAAATCGCGGATTAAAACCAAACCAAACCAAACCGCAAATTATGGTATTTGCGATTTGGTTTGGTTTGGTTTGATTCGAAAAATAAAATAGTTTGGTTTGGTTTAAAAAAATTTCAAATAGCATAAAATTATTTGAGTTGAAAATATAGTACAAACCACCCAAACCAAACTGCGTCACCCCTACTAGGAAGCAATTTTAAAATTTTGAATAACTAATTTGTATGATAATCTTATACATATTTACGTTCAATTTTCACAAAATAATATGTCGAAAGTATTAGTGGTCAAATCTTCACAATGGCCACTTAAATAACTTACAAAATCATTGTAACAATTAACAATAAAAATCTAATAACTAAGTTGAAAAAATGAAGAATAGATTGAGTGATCTGATTAGGAAATTTAGATGTAAACAGGCAAAAATATTATTCAACTAAAAATTTAAGGAAGCCCTTCAAAAATCTGAACACAACTACAAAAAAATAGATAAATTGATGTGAAAGATAAGTCCAAATTCGAGAAATTGTTAGTAGAAGAAAAAGAAATAGTGTGAATTTGAATTAAAATCTATATTTAATTTTCTACTCGATTGTGATGAACAATCGATGAATACGGCTCAACAACAGTCATTCAACGCTTCAACTAATTTGAAGGTTTTGCATTTACAATTGCGATAGCAATGGTGATAATTAGCTATGATTTAATTATTAATTGTAATGCATGATTGCCTATTTGTGTTAGAGCAAAATTGGATGTATCTTTTTTAATTAAGATATTTTAAATTTTACTTGGGTTGGATAGATTTAAATGAATTAATTTTTAGATTTTTTTACAAAAATTGAAACCCAAATCAAACTCTTTTTCAGTTCAAAATCAAAATGTTAATGGATCCACATGGACCCAAATCAATGCTTTCGAAAAGTCATTTCAATTTGATTTTGTGATTAGACGATTTCGTTAGTCAACGCTAATCACAAAGAGGTTGTCAACACATTATTTCAAAGCTGATGCTGGCTCGAAGATAATAAGAATTCTATTTTTTGTCAACGCCTATCAAATTTTATTCATTTACGATGTATTATCCTTGTTTAAAGTCGAGTAGACATTCTACATTAAGAGTTTGTTTGACAACCATTATTGTAGAAAAATAAGAGATTTAAATAGTGATTTTTAAAAGAATGTGTTGTTAAAAAGTAGTGAAATTTTTTTTTTATACATATAGAATATTTTATTATGTGAATGTATGGTTGAAAATATTTCTATAGCAAATCGTAAAATAACTTAATAGGTGTCAAACGGGCATTAAACAAGACCATTCTAAAAATTGAAACTTACTCATAACATTAAGGGCATGGTGTATATCACAATGTTGATACTGCGAGATTTATCTAATCATAAAGGAAAAGATTAATAATATTCAACACCAGTTTAGATAACAATTACATGCAATTAAATGATAAGTTCACTTAAATGTAATGTCTCATGATTCATTTAATTGAACATATCAAATATAACCACCTAAATTGATACTTTAATGAAATTGATGCTAAATATCATTATTCAAAGAAAAAAGATCAAACTAATAAGATCTAAGCAATCCACCAATGTTATGGGGTAACCCTACGCTAAGATGATCTAGCTAATGTCAATGTCTATCCCCTAATGCTAAGTGCTATGATTAGGCTAACAAGTTCATCTTCTTAATGTGAAGATGTTTTCCAGTCTAAAATACTTTTTAAATATAAGTTGCTCCTTAAATTATTTAAATAATATTTTAATAAATTATCTATTGATATTTAAAAAATATGTTAAATAAAATTGAAAGGCAAATCGGTAGGTAGACAACAGTAACTTATAATTTTAAATTTTATTTTTTGAACAAAATTCAAAGTAATAAAGAAAAAAGGTTTTAATTCCATTTATAGTTTGCTTTCATTGTTAGGGATTAAACTAATGATATTGATGAAACTAGTCTTTGAGGTGTTCCGATTGAAACTAATGTTGGGGATGCTATGAATGAAAGCTCGTAAGAAACAATTGTAATAAGATATCAAATGTTTTTATACTTTTTTGTAAGTTTGAGTATGCTCTTAAGTCAAAATATTTGTGTTCGCCAATGCTCATAATATTTATGGTCGTTTGGCAAGGCTTTTGAAAAATTGAAACTAAGATTTTTTTTGAATATATTTGAATAATTTTTTGAAAGAATTTAGGCCCGCTTAGTTTGACTTTTGCTTTTGTGTTTTGCTTCATGTAGAAGAACTTCTAGAGAAATCTACATTAAGTTTTGTTTAAAAACTAATTAAAAGAGATTTATATTCCAAAAGTGTTTTTAAAGAAAATTACATTGAATCAACTTTCTCTAAAAGTTCTTCTAATTAGAATAAACAAGTTTATAAAATTGACCAAATGAGTTGAAAAGCAATATTTGAGTCTCAAAACTCCTTTTAATTTTTCAAAAGCTATACCAAACCTGCCCTTAGCCCTTGTTTTTGTCCCATTATATGATAAAGAATGTATTTTGGAATAATTAATTGATAGAGAATGTGTGATTAAAGAATAAGAAAAAGTTTTAGGTTTGTGCGTAGTATTATTTCGTTGAAAATGAGTTGTTGAAAAGAACAGAGAGGAAAATGTGTTTCGAAAATAATTATAATCAAATGAAGTCTCAGTATATTAAAAGAGCTTTTTATAGAAAATTAGTTTAAAGTGGCTTCTTTAAAAAAAAATGTCTACAAAAAGCAAGCTCTAGGTAAACGGACTCTGAGAGCATCTTCAATGGGCACCCTTCCGCATCAAATTGCACCAAAATTTGGTGTAAACGTCCCTCCAACTGTTCATTGCACCATTTTTTGCACCAAATGGTATAATGTACATTTTGCCCATGATTAAGGGTATTTGTGTCATTTTTATTATATAATAATAATAATAATCATCATCATCATCATCAATTACATTACTAATTATATTATTAAAGTTTATTATTTTTAATAATATAATCAATAATAATTAAGGATTTTTTAATTTAGTAATTATTTTCGTCAATTTAACATAATATATAAAACATGTAAATAATTTAGTAATCAATAATAATTCAATATATTTGTTATTTTAAAGTAGTTATTACCTAGTAATTTATATAGTTATAAAATAAATAAATAATTTTTCAAAATAAATACATTGTCAAAAATCAAAAGAATGAATAAAACAATAAAAATTGTTCATTTGGTGTAAGTTTTGATATAATTGTTGAAAATGAATTTTAGCTTGATGCAGAGTTGAAGATGGAGTCTTATTTGAATTTCATTACATTAAATTTCATTATATTACATTTTTTTCTTCTGTTGTCAGTCATACAATTTTCTATAAAATAATATTATACGTAAATAAAAAATTTCCTTTTTTTTAACCACTTATTTTAAAAAAAAAAAAAATACAATTTCACTCATTTTCATTTTCAAAAAAATGGGAGCCAAACGGGGCTTTAGATAAAGCTATACCCTTTGTTCCCACCACGCCACTTCTACGCCCACGCCACTCCGGTATGCTCTTTTCCCTTATATTTCTGAAACAAAATTATACGGAAATCTGGGTAGACTGCGATTCACCGTCGAAAGAATTAGAGAATCAGTATTCCTTTTCTTTCCAAAAATGGCTTCTTTTTCTCTTTCTACCAATCATTCTCTTCCTTTTCCACTGTATGCTCAAACCCCAAAACTCTCATTATTCCAAAATCTTTCTCCCCTTTCTAGATACTCTCGGTCTGAAGCTGTCTCCTTCATCCTATCTTCCAATCCCAGTTTCTTCTCTGGTCAAAAGTTCTATTGTAGCCAAGGTACATTTACGAAGAACATTTATCTGCAAGTTTCTTAAAATTTTACACCCCACCCTTGTTCTTCAAGATAATAGATTCCATTTTCCTGCAAGTAATTTTGAAGGAAAAAAAATAGCATATTATGTTCTTGTTAATTTTTCAGTTCCTATTTTTTAAACGGTGCGGTTCCACCACCGTTTACATTGAAAGATCAAGATGGGAGGAATATAAGTCTTTCTAACTTCAAAGGCATGCCTGTGGTGGTTTATTTCTACCCTGGTGATGAAACCGCACGAAACAGGTACATATATATAGAGCATCCAAATTGGCACAAATTTTTGTACCCTTTTAATTGGCAATTCTGAGTTTTCTTTATTCGAAATTGATCAGGCATCCATCTACTTTCTTGATTTTTTTGGATCAGAAATACCTCTTATGTTAGAAAGGAAAGGAAAAAAACTATTGGGGTAGGAAATTCATGAAGCTTGATAAAACAGAACTTTAGCTTATTTGACTTTTGGAAATTTTATTGTGTTTCGTCATAGATAATATATGTTGAACACTGACAGCTGCATAAGATTAAGATTTTGAGAAGAATGATGGGTGTTGTTGATGCCGACTTGCCACAAATCACAATGATAATAGAGAATGAGAATATGTTAGGAAGAGAGAAATGAGGGGAAGATTGTAGTTTTAATTCAATAATGAAGTGTGTCTATTACAATCAAATAACCTCAATGACTGAACTAGGTCTGATAATTATGATGTGACGTATTAACTTAAAATCATACGCGAGTAACAATAACTTTATTGTACCATTAAACACCATGAAACATGCTATGGGTACATCAAATTTCACAGCATGGTCTACAACACACACACATGCAATAGGTGGGGTCCGCAATTAAAATAATCGCGGACTTCACCTTTGTGAGGAGGCTGTGAAAAAAAATTGTAAAAGAAATGCTGTACAATCAGCTTTTTCCTAAACACCATAAACATATTCATTATGTGAGATTCTAACCGTGTTCTTTTCTACTTTCCAAACAATACATATTTGAATTTAAGACACCCAATAATTGCTTTTCCATCTTTCCCAATCCAACCATCCTTATGTTCCCACATTCAATTCTACATTTCATGTACCTCGTGGGATGCATGGCTATGTAACACGCGAATAAAAAATTGTGAGTTTTAAGTTCTCAAGAAATTTGAATTTACTTTTATCGTAGTCAATATTTAGACATTTTCAATGTTAAAGATGAACGTCATGTTATACCAGCACAAATAAAGGCGAAAAACTCGTAAGATTATAATTTGATACTTAATTAATGAATATTGTGGTAGGTGGAGAATATAGTTTTATATATTCACTAAGGGGGAGACAAAAGTAGTGGAGTAGGTCGATTTGATTCTTCTCAAATTTAAATTGAGAAATTGGAATTAGAACACTAAACAAAAAAGGTAGGGTTACAAGGTCCCAATCATTCTCTGCATTTCAGGACGTGCATTTATTACCATCAATGAAGATAGAAGTTGGAAAAGAGAGATGCTACAGTCACGGGCTCCAATCCAAGGCTGAGGTGGCTCATGCCTCAGCCCTTGATCTTTAATACATGGAGCCCGCGCCATTTAACATCAAGGGTTGAGGTGTCAGGGATTGGAGCCCAGGATTTAATCCCGAGCTCTGCAGCTTTTCTAGTTGGAAAAATAACTAAAAACAAGGAAAATCCTATTTGGCCAGCTCCCTAGCGGCCCCTGCTTTTTGGCCAAGCTCAATTTTTGGCCTAACCTTGAGCTGGCCAAAAAGCAGGGCTCAAAAAACAACAATGAATTCAAGAGGAAAGCAGGCTTTGCTTTGCTTTCAATGTCATCTAGTGGACGTGAAACATTTCTCTCCAACAAGTCAAGTTTATTACAATTTTATTTAATTTAGAGTGCATTTGATTGTCAATATTTTTCATGAAAAATGTATTTTTTTACCAAAAATCTTACTTTTATATTGTTTGATTGACATTTTTTCCCATTGAAAACATTTTCCTACTTTTGGTCATGTGACCATATTTTACTCAAAATAAAAAAATAAAAAAAATTATATATATATATATATATATATATATATATATGGGGAGTAGAATTTTAT
>NC_036238.1:14731064-14760953 GCF_002742605.1 Olea europaea var. sylvestris
CAGTTAATTCACTCTCTCATCTTTTCACTTTGTCTCAGCTACCCACCAATAAAAAATAAATAAGTATAATATTTTTTAGGTTTAAAATTAAATCAATCAAACACATTTAATTGATAATTTTCATGCAAATAGACAATTGAATTGCCTAAAATTTATTTTCCTTTCAATGAAACGCACACTTAGAGTTCGAGGTTTTATTGTTGATTGACGGACTAAGTTTGTCATTTTGTATTAGAATTGAACCTATCATTTGTTATAGTTGTTCCGTTTCAAACATTAGGAGAATAAAAATAGTTATTCAAATTATGAGGACAATGAAAATTTAAATATGGTGGGAATGGTTTGGTTCACTTCTATTTGAAATCGGACCGGTGCTCACACCTGAAATAATTATAAATTTTAAAACAGTTCATTATCACAAGTATTCCGTGAAGTGGTGAGTTTCTTTTGAGACCCTCAAACTTTTTACTTATAGTAGGGCCCCCAACTTCTGAATATTAAAGCAATTAGGTCCTCCACTTCCATTTTACTCTTCGAAATGTAAACCGTATGAGTCACGTGACTATCTAATGTCAAAATGGACGGAAATCCTATCTTAAACACCAACGTGCCATAAACTTAACAGATGAAGCCCGACCTGCCAATTTCGACATGTTAGCAACAGCTACAAAATACGAGTTCTGATAGTAATGACCATGTTAAGTGCTTGTTTAGGGCACATTTTATATTAAATTTTTAGCCAAATTCATGCCGTTGTACAGTGTGTCAATGATGGCAACCATTATTTTTGATTGACTTAAGTAAAATTACCAATGTGTCCCTTCACGTAAAATTCATTCCTCTTTACAAAATGGGAATTTCGATTATTTCCTTTATGTGCAGTCAGCAATTACTACACAACTGGGTTTCACTCTCCTTTCAAACGATCAAAAATCTAGCCAAATGTGCCCATGACAAGCGCTAAGTTCTCGATGAACTCTGTTCAATTTTTTAATCACTGGCTAGCAACATGCTTAGAATACTAAATTAAACATTATTGTATGTAACAATTTAACAAACCATATGACAAAAATCTCTTCCTTAATATTATCCAACTGCATCGATGTAACATACATAATCAAAAAGGTAAGCAGGTAAAAGAACTCTATTGTACGTCGGTCCAATTCCATTTTGCTCTTCAAATAGTACATGTTTTTTTTTTTTAACGTCAAAATGGACAGAAATCCTCAAAGATGCACCAAGGTTCCACATACTTAAATAGATTAGGCTCGAGTTGCCAATTTCAGTATGTTGAAGACTTTTGAAACAATTTTCAATTTTTAATTTAAATCATATCAAGTTGTCATTGAACTATGCTCGATTTTTTGTCACGAGCAATAATATTAAATTAGACATAACTTTATGCAACACTTTAATAAACCAGATCACAAAAATCTCATCCTAAAATGTTATCATATTAATTACATACCCGCCCCCAGGGCATAGCTCAGTGGTACAAAGGACAGGAGTAAGGTTATCTCACGCCTTGCTGGCAGCCGCAGTGTAGGGATTCGATTCCTGAGATATGGATTGGACTCTTTGTAGACACAATGTACATGCAGCTCTTGTTCCTTGACCTGTTGGAACACATCCCACGATTTACTTCCCTCACAGAGTTCTAAGAGCGAGACGGTGAGAGCCTTTAATGTTGGGGTTCAACCTTTATATTAATTACGCACCCTAAATAATAAATGCTAGCCGTGTTCTTTAAGTTACCATACCTAACATTTGAATTTAACAAACTCAATAATTGCTTTTCATATTTCCAACCATCCCTATGTTCCCACGTTCGATTCTACACTTGATGCACCTCGTGGGATGCATGGATTTCTGAAACTCGACTAAAATATTTTTGAATTTCGTATAATAAAGATTGACCAAATGACTAATATGAAAAATTCAAGAGGTTTGAATTTACTTTTATTGTAGTCAAAATTTAGCCTTCTTGAGTATAAAACTTGAAGGTTGTGTCATACCAACACAAAGATTACGGCCCGTTTGGTAGTTTTTTTTTTCAAAATACATTTTTCTCTCTCTTCTTTTTAATCATATATTCTTTATTAAAATAATATTACACATAAATTAAAATTTTTTTTTTTTTTTTAACCACACATTTCACATCAATTTACTATTCTGAAATACATTTTTATATAAAAATGCTTATCAAACACCCCGAAAAACTCGTGTGATAATCTGGGGTTGAGTTAGGGAAGGACAATTTTTATTTTCTATTGAGAAGAAAAATTAAAAAAAAATTTAAAATACGCAAAATATAAACTGGGTTTTTTTTATATAATTAAATCAATGTATTGTTGCGGGAAGGAGAGAAAATAGCCTTTTTTAAGAAAAAAATGGAAAAGAAAATCTCATTTTTCTTTTACTTTATAGGAAATATTTCGATAAAAATATAAATGCAGTATTTATAAATTTTTGAACGGTTCTTTGTCATGATTATTAACATTATAAACCAATTAGCATATGGTGGATGACGTAGAAAAGAATATTGTAACGATTTATTGGTCTATCGAAAGTAGTAATTGCAAACAAGCCGTATTTAGCTGTGTCTTATCTCTAAGACCATTAATCGACACAAATCGCAATTACGTGTTCTTGAATGCTTTTTATTTAGTCCATGATCGGTACCTATTGTTGATCGTAGTTAATAGAAAATGTATTAATATAGGAGTTCTAGAAATTTTAGCTTGTAATAATTATTAATTACAGTATAAGTAAATGACCCAAACCAATTAAATAACTCCAGAAATCTCGCCTTTCCCACGTGATCGATTTATTACACAGTAAAAAAAAAAAAAACCTGGTCATTCGCACAGGACAATTCATGTCCACTTGTTATGAAAATTCTGGTATAAATATTGGATCAAACATTACCAATTGGCATCTCTTCTTTCGATTCTCAGCATCTATAATCAGATGCTCTCTTCAAATCGCATCATACGGCTCATAATTCATCTGTTAATTCTATAAAAACTCGACCTTATATTCAGTTTCTAGAGAGAAAAAAAAGGGCGATAGAGAGAGAGAGATAGAGGGAGAGAGGTGGGGTGTTAAAGATGAATTCATTGGATTCTCCGCTTGAAGCTCTAGCTTTTAATTACTTGAGCTATGGCTTATTGACGGCGGTTAACAGTATATGGCCGTGGATTGCTGTTTTAACTGCCGCCGTTAGCTTCTGGAGGATCAGAGCTTCATCATCTTCAAATTTGTCTACACGTGCCCGAAGCCCAGATAGCGTGTCGACTTCTTCGTCGTCACCGTTAAAGATGGATGAGGGTGCGGTGGAGGCGGCTGTGGGTTGTGGTGACGGTGAGGTGGCCACAGTTTCTTCAACTCAATCTGATACCGAGTATTTATCGGGATCAAATAAGAAGTGCCGAGTTTTAGAGAGAGAAGGTAGTACGAAAGGGAAGTTTACGCTGTATTATAGTGAAAAGGATGAGTTTAAGACGGGCGAAGGTGATGACAACGGTGGCGGAAACGGTGCTAGAGAGGTGACATATGAGAAAATGGGACGGTGGTGCGATGATTGGGAGAGGATGATGATGGTAAAAATGGCAGATATGGGGTGGTATCAGTACCAGGACTTAACGGTTCTTGATGGCAGTGTTGTTAGATTATGGGACAGTAAACGTCAGATAAACGCCGCTGCAGTAGGTGGCGATAGCTGGTAGTTGTATTGTACGAGGTTGTAGTATGAGAACAATAATTTTTTAGAGCTCTGCAAAATTGTATAGTTGTATTTTGTCAAAGTTTCTAAAATTGGATGTAAATTGATATTTTTAAAATTATTTTTACATTATTATTTACATTTAGATAGATCTAAATTTCAAGTCTACTGTAATGAGAATTGAGAAGATCTAAATTTATTTTTTACCTTCTATGAATGTGATTGTCGAAAAATACAATTTGTATCTCTCAACCATTTTGAAGATGTAAATTTCTATTTTACGCCATCATTGGAGAACCTCTTATTACTTACCAAATTGATTCTACATTGTGGCAATAGTACGATACCACTTCGCTCCCGTTCGTCTCTTACACGCGCTGCCGCAACACACAGAAATGCATAAACCTGTTAATGGGTGGCTCTTTTTCTTTTTTTGCACATTTTAACTATTTTTCATCAATTGTTACAAGAAAAATGATCATTAAATGCCCTTGTTTGAGCCTCATTTTGGGGGAAATAATGAATTTTTTAAATAGTGTATTAATGGAAAATGTGTGGTTAAAAAATAATGAAAAATTTTGAATTTATGTGTAATCTTATTTTATATTAAAGAACGTACGATTAAAATAATGTCAAAATACTATTGAAAAATGTATTTTTTCAAAAGAGTGGAACTCAAACAAGGGCATAATATCATAAATGTGCAGTCGTATTAAAATAAAGCCCTGTTTGGTCCATTCTTTGGGAACAAAATGCATTTTTAAATAATGTTTTGACATCATTTCAATCACATTTTTTAATAAAATAATGTTACACATAAATTCAAAATTTTTTATTTTTTTTAACCACACAATTTTCATCAATACACTATTTAAAAATGTCATTCTTATCAAAAGAGTGGAACTCAAATGAGATTAATACGGATAAGAACAAATATGAGATAATTTCAATGTAAATCGAATATTGTCATTTTTAGGTAGCCAGGTTAGAATTATAGAGAAAATGACCGCTTGAAATGTCCAGTGATTTCTGGTATCAATCAAACGTATGATGTTATAAACTATTTTACATTTGAATTATCAAGTTTTCTAATTTATATCACTTTCTTGAAAGTTCAACTTCTCTTTCATCAGTAATAACAAGGTTTCAGTCTTTTCAAACCCGACCCGGAAATTTATCATTAAACAAGTTGTGTAGTATATGGGTATGTTCTCTTCCTATTAACAAAATAGGTGCTTATTGGCATGAATTTTTTTCTTTTCTTTTCTTTTCTTGTACTGTTTAGTAAGTATAAAAATGAGTGGCGCAATAGAATACATAATTGCGTGTTAATTCTTCATAATATGATTAAGGGATTGTCATTTTTAGGTAGCCAGGTTAGAATTATAGAGAAAATGACCGCTTGAAATGTCCAGTGATTTCTGGTATCAATCAAACGTATGATGTTATAAACTATTTTACATTTGAATTATCAAGTTTTCTAATTTATATCACTTTCTTGAAAGTTCAACTTCTCTTTCATCAGTAATAACAAGGTTTCAGTCTTTTCAAACCCGACCCGGAAATTTATCATTAAACAAGTTGTGTAGTATATGGGCAAGTACTCTTGCTATTAACAAAGAATTTTGTTAAACGACCCGTGCCGTTCACAGCATCGATGACCACACTCTCACATGGCGCACGGGTCCCACCTAAATAAAAAAATACCGCCTCCATGTGTATGTGTGTGTGCAGTCACCCGCGCGGGTCGTGTAACATGGTGTGCTTATTGGCATGAATTTTTTAAAAAAATAAAAAAATGAGGGGGCATGAATTTATTTATTTTTCTTTCCTTTTCTTTTCTTGTACTGTTTAGTAAGTGTAAAAATGAGTGGCGCAATAGCATACATAATTGCGTGTTAATTCTTCATAATATGATTAAGGGACCAATCTTTGCCAGCTTGATTTAGCAATTACTTGAACACTAATAAAACACCCTTCCATCCTTTTTATTAATTAATCAAGATTTGCTTGCAACTGCATTAATAATCATATTTAGTCCTATTTGTTTTTAGATAATTGTGGCGTAAATGTCGTTTTGGATGGATTCTATCTAAAGGGGCATTAGTTTTGGCCGTTGATTGCAATTCTTTTAAGGATAAATTGCACATTTAACCTAATCTTTTTTAAAAGTAACAATCATGTTCCTAATCTTTTTTCTTTTTTTTTTTTGGTGGGCGTGTCCAACAATGGTTGATTTGGATCACAATAGATACTTTAAAATTGTTATGAGTCAATTGGATGCAACTAGAAGTCAAAAAGAATGGAATATGATTAGAATATTACCATAAATCGATTTCCGATCACACAAAATATCTTCCAAATTTTTAGTCAAAAATTGAGACCAATTTTTGGCATAATAAATGTCCGAATTGGAAAAATTATATTTTTAATCAAAGTTCTAGCCCTTTGAGTTAACTTCTGAATGCACTTTGAATTGCTTCAATCGGATATCGGGAGATAGAGTTATGAATAATAAGGGGGATTCGATATCTTAGCAATACATCTCACGTGTTTGAAAAACACATTTATTGGCTTTTACTGGTTTAATTGATAATTTAGAGATTAACATAGAAAAATCACAAAACTTGCTTGCTATTTGATTAAAGTTACAATTAATTTTAACTCGATTAAACACATGGTTCTCGTGGGTTCGACACTCTATTCACTACTTTATTACTTGTTCACGATCTAATTCATTTGCAGGAAATCAAAGGATCAATTTTTTGACGCCGTTGTAGGAAACTATTATTTTTTATAAGTTTTAGTTAATTTTAGCTTTAATCTAAATATTATTGCTTTATTATTTAGTTTATTTCATTAATTTGATCCAAAGATTGAACGCTCATTCATATTTCGAAGAAGAGAACAATTAGAAACACGATAAAAACAGAATAAAGGAAGACATGAAAGAGTTAATCTAAATCGTGTTGCCATCCTAATATGCCCATAGTCGATGAAAATGCAAGACTAATGGGGATTACATGGTTCTACGGTTGCGGAAAGTCAGTCTAGTATAGTATATCCGGCGTTTGGATAGGCAAACTTCCACTTGAGAACTGATGTTATCATGTTCCAAAAAGCACTACAACTCTTTTGGAGAGTTATGGATAATCCCAATGCTCGTATATCAAGATTTCTGGACATGTGTGCAACTTTCAAGTATCCAGGGATATCTAGTGAAACAATCAGACTGAGACTATCCCCATACGCATAGAAAGATTTGGCAAGATGATGGTTATATATTTTTCCGCCTCAATGCATCACTTCTTGGACGAGGTTGAGTTCAGAAATTCCTTAACAAATATTTCCCACCGAAAATGATTACAAAACTGAGGGACGGGATTATCACATTCCAACAATTGGACTCGAAATGTTATTCAGAAGCTTGGGAATAATACAAAGAGTTTTCTCCGCCAATGGATTACAGAAGTGACTTCAAGTACAATACTTCTACATTGGTCTAAATTTGATAAGTAGGGCTAACGTAGACTCTGCATGCGATGATTCTAACACCAAAAAAAAATAGCGGATCAGGTCTTCCAAATCATAAAGGATTTGGCATTCACTAGTGCACTTTGGCCTATTGAAAGAACGAGTGAAAAGAAAGTTGATGGGTTGTTTGAAATTGATTCTTTAACAGCAATATCAACACAGTTGGCATCATTGGAATAGAAAGTAGATCAGATGAGTGCAACTCAAATAGCAAGACCAAAATGTAAGCATTGTGGAATGAATCATGAGAGTGTTGACTGCACCATGTGTAATCCTTTTGCTCAGTCAGTAGAGGATGTAAATTAAGCTCACAATTTTCAAAGATAGCGATACAATCAAAATCTTAACACTTATTACTTAGGCTGGAGGATTCACCCAGGTTTCCAATGGAGCATCAATTAAGAAGCTCAGATTCTACTACAGCAAACTGAACCATCAGGATTTCAGCGCATTGAAAATAAATCTTCGTTAAATGATTTTGTTACTAAATTGGTAGAGATATCTACCTAACACATGTAAAGAACAGATAAAACCTTGCAAGTTCAAGGAGCTACCATCAAGAACTTGAAAAATCAGATGGGACAAATAGTAAAAGCACTTTCAGAGAGATTACAAAGAGCACTGCTTAGTGATACTGAGACAAATCTCAAACAGCAGATAATGGCAGTGAATGTTGTGGAGGAGAGCAAATTGAGGCAATAACTAACTGCAATAGAGTTTAACTGTCAGAGATTAATGTAAAGAGACTAGTTGCTACAAAAGAAAATGTACGTACCACAGTAGATGAGAAATTAGAGGAATATAAGCAAAGCAAAGAAGCAACAAAGCCTAAAAATGTAGGAAGCATTAATCGAGAGGAGAATGAAAAATTCAAAGTTTAACAGGCAAAAAAAGGAAGTAAAGCTGGAAATTGAAAAGGGTGTAAGGCTGATAAACTCCAGCTTGAACCACAATGATCAGTCCCTCCATATAGTTTAGCTAAAGACTACAAATTAAGCACTTATGGGAGGTAACCCAATTTTTTAACCCTTTTATTTATTTTGTTTTCTGTATTGCATTGTATATAGTATTATTCTTGATTAATAGGTTGCATTAGTTATATGCAGGTTTCGATTAAGTTTGGGCGTCATCTTCATCATTGACATTTAGCCTAGTTAAAGAAAAATATTAATTGAGTCAAAATGAGTTTCTTTTTATTTTTTTGATTGTTTTCTCCCCCCTCTTGATAGGTACCACTGATATTAATATCGAAAGGAGCTTAGTAATGTACAAATTAGGATAAATTGACAAATACTCCTCACACATTCAATAGAAAAATTTAGGAGTACCTTATTCATTTTCTTTCCCATCCCCCTATATTTTATGAAATTAAGGATGATTTTGATTTGGAGGTGGGAAAAATTTGAGTTTTGAGTTTTCATGTGTTTTTTAGTGTTTGCATGTTTGTTTTTCGCTATTGCTTTAGCATATAATAGAAAATAACAAAAAAAATTTAAAAAAATTGAAAATTTTCCAAAAAATAAAATAAAATACATCTTTTCTTTTATTAGGTTGTGTGCTTATGTGGGCTAGATAATTTGGCCGACAATAATGATTAAATTTGAGAACTGATATTGATTTATGAACTGTGGATAGGTTAAATGCTTAAATTGATTGATGCTTAATCGTGCAAAACTTGATATTATATATGCACTAGAATTGAGTTTGACATTGTGATGAAATGAATTAATTCATAAGTTGAAAATAGATGCTATACCAAAACCATACTAAATTCTTATCCTTAAGACCAAATTTATCATAGTTTGGGATGATTTTACTGTTATAGGAGGATACAGATGTAAAATGGGATTCCATGTGTGAAAATTTATGTGTGGATTGTCCTAGATTAATAGAATAAAATTGGGCAAAAGTCTTAAATTAGAGGTCGGTTTAATTATATAGGTGTCTAATGAAGGGTATTGCACTAATCAAGGTAGAAAAATATATAAAGGACATCTCTTCATAGCTTTTTATGGCTCACGTTATTAAACTTGTTAAGATATTTACAACCCGATGCCTTAAAATCATTTGATTTGAAAGTCATTGGTTAAAAGCTTGTTATATTGATTATATAGAAAGCTTAAGGGAGAGAGAGTAAAAAAAAATGAAATTTTAAAAAAGCAGGTGCATGAAACAGAAGACGCACCAAATACCCTGGTTAAATTCCAAGCACTTATTTGAGAAGACTTGACTTTTGATGAGGGATTATTAGCCTAGTCTAGTTGTGAAGGTTGAAGCAATCAAAGGATTGAAAAATTCTTATTTATTGATGTGTTAACTTGCAATTAGCAAAGTCCACTTGAACTAGAGAGATAGAATAGTCAAATGAGAGGAATATATTTGATCAATATCAAGAGAGGCTTTCAATTAAATTAAGATTATTGACTAACATGAATGATTTCAAATTATCACTTTAATTGTTACACTGGAAATGGAATAACAAGGGGATTTGACATTTTAGCAATGCATCTCACATATTTGAAAAACACATTTATTGGCTTTCACCAATTTAATTGATAATTTAGATATTAATATTAAAGAAATCACGAAACTTGTTTTCTATTTGATTAAAGTTGCAATTAATTTTGACACAATCAAATACATAGTCATCATGGGTTCGACACTTTATTCACTACTTTATTACTTGTTCATGATCCCATTTACTTGCGGGAAATTGAATGATCACCCTTCTTCTTCCCCACCACATATCCATCCCACTCCACTGATTCATTCTTCCTAACAGTTGGGGATTTGCCTATTACTAGAATGAGGACCCTAGCCCTTCTTTGTCTTCTCGCACATACATTTGTTGGATGCTTCTAATCAGTAGAACAATAAAAGTAGTCGGCCAGAAAGAAAGATCACCAAAACTATCTTGTACGGTTCAAAGAGATTAGATTAACACGAGAGGTATCTTCACCACGCTATTTGCATGCAAGGGGAGTCACTCCCCACCCACCACATTATTGGCAATTCCATATCTCACCCACCACATTCAACAAACTAAAGTTAAAAAATATTAACTATGTTAGAAAACTCGTTATTTTTCATAAATAAATATAAGTTAATGGATTTTACAATAATTATTGCTAATTATACATTCTTGTAGCAAAACAGGACCGATTCTCATCGATCATTGTTATATTTTCTTCAAAGGCAAAATGTACATCAATTTTGCACACAAGTAGGCAAAATGTTAGAAAATCGGTGATATCTCCGATACCACTTGTTAAAAATTGAGCAAATACAAATTTTTATGAATATTAAATGCGAGATAATGGACAAGATAAAAATAACAATCACAAGAAAACAAAATTTACGGGAAAATTCAAAACGGAAAAAAAATCATAGACAAAGAAAGAGAAATTCACTAATATCAAATAGGGGGGATTAAAGAGAATCTCTCTAGATCAAATTAATAAGTTGAATAATTTGTCAATCTCAATATGTGATGTACACCACATATTTATAATCAAAGAATTCCTAACACCTTAAGAGAATTGATACAAACAAGAGTACAACACAAAGTGAAGTCCTATTACAATAGGTAAAACTAATAACAAGGTATTTGTGTTGAAATAGGAGAGAAAAACTACAAAATAGAGATACTTCTCCTTATCTTATTTTACTTCTTCAAAACTTCTCCTGATATAAACAATCTAACTCCAAATATATCTCCAAAATAGAATTTGAGTCATACCGAAATTCTAACAAACTTTATCTCGACACAGATTCTACGGTAAGGAATAAAACTTAACTCTTCAACAATCCCCCAAATTTTAACAAACTTTATCTCGACACAGATTCTACGGTAAGGAATAAAACTTAACTCTTCAACAATCCCCCAAATAAAAATCTCCAAAAGGAACACTCCAAACAAATTATTCCACTTCTTCTACAAAGCTCATAAGGGCAAACTCAATAACTGTGAACTAAATCTAAGCATGCTTATCAGTAGAATTACCTGAGTACCAAACTTGTTCGAATCACCAAGAACAACAAAATAATCAAGTTCACAACTAAATCTACTTGAGCTAGTAGCAGGATTTTCATTCAAATTTGCTCAAATTATCACCATGAGCAATCCAATCAGAACCAACTCCATCTGAGCTTACAAATTTGCTCGAATTATCCCCACGAACAACACGGCTATCTTCTGAGTCAATGCTTATCAATGCATAAGCAACCAAATCAACCACAATGAACCTCTCCTAATGTCTAGTATCTCTTTTCTTCAATTTAGTGACAGCATCATCAAAGGTGATCGTCGAACCTTCCAAAACATATAACTGGGACTCTCTTTACCCCTTTATCACAACTTGATCCTTACATTACTTTTTCTCTAACATCCAAACAAAAATCTACCATAACGAAAATCTGTTGTTATGATCCAAAAGCGAAATTTCAAACTTCATACTTACCATTCCAAAATAATCAAACCTTGTTCCGAGTGGATAAAACCTCATTCTAATACGAAATCACACTGGCTTTCCCAGGAACTATCGAACCTTGGCTTAGATACCACTTGTTAGAAAATCGGCAATCGTTTTGATACCACTTGTTAGAAATTGAGCCAATACCAATTGTTATGTATATTATAGACAAGATAATGAACAAGATGAAAATAACAATCACAAGAACATAAGATTTACGTGAAAATCCAAGGAAAAAACATAGACAAGGGAGGAGAAATTCACTACTATCAAATATGGGGGATTCAAAAGATCTCTTTGGACCAAACTAATAAGTTAAACAATTGGTCAATCTTAATATGTATTGTTTACCATATATTAATAATCAAAGAATCACTAACATACTAGGAGAATTAATATAAACAAGACTCTAATACAAAGTGAAGTCTTATTACAATATGTGAAATCCATAACAGAGTATTTGAGTTGAAATATGAGAGAAAACTGACAAAATTGAGAAACATTCTCCTCCTCGTCTTTTACTTCTTCAAGACTCCTCCAATACAAACAACGATCTTCAAATACACCTCTAAAATAGAATTCGGATCTCCTTGTGGTATTAAGCAATTACTAATTTAATTAGATAGCATCAACATGCTATGTTTCCATTAAAATGTGTTCAATTTTCTAATCATTGTTACACCTCATCGAGTAAAGCTCTAAAATGGCCAATAACAAACGAACTCAAGCCCATATTCCACATCACCTTGCCTATAGAGCGATTTCGTCAAACTCCCATGATGCGCTAACCCCATGAAGGGGTTGAACACTTATGGTAAGGCAGAACCTTGATGGACGAGGTAAAGCAATGCGAGGCACTGCAAGAATTTTCAGTACAAGATCTCCTGTGATTTATTGATGCAACCACTCACTACAGCGACATTCTACCAAGTCACTTGTCAAGTCTAGTACTTACATGTTGGCCTAGGTCATAGGGTTGCAAACAGTCAGAAACATAAAGTTGTCTTGACCTTAGGTAGGACAGAATGATACATATGACAAGGCGCCTTGACCGTTAAGATGAGGCAACGTATTTCTTCATCCAACGGTCATTATTTCTCCCCTCCTACTATAAAAGTTCACACTTAATGCCATTTGAAGGTAATGAATATTTATACACTCTACTATAACATTGCTCCCTTATCAATATTCTCTATATACTCCCGAATTCGAACTCATTTCTATTGTTTACGTCTTTAGCATGTCACAAACCCAAATACATATTCACATATAGACTGATCATCAAGTGCTTGCAGTCGCTTTCCTCACCATCGAAGAAGGCCATGTGCTTTAACAATATGTCCAAGTGTGTAGGAGAACAAATAGGTGGACGTAAGTGGAACCAAGATTTGTTGGCTACATCATCCTTGCAAAAAACAAGATCAACAATACTAACAATATGCTTAGAACATTAAATTAAACATAACTGTACGTGACACTTTAATAAACCCTATCATAAAAAATCTCTTCCTTAATGTTATCCTATTGTATGTATATAACATATATACCCAAACTCGTGCATATATCCACAAAATATAATCCATAATACTACATAGTAAATGCTAGCGGTCTTCTTTAAGTTTCAACTTTCCATATCATACCTAACATTTGACTATCACACAACCTGGTTTAATCATTCATATGTTACCACATTCAATAACTAAGTTGGATGCATGGACAATCGACTAAAATGTTTGAGAATTTCGTATAATGAAGATTAATCTATTGACTAATGTGAAAGTTTGTAATTGAGTATGTAGTTATCAATGAAGAGGTTTGAATTTACTTTTATTTTCATTAAAACTTAAATTTTTTGAACATTAAACTTTGACGTTGTGTCATGCTTACACAAACATGGCAAAAAAAAAACACGTGACAATGCTTCGATACTTAAATCAATGAATTGTTGCAGGAAGGAAGAATATAGCTTTTTTCTAATTAAAAAGAAAAGGAAAAAAAAAGACCTTTTTTTTATATGAAAATTTAGTAAAAAATACGAATGCAAAATTTATAAATTTTTAAACTATTATTTGTCACATTTATTTGTTTAGAACGGCATGCATAATACTGAGAGCTATCATCATCGATCGATTGGTGCCTAATGGATGCTATGACAAAAATATCAAAACATTAACACGACTAACTAGTCTACTGAAAGAAGTAATTGCAAGTAATTTATATTGTGTATATCTTATATGTAAGAGTTAAAACCATCAATCGACACACAAATATCCAAAAATGCTTTCCATTTGATTTCTAGTCGATATTTGGTAAATATTAAACGAAGTTGATGGCAAATATATAATTAACATGTGAGTTCTAGAAAAATTAACCTTCCCCATACGGTAAAGCGAGACACAATTAGAGGATAAGAAATAATAGAGAAATACGTAAATACCAACTTGATTTGGCATAAACCAATAAAATAACTCCACGCGTCTCATCTCCCCAACAACGATCGAGTTATTACACAGTACAAATACATCTTGTGGTCATATGCACATATCAATTATTGTCCACTTCTTTTGAAAATTCCGGTATAAATATTACATCAAACATTAACAATTGGCATCTACCCTTTCGATTCTCAGCATCTATAGTCAGATACTTTCTTCAAATCTCATCGTACGGCTCATATTTCATCTGTTAATTCTATAAAACCCCACCTTAAATTCAGTTTTTAGAGAGAGGAAATAACGAGATATAGAGAAAGAGAGAGGCGGGGTGTTTTTGAAGATGAACTCATTGGATTCTCCGCTTGAAGCTCTAGCTTTTAATAACTTGAGCGATGGCTTATTGACGGCCGTTAACAGCATATGGCCGTGGGTTGCTGTTTTAACTGCCGCCGTTAGCTTGTGGAGGATCAGAGCTTTATCATCTTCACATTTGGTTCCACGTGGCAGAAGCCCAGATGGCGCGTCGACTTCTTCATCGTCGCCGTTAAGGATGGATGAGGCGGTGGTGGCTGAGGATGAGATGGCGACAGTTTCTTCAACTCAATCTAATACTGAGTATTTCCCGGGTTCAAATACGAAATGCCGAGTTTTAGAGAGAGAAGGTAGTACGAAACGGAAGTTTACTTTGTATTATTGCGATAAGGATGAGTGTAGGACGGGTGAGGGTGGTGATCACGGCGGTGAACCGGTAGTGACTGAGAAAATGGGACGGTGGTGCGATGATTGGGAGAGGATGATGATTGTTAAAATGGGAGATATGGGTTGGTACCAGTACCAGGACTTAACGGTTCTTGACGGCAGCGTTGTTAGATTGTGGGACAGTCGACGGCGGATAAACGCCGCCCCAGTTTGTGGCGTTAAGTGGTAGTTGTACTGTACTAGGTTGTAGTATGAGAAATAATATATTAGAACTCTAATTGTAAAAGTTGTAAATATATCATTGTTCGCTAGTGATTTATATTTAAATGATTAAATTTAAATTTAAACTACAATTTATTATTTTGCTTTTTTATCGATTTTTCCCTCGAAAGTTGCAAGAAAAATGATAATGTAATATCATAGATGTGCAATTGTATTAAAATAAATAAAAAGATTAATATATGTTATAAGAATATATAGGGGATCGAATATTATCATTTTTCGGTAGGTAGGCAAGTTAGCACTGCAAAGAGAGGGACCACTAGGAGAGTGTCCCATGATTTCTTTAATATAAGTGGTACGTACAATGTTATCGACTAGTTAAATTCTAAATTATCACGATTTCTACTTTATATCATCTTGTTGAAAGTTAAACTTCTTTTCATAAACAATAATAAGGTTAAATTCATTGTTTTTAAACCCGACCGAAAATGATTATCTAGAGCTTTTATTAAATAAGTTGTATAGTAAAAGGATCATCTTACTATTTACAATATTGGCATGAATTAAAAAACAATCATTCTATATTTAAAATAATGATTAACAATGTTTGTTAACAATCATCATCACATTTATTCATTTCAAAAAAAAATTTAAAACCAAAATTTTAAATCGATTATCCAGATTTTACCACATCAAACATTATCAAGAATCATTGTCAACTATGATTGTACAAGTAGACTAATTCATTGAAAAAAGATAGTAGTCCAAGGACCTTGAGCAGCCCTCGTGTTAATTCTTCATATTATGATAAAGGGGCCAAACTATGCCAGCTTGATTTATCATTACTTGAAAAATAATAAACACCCTTTCTTCTTTTTTATTAACTAATCAAGATTTGCTTGCAAGTGCATTATTAATCAAATTAAGTTCGTCAAACAGGATAATCGATAAGTTTAATGAATATTTTTATTTTTTTTATCTTGCTCAACCAGTATAATGAACCAAACATGACGTACAGAACGCAAAGTCAATGAATTGAAGTGCAAAAAATTATTAGCCTGGTATGCTATGTAGTAATAATAATAATAATAATAACAATAAACGAATTGATAATGTTTTATTATTAACAAAAAAAATATTTTATTTAGGATATTACAATGTAACTTATGATACATGGGGTGGGTTGGTATTGATATCAAGCACGGAATCTATGGCGTGTAGCCCCTTGAATAATGTAACTTCTAATATATGGTGTGGGTTGGTGTGAATTGAGACCTAAACCTACACTTAGGTACCAAATATAATATAACTATTATTTGCTTGCAAATAATAATACAATTGGTGTTAATATTTACAATTTAGTCATCTTTTATTTTAATTGATAAATATAGTATAACAACGACATAAAGGAGGCGAAATCTTCTACTCTTCGACGATGGCATCCATTTAAGGATCTAACTTAATTATGAAAAAAAATTCCAATCATAAAATATAATTATAATAAAATAAAATAACATAGAAAAATCATCATAATTTTCTTCTAAATTTTCAATGAAGCCAAGGTACCTACAAGTCCTCACCTCCCTTCGCCACTGGCCTCCATGTACGTTGAGCAATATGTCTTAAAATAAACAATCCCGTTACAGTGCTTGAATTTTTTTAACAGAGAGGGTGACTGACTCTCACAATGACGAGGTCCCACTTTTTTTTGTTAATTTTTTTATTCATGCAGAACCCACAACATGTGAGAGAATGCCAACCATTCGAGTAAAGTAGTAAATTTTTAAAATAAAATTACGAAGTGATAGACACCACAATTTAGCAAAGAAATCTATAGTTTTCTTTTCATATTTTACATGTGTGCCAATATAAATCGACTACTTAAATTATTTACTAAATGCACAATGATTACTTAGGATTAGTTTACAAATTTGTGGAATCGTAGTAGAATCATTACCTATGACAGCCACAATAAGTTTTCTTAATTCCCACCTAACAATTTATCATTTTCTTCTTCTACAATCGATTACTCG
Source organism: Olea europaea var. sylvestris (assembly GCF_002742605.1). Classification (NCBI taxonomy): domain Eukaryota; kingdom Viridiplantae; phylum Streptophyta; class Magnoliopsida; order Lamiales; family Oleaceae; genus Olea; species Olea europaea. The sequence goes on from NC_036238.1 coordinate 14,748,184, forward strand.
ATCAACTCTAGTTTTTGCCTTCGTGTATCATTATCCTTGTATTTTTTCGTATTATAGCTTTTTGGTTACGTTTTGGGCATGTACTTAGAATTCTGGTGAAATTAAATCTATTGAACTACACGAACACAGTGTAATGTTATCAATCTCATGAACTTTTCAAAGCATGGTTTCGAGTATAAGTGAAATCATTTTTGTCAACCAAAGAACATATATATTTTGATATACAAATAAAACAAAATTAAAATAAAAATTCATTCGTCACATGCTATTTAATATAATAATGTGTATTAAATATGCCCTAAAGATACTAAGTTAACACGAGGTCTTTCAAAGATAATTCATATAATCGACTTCAAAATTTACTTAGCCCCTATTTGGTAACAATTTTTCATTCCAAAAAAATCAATTTTTTGACTTTTTTTTATTATTTCAGTCGTCATTTTTATTTTTTCTCTCACAGGTGGGACCCACTTTTCGCTCTAACGATCAAAAATCAATTCTCATAATCACTACCAAACATGCCATTAAAATAAGATAAAATGTAATATAACATGTTATGATTGCAATATGTACCGGATTTGAGGTTTTGTTAGCCGCGAAAATATAAAATATTTGGCTATTTATTCTTAATGCTATTGTCGGATATAATATAATCATAAAATTTCCTGAGTGGCTAGAAAAAACAAGGCCTCTCATTTGTTCAAAAAATGCCACGTCAGATGAGAGTGACCCATATTTTTATTCTATCATTCTCCTCACCTTATTTATTCGACTAAGGTTTCTCCAATCTTAAATTTTATAATTATTAAATAATGTAAGCTCTGTGCGGTTTTTATGGACCTCATGTTGGCGGAAGGTACCACTCACCAATCGTTTATTTAGCATTAATTCACCGTCGAGTTACACTGATATCGACCTTAGACTCCCACGTAAAAGGATAGATTCGATTTTCTCTACCACACCTTAATAACATGATGTCTTAGTATGAGTCGTGCTGTAAAGCAAGATAACGAGTGTACCTTTCGCTAACATCTCATTTATAAATGCAGTCATGTCAAAAGACTTATGACAGTTGTATTTTTGGTATGTAATAATCGTTTTTAAATCGAACAGCATCACTGTCAGTTGATAGTGACGATTTGGGATGTAAAACCCACAACTAGTATTTATAAAGGTGACATCGTGTAACCGTTTGTCTTATTTTGTACGTTTTATCTGTCAAAATAAACAACCAATCTTGTAGCTATGGTTTTAATTTGGAATAAAACATTTTGAGGTCAATTCTACTATACAAGACACTGACGTCATTGAAACTTGTATTGGGGTTATTGTTTATGTAAAAAAATTGTTATTAAGCATCATATATTACCAACTTAGTCAAGCACGTTTCTTGTAGAAGACGTGAGCATGTTCCATATTTATCGTTTCAATATGAATTTTTTTTTTTTTTTAAATCCACTTTATGAAGTCAGTTTTAAGAATTCAAAATTTTAATAGCATATTAAGAGAAGGAAAATAATTTTAACAATTTTGTGAATGTGCCAATCTTCTAATATTGCTTTGGGTCATTTCTTTGCCATGTTAGCATGTAAATCAATTAACATATGTGAGTCCATTTATAAATTTCTGTAATGTTTTAAGACATATTGGGTTAGATTCAGAAAAATATTGTATAATTAAGAAAAAAAATACCTAGCAATTTATTATGATTAGAGGTGGGCGCGGGTCGGGTTGGTTCGGTTCGATTCTAAAGAGGACCGAACCGAACCACAATTTTCGAGTATCTAGTAAATGGAACCGTCGGGTTCAAATATAATTATGGAACCGTTCGGGTTCGATTCTGTTCGGCTCCGTTCGGTTCCATACTATAATTAGATTTTTTAACATTTATAACAACATTATATAAATACAACTAATGACACATTCAATGGTTTTGGAATGTCAGAGACTAGTAGATTACCTTACTCAAATGATCGCTACGGTCAAAGTTTCGATCGGCGGAGGTCGAAACTTCGATCGAAGGTTACAGTGTCGATAGGCGATTGTATAGGTTTTGGAATGTTAGCGAGGCTGCAAGAGTGAGTACGAGAGTCGAGACAGTGTTATGCACTTTAGTGTAGGTGTTTAGGGTTATTTAGTGGGTTGGATCATTGTTGGTTAAGAAATGAAACAATAAAATGGATAATTGGGCCAAAAATTAAAAAATTAGAAATGAAACAAATTATTGGGCAAAAAATTTGGATTTAGAAATTGTTAATTTGTTAATTTGTTTAAAAAAATTAAAATTAAATTCATTTCATTTATTCAATATAAAAAAAATTAAAAAGATTCGGCTCTTATTCGGTTCCTGGTCTAGAACCGAGAATCGAACCGTACCCGTTAGTTCTCAATTCAGATACCCGTTCGGGTATTTAATTTGACAAAAACCTTCTGGTTCGGTTCGATTCGATCCGAGTTCGATTCGATTGGTTTGGTTCGGGAGATTTGCCCAGCCCTAACTATGAGTCTGCTTTCTCTCTTGTGATGTTCAGCTAAGGAATGTGGCTTACCAAAATTAATAAACATTTACAGTAAATTATTTGTTATTTGGTTATTTAATTTTCTTGCTATGCGAATTTTTTTATTCAATTTCTTAATTTCTTATTTGTAATAATACATTTGCAGTCACTCATTACCGCAGTCGCGCTACGTGATATGCATGTGGCGATTAGTGATTTGATATATGTGGTAAGAAAAAATTACCACATTAATATATCAAATCACAAACTGTCATGTAGGATACCATGTAGGATGACTATCACAGTGAGCAACTATGAATAGCATTACTCTATTATTTAAGATCTCAATTGCAAAGTTCAAGTCATAAGCAAGGTTTTAAATAGGAGTTGGCACTTTTTCCCATAATCGATGGAATCAGACCGAAATCGTTTAGAACGAGCCGGTTCGGTTCCGGATCTTCTAAAAAATAATTTGATTTCGGGAAAAAAATTTAAGAACCAACCTGTTTAGGTCCAATTCCCGGTTCTAGTATGGGATCCGCGGGAACTAGATGGTTCTCATTGGATTTTTTCTTTTTTTCTTTTGGGTAAAATATATGACTCAATTTCCAACACTTTTATAAAAAATAATTGGGTTCCTTCTTAATTTTAGACTCTAGCACTTTCCTTCTTCTCTTTGATTTTTTTCCTCGTCTCTTCTTATAATTACTTGATTAATTGATTTTCAAACCAAATTAGAATATATAAATTTATTTACAATATATAATTTCATTTATAAGATGCGAAATTTTTATTTTGTTTTCACTTTTATTACATGATTTTTATTTTGTTTTCACTTTGTACATCTAGATCTAAATAAATCATTGAATAATATGTTCGATTCTTCTATATTTTGTTAAAAGTATCGCGTTGGTAGTATTTTTAGAGTTTTATTAGTGAACATTTTATTTTGATATTTTCAATGTAAAAAACCAAACCGAACCGGACCGAATTGGAACCGATTGGTTCAGTTCCACAGTTAGCTATGGAACCAATGGTTCCATTTCTAAAATTCTCATTGGTATTCAGTTCGATTCGATTTCTTTTGGAATCAGACCAAATCAGACCGCGCTCACTCTTAGTTTTAAAGTACAAATAAAGGAGAAAATGGTATACATACTTCAAAACAATTTGTATGACCTTAAATAAGACCTGAGATTGTAGTATAAAAAGTTTGATAGTTTTATTGATCGTAATGAATTCATAAGGTGTCTAGCGGATCATTGTTGGTATGTGAAGAACATTAGTAATTTCTATATATAAGACCTACTTTTTGGCTAGGCTTTTTTTTTGTGAATCATTGTTGGTATGTGAAGAACATTGCTATTTTCTATATATAAGACCTATAAGACCTACTTTTTGGCTAGGCTTTTTTTTGCGATCATTGTTGGTATGTGAAGAACATTGCTATTTTCTACATATAAGACCTGCTTTTTGGCCAGGCTCAAGGCCAGGCCAAAAAATAGGGGGTCGCTTGGCCTTGAGCTTGGCCAAACAGGCTTTTTTTCTATATATATATTGATGACATGTTAATTGCAAGTATTTGGAAACAAAAAATAGATAAGTTGAAAAATGAGTCACCAAATGAGTGAAGGATTTAAGTGTTGCAAAACAAATAATTGGAATGAGAATTACTAAGAGAGTGACGTCTTAAAAAGGCTATAAAATGTGCTAAGCATGTTCAAGGTAAATGATTCAAAATCAGTGAATACTCCTTTGGCTAATCACTTCAGGCTATCAAATGATTGATCACGCTTTACAAAGCAGGAGTGAGCCTTCGTAGTGAAGGTACTTTATGTCTATGATTTGACAATCTTATGTATGACAAGATCAGACATAGTACTTGCATTACAAGTTGTTGCGTAGATATATAAACAAGTCAAGTAAATTGCATTTGGAGACAGTAAGGTGAATTATCAAGTACGTGAGAGGCATTGCATTTGAACATCGATTTAGGTAGCTATACTCGAACGGTTCAATTAAATAAATCACGTGGCACTACATTTAAGTGAATATACCATTTAATATCACTTAGTTGTCACCTAAACTGATGCTTAATGCCAAAGATGCTAAATAACATTACTTTTAAGAAATTGGGCTTGGGATTATAGTACTATGTATATGCCAAATGGCATGGGATATTCATGGTAGGTAAGGGTGGACAAAATTATCAAACCAAACCGGGTGATTCGATTCGATTCTACGAAAAAAATTAATAGTTTTGGTACTTACAATTGAGAACTATTTAATTCTGATTGTGGTCCGGTTCTAATTCTTGAACCAATAACCAAACTTAATTTTTCAAATTATATATATATATATATATATATATATATATATATATATATATATATATATATATATACATTCTTAATTATTTATTGCTATATTGAGCAAATATCTAATTAATTAAATTATGTTAATTATAGAAAAAAAAAATTCAACCTGAATACCATCGTGGAAAAAAATAAACTTGGATTAATTTTTCAGTTATGTGATTTTTGCTTGCAATCCTGATATTGGGGCGGGCGGGGAAGATCCTTTTGTTGTCTTTTCCATTTTTTTATGACTTAATTTTTTTTAGTTAATTAAACATGAAAGATCATTTTGCCTTTCCTTTTAATGGTCAAATGAAGGTCAATCCTTAATAATTTGGTCAACTAACAATCCTTAGAATGGACAGAGCTACAGGTACAGGCCTACTTCACCGGGTCTGTATAAGACACACACATAGAGAATGAGCGGGATAATATTTTTTGACAATATTTTAATCATATAGAATGTTCTGTAAAAATTGTGTAAAATCATACCCTTTTACATATGGCATTTTCCCCTTTGGATGGCTTCTGTCCAAATCATCTCTCATTGCGTAATAAATTTAAGGTTTAAACTATGGTGATATAATTAAAAGTTTAAGGCGTCACAGCAATTTTTCAGTAGATTTGAAATCCCATATACAATTTAGCCAACACAATTTTTTGCCCATTTGCTATTTTTAACAATTCTTACATTATATCATTTTTCACTTCCAACAACCACCCCCCCTCCCCTCCCAAAAAAAAAAAAACAAAAACAAAAACAAAAACAAAAAAAACAAAAAAAACAAAAAAAAAATCTCAAAAATAAGTAATTTAGTGCACTTTATGTGGGGAAGAGAGGGCACTGCTCCTGGCAGCCTCCTGCAACTCCCACATGTCATGCTCTATTATATAACGATTTAAAAGGTACTTTCCAGTCTAGCATGTGCAAATGGACCAACTCCTTTCTCGTACAGTTTCCTTCGACTGGTGTGATGAGAAAAGGATCAAAACCTCAATTATACACAGTCGAATCTGTGAACATTTTTCAAAAGTTTTATATCGTGCTTGGTTTGTTGGTTTCGGCCCATTTTTCGTTTTTGAAAACGCGAAAAACGTGTTTGATCCATCGTTTTCGAAAACGAGTTAAAATTTATAACTGAAAACGCAAAACGACTTTTTATCGTTTTCAGTTATAAATGTAGAAAACGCTCAAAACGCAGAAAATGGGTCGTTTTCAGGAAAAGCTAAAAATCGTTTTGAAAATGAAAATGCAAACCAACCACTACTTTAATTTTTTCAAAAGTTTTAGTTGTTGAATCAAGAAATTCACTCAGCAAGCTCATCCCCAGTTCACAATGTAAGCAATATGTGAAGGTCAAAAAGGCTCGCACAAGCGGTAGCGGAAGCCAGTCTCTCTGCCAAGCCATCCAAGAAGCCGTTATTTAGACGACACATATGCAAACATTTAAAGTGTGATTTCTAAACTAATGATCACATGACACGTAAATCAATGAATAAACGTGATACTTAGTCCTTGTTTGAGCCATATTTTTAAGGAAGAAAGTAGAAAAAATTTGACCGTTATTTTCAAACCCGAGTCCCACCTAAGAGAGATAAAGTCAAATATGGTGGCTGAAATTGGTCTCCAATGATCGGAATTCTCATTTTTTGTGGGTGAACATATGGCTCAAACAAGGGCTGAAAACAAAATTAGATACAAACCTACCAATAGAATGACAGAAGCTATTGCTTATCCAAAATAACCCAATTATCCCCAGTTGAGGGAAACCTATAAATGCTTTTGTCTAAGTAAAGAAAATCATATAAATTCAAATAAATGCAATTGGACAGCTAAGTGATGAGCAAATGAAAGCTGTATGGGATGGCTACATTTATGACCTCACAATGCTAATAGGACTTGCATGTTCAAGAAGCAGCAGCTGAGTCAAGATCCACGCTATACCAGGAACATATGCTCCAGCAATAGAAGATGAAAAGACACATCTATACTAGGTAGGGTATAGTTTAGGATATACATAGATCTCGTGCAGGGACAGAACTAAAAGTGGACTGAAGAACAGCTATCAGTATGGTCTCGATTAAGTTTAACTTAAAAAAAAAGGTTGAACCCCAACCTTAAGGGCCCCCACCGACTCTTCCCTGGGCCATTGTGGAGGAGGTAAATCGCAGGATGTGCCTCCTGGGAGCCAGGGTGGAGAGCACATGGATAGGCCAAGACTGTTAACCCATATGGTAACTCCCGCTTGCAACAAAGCCAATTCCACCTTACGGGGAATCGAACTCTGCACACTGCCGTGCTGAGCCCTATCCGCCCTTCCCTTTGCCACTGGGAGATATGCCCTGGGGGCAAGTTTAACTTATAACATAGATGATGTTGATGGACTACTACTTACCGAAAATCTTAAAAAATGATAGGCCGGAAATGTAACGATGCTTAACATGTGAGTAGAGGATGAAATGTATAAAAGTTGTCGATTTTTCAATATGAAATATATTGTGGGATCAATGTATTATTTAAGTTCGAGTTTATTCTCTTACATAGATTAACGATCTTATATTGACAGATGAGATATAATATCAGCTATAAGAATATCGTATGATTAATACGAGTGATTTGAATTCTTCATTGAGAACTTGCGGTCTACAATAGTTTGCTAAAGAGCATGCACAAATCAAAATGTTGGATTATGCTAAATGTACACAAGGTTGACAATCCCCTTATATGAAGGAGGCTCACATACAATATAATTATATGCAGGCGACCCTCCATGTGAGGGAATGTAAACCATTAAAACTGTAGTATACTTGTACTCAATATGGCGCCCTCCTATTAACTGATTATTTGACATCGTCCCCTATTTGGATAGAGAGTTGTCGAAGTAGAAAAATTCAAATCATTATGTACACCAAAAGTGTACAAGTAACATCACCCTTAAATGTTTTATTGAGTACATAAAATTTTACCAATTTAACTTTATTACAATGTTCATCCACATTCTATAAAATAAATTAGAAAATAAATTATTTGGTCCTATATTATTAATTGAGCCAGTGACTAAATATTTGAATTCATAAGAGGTTTGGAGATCTAGCTAGCAAAGGTCAACAAAGATTTTGAATTTTATATATAGCTCAAGTGAAGAAAAGAAGAAATAACATGAAAATTTATTTATTTTTTTTTTTTCCTATTGCACTGCTAAAATCATAAACAAATCTAATTTTTTTAATTATATTTTAATTGTGAAAAATAAAAGAAAATCAATGTATACAAATTGTAAGATTTTTTCCTTCTTTAAATAGTTCGACACGAGGGCGCATTTTCTCTGATAATTATCAATAAAATGATTAACCCTTATAAAATTGTTATTTTAAGTGACACGTATTCTAAATTCTATCATAGTCTAATTGTAAAAGAAAAGATTGTAATTGTAAGATCTGTCACTTCTTTTACACAATTTATGTCCCATTTATTTACTGTATTAATGTACAACTGAAAATAGAAAGAGAGAGGGAAAACATTATAGCTCTGATTTAAACTCCATTATAATTTTAATATTTTTAATAAAATAATATTACATATAAATTTAAAATTTTTCCTTCTTTTTTAACCTCACATTCTCCAAAAAATCATTATTTTAAAATATATACAAGAGCATAATTTCACGAAATATGTCAAATCAATTAGAATTTTTATAAAATTTAAAGAAAATTTGGAGTATTTTGAAAAAATTACTAGTATTATTTATTCTTGAAATGGCTACCAAAAAATAAAAAAATTGTCAAAATAAAAAATGAACATAAAAATAATAAATAAGATAAAAAATCGAAATGTGAGAAAATTGATTAAAATTACTTTAGAAATTTTTAAATAAATGATACTTTTTATTATATTTAATATGCTTATATTAATGATAAAATAGGAAGCCTCAGCCGATCTCACGTTTATTTAAGTCGCCAAGAAAACTACCCTTCTTCGCTCTCTCACATTGAAGACAAATAGCACACAGTAGCCGCCACCGCCTCTGCCACCGGCCCACCACCACCATATAGTTGGACTATTAAGAGAGCTAACAAAATGAGAAGCCTTTTCAACTTATCTTTCCTCATTCTCCTCTTTTCACTAATTTCAGCCTGTGCCAAGAACCACAACAATGCAGACCTCGTCCGCACATCATGTGCCCATGCTAGCTACCCCAAGATTTGCCTCCGCACACTCTCCTCCTACTCCGGCGTCGCCACCACCCTGCGCAATCTTGCGAGAGCCGGAGTGAAAGTCAGTCTCTCTCGCTCGAAGGCAGCTGCGAATTTCTTGGCCCAGCTCAAGAGCCAAAGCAAGAGAGAGCAAATTGCCCTACGCGACTGCATAGAGCTAATGGGGAACTCCATGGATGAGCTGACCGAAACCCTGTCGGAGCTGCAGCACCTCCGGAGTGGCGATTTCGGGTGGCACATGAGCAACGTCGAGACATGGGTTAGTGCTGCTTTAACAAATGAGAATACTTGTCTTGATGGGTTCAAAGAAATTGAAGGATTTATTAGGTCTGACGTGAAGAGGAAGATTACGAAAGTTGCTCGGGTTACTAGTAACGCTCTTTACCTTATCGACCTTCTCGACAACTCCCACGGAAAAAATGTTGAGATTGCGACTCGACAGAATTAAAGAAGTCGAGAAGAATTAATTATTGTGCTTAATGTCGATTCCTTTGTCTTGTTAATGGTTGTGGTACCTTTTTTAAATAATTACTATTAATTATTTATTATTGGTTCTTGGATCAGGATATTTGTCCATAATCTTCTTCCATATATGCTTGTTTGATGAATCTAATAATTGCTGCTTTAGTAATTAAATTAAATGCTGTCATAGGCTAGATCCAGGACACTTTATTACTGAATCCAAGTGAAAGGACAAGATTTTGTGAGCCTATCAACAAAGATTTGTTCGTTAAGAATGATTAGATATGCATACTAAACATTAATATGGCTTAAGATAATTGATCTGACCTTAAAATATGACATTGTTTTGTTTTTGTCAATTGAATGTTGGATTGATTATGATTATTTGTCAAGAAGGGCTTTAGAGAAAACTTGTCTCTCTTTATATAACTTGATGGCCGGTGTCCACAATGATCATGTTAGAATTTGTATGATCCAAATTTTTTGTTGAAGATAATCAAAAGTTCTAATTGAAGTGCACATCAAGAGGAATTTAAATTTGTAATGTTTTTGTAATTCTATTCGAAGCCTATTTGACAAAATCTAGTTGCAATTCTATTAGGAAGTCCTATTGAGAGTTGGAATTTGTATTGGACTTAAAGGAATCAAGATAAGAAAACTTTTGGGCATTCAATTTTGTCTACAACTTTACTTCTAGGACTTAAATTGTTCTTTATATATATTTGATTCTTCTCTACAATTTAGTTAGGCCGTTTAACCTCATTACAAGTTAGACAAATTATAAACACAAAATCTTTATTTAGTTCTCCATATTATAATAAAATCTCCTAACTCCTCTACCATATTTTCTTGTCTTTTATTATTCTTTTGCTTGCCAGTAATTATTTCATATTGTGGCTTAATCTCTTATTTTTCCAATAAAGTGGTCTTGGATTAATTCGATATCATTTTTCGCTTTTCACAACAAACTAGTTTCAGATCTAGTCCGGACTATAAAAGTGGTACCTGAGCTCATGCTTAATTCATAGGGAAATTTTGTTTTTGGAATGGCAACCATGAAGTTTGATGTTCCGGTATTGGATCACGATACAAGATTTTCATTGTGGCAGATTAGAAGGCGAGAGTGTTGCTTATATAGAATTGATTTTGTTGTGCTTTTTGCCCGCTTCATATTTGTTTTTTAAAGATACAATCTTATATATTCATGATTTTACTATTGAAGAAGTCTATGGTACTCTATTTTCAAAGGAGGAGATGAAACATATTGTTGATGTTCATAGATATGACCTTGTTCTTTGATGGTGGTTGTGCAATGGGCAAACTAAGGTATAACTTCAAAATTTACTGTAAGAAGAGGGGGCATATTAAGCCCCCGTTTGGCCCCATTAAATCTCATCAAATTAAATTAAATTTTTTTCTCCTATTTTCAACCACTCAATTTTCAATAAAATAATATTACATATAAATCAAAAAATTTTCAATATTATACAACCATTCAAAAAATACTATTCCCTCCATTTTCATTATAATCAAAATTAAAGGGGGCCAAACGAGGGCTAAGAATGATTACTACAAATTGTAGAATAAAAATAGGTTGGCTGCAAATCAGAATGGTAAGCAATTAGATACTTCAGGCAAAGCAAATCTCGCTGAGAATTATGTGAGTTATGAAGATCTTTTTGGCTATTTCTGATGCCAAATCTAAACTTGAAGTCGATGGGATCCTAGATTGAGCATATGCGTTTAATATTTATCCTAATAAGAACTTGTTTACTACATATAAGACAGTTTCAAAAGGTATTGTAATTATGGAAAACAATGCATCTTATCGGGTTGTTAGAATTGGTAAGGTAGGATTGAAGCTAATAGATGGAACATTTAGAACACTAGGATAGGTTCGACATATTCGATATTTGAAAAAAAATCTCATCTCCTTGTCTATCCTTGATTCAAAGGGTTATGAATTCTTTGGTGGAGTTGGAGCATTGAAGGTTTGCAGAGATGGGCAGGTTGTACAAGAAGAACGAAAACGATTTTAATCATACATCTTACAGGGTCGTGCATAATCTAGAAAAATCAATCAGCATAGGTTTAGTATCGTGGTGGACCTTCAGTTTGGTACAGTTCCCTTAGGATTTTGTATAGAGTCAAATTGAAGAATACAACTCAGTTGAGTTCGGAAGGTATTTGAATGCTAATTTGTTGGGTATGCTTTAAACGTAGTAGAAGGTGTACAATCTAGCAAGTGGTCTTCTGTAAAAGAATTTGGGATTAATTCCGCTACAAGGCTGGTTTCAATCTTGTTTGGTGATTAATAATCAAGTTTGATTTTGTTGCTCGTTACTAGAGCAACTTTAGTGAATTTGAGATAATTTTGATTTTGCTTGTTTGGTGATTAAAAAAAATATAAATCTCTATGTTTGAAATTATCCATATTTTCAAAACTGTAGAAAGTTATAGAAGCTTTTTTTTTATTCCCATTTTTTCCTAAATATATTTTCCTCTTTTTTTTTTCAATCACATATTCTTCATTAAAATAATATTACATGTAAATCATTTTTTTCTTATTTTTCAACCATACATTTCCCATCAATCTATTATTCCAATATATATTTTTCATAAAAATTGGTTTCAATAAACAACCAACTAATATATAAAAACATTAATTACAAAATTAATTTGGTTTTTCATAAATATAAATTATACCTCTATATGAAAATTGGAGGAAACTGTGAAAAAGAAGAGAGTGAAAAATCTTACAAAATTATATTTTAATATACCATTTCATAGAAAAAGAAGAAAATGATGAAAAAGTAGAGAGGCATCTTGAAGACGGAGAAAAATATAATTTTTTGTATCCTAGCTTTAGGGTATTATATGATGAAAATACAATATTAAAGAAAGAGAGAAATATTTAGGTATGGAAAGACATTTTTTTCTTTGTGTAAGCCTTTCAAAATTTTGAGGGTGAATAAGAGATTTTTTATTGGACTGAGCTGCACTTACAGGGAGGATTCTTGCAGATGTTTTACAGATCAGTCACAATGGGTGGGATCGGTGTTATTTTTGGCCATTTTTAAATGCATCGGGTCCCGCGTGGGCTCGACCTCCGTGAGAGTGACCTGTAGAAGGTCTGTAACTTCATCATCTGTATATTCAGTTTAATCCTTTTTTATTAGAACATATATTTGTACTTTCTGTTTAAAGTTAGTACACGAAGGATTTTATAAAAGAAATT
>NC_036238.1:14762508-14762986 GCF_002742605.1 Olea europaea var. sylvestris
TTTTAAGACTTTTGAAAAAATCATGATTAATGCTCAATAATTTTAGACCTCGTTTGATAGTGATTTTTCACCTTCAAAAAATTAATTTTTTAATCGTTATTTTACTATTTCAGCGGTCATTTTTGATTTCTTCACTTACATGTAACCCCAATTTTCTCCCCAACGATCAAAAAATCAGTTATCAAAATCACTATCAAACGGACCCTTAAAAACTTTTAAAAAGTCTAAAAGTTTATATTGAGAATCATATGGCTTTTGTGAAGTCTTAAAATGTCTTGATTGCATAAATCTATACTTTTTTAATTTTCTAAAAGCTTCTAAAAATGTAGATCGAACACACTATTAGAAGTCATCGAAAGTATAGATTGAATATCCCGAAATTACGTGTTTAAGAAAAACCAATAAAATTTGTTAAGGGACTTAAGTGCTTGAAGTAGAAATGTTCGAGGACCGCAACTACAGATCATTCCTAATAAAA
>NC_036238.1:14769380-14787838 GCF_002742605.1 Olea europaea var. sylvestris
TGTTTCTCCGATGCCTCAAGTTCGATGCGGTGGCATCCTCTCCAAGATCGTGGCAATTCGTAGTTTTGCCTGGTCACAGATTGCGGATCGATGGTTTCTCCGACGTTGCATTTGCCTGGCTTTTGTGTCGAGATTACACTATCACTTGCTGATTCTGCGTTGGACATGCGATGGAGGTTTCCGGGCTATTGCTTTTGTCTTATTATGTTGGTTTTGTAGCAGTTTCGATTGTAATTTGCAACATATTTTGTGGTGTTTTTCTCGATGGTAGTGTAGGCAGTGTTAATGTGCGGTGGTGGCGGCAAGTTTATGGATTTTTTGGTAGAGGTGATGGTTGTGGTGTTGTGTAGATAGAGATAGAAGAGATGGCTATAGCAATGGTGATGTGTTGTGTGCGCGGTAGTGGTGTGGTGGTTTTGCGGGTGCTGTGGTGGTGAGGCAGGGGTTCTGGATGCGATTTGTGATTAATTATTTGGGTGTGGTGGTGTTAGATTGGTGGTGGGATGGCTTTTGTAGGTGGAGGAGGTGATAGTGGTGAATTTGGCATGAATGTGTTGATGGGTGGTGGTTTTGTAGTTGAAAATGGTGGTATGTTGGTGGTTGTGGTGGTGGTAGATCTAGCGCAACGATTTGGTGGAGTTTTTCTGCAGTGTGTTAGATTTGTTGTAGGTGATGGTAGTTCCAACGACGACAGCGGCGTTGGTGCTGTTGATGCAATGGTGAGGTGATGGTCACAATCAGAAGTGTTGGTGGTGCTCACAAATTATTTGGTAAACTGTAATTATTAAATTGGTTAATTTATGACCAATAAACAATATGTGACAATGAAAAAGATTAATTGTCATCAAGAAATAACGTGTGACCTGAAAAATTATTAATTTATAATCTGTACTTTGATAATTTGTGATTGTCTAATAAGTTCTGACCTATAATGTTCGTGAACTGTGACCAATAAAGAAATTTTGACGTAGAAATTTTTTATCATCGATGAACTGATTGTGACATAAAATTTTTGAATTGTGACCGTAAAATAATTTAACATAAAAATTTTGATTTGTGATCGAAAAATAATATGTGATTAACTAAATTTATGAATTTGTGACCAAATTGGATAGATCTATGACCTTAATATATTTAACTAGTAAAATATATAATTAATTAATTAAATCATAAATAAATTTTAATAAATATCTGATTTTTAAAATTTGAAGCCTTTATTCTTAATTTTGAAATATGTGATAATTAACCTCTTCTTTATGAATTTTTTCCTAAAAATATTTTGGGCTCAATTAATTAGTTGACAAATTTATTTAAAAAAATTAAAATAATTTGGCTTATTTAATATAAAAAAAAATTAGGGAGATCTAGTTTTAAATTTAGAATTGAGAATCGAATTAAACATGTCGGTTCTTGATTTTGACATCCCATTCTGGTATTTATCTAAAGAAGAATCAAATCGAACCGTTCGATTCGAGAGTGTTTTCTAGTCCTACGGGTATCAAATTAATATTGTACATCCAGTTTAATCTTACAAAAGGCATCGAATGGAAGAAAGAAACATATTATAATATAATGAAGTCAGCAACGACTTGCATACAAAACTTGGGATCGAGATTGAGACATCATTGAAATTATTGACATAAGAAACACAACTTTACAGCTCTACTGGTGACAGACATGCAGACTGATTTCCCCAGTCTAGGAAAGATGAACACAAGACAAGATACTGCCTTGGTTATAGTTCCTCTGTTTTGATAGCATCGAAGACTTGGAAATCAATTTTCTTACCAGTACCAACCTTTGGCATCATCGTTTGCCAAACCAAGCGTGCCATGTTTACATTATGTTTATAACTTATCAGCTTTATGCATACTCCAGTTAAAAATGTTGTTAGCGTTGGAATAATTCATTTCTTTAGGACGTGGGATACTGCTATATACTCATGGAGGCTATTCATGCATTTGGGAGCACTTGTGTCACATGTTAATTGAACTAATGATACTTTGAATTTTATCAGATCCAAGAGAACCCGTAAAGCAGCAAAGAGCTTGCAAGAAGACTTATTTGATCAATTGGATGATGAACCACTTGACTTGCTTGATCAGAAAAAGACGAAGTTTGCTTTGCGATCATCAGAGATAATGAAAAAGAAGACCGATTCCGATGATGAGCTAGAGATAGACCCCGAAGGGCGTGTAATTATTCGTGAGGAAGGTTGGGAAAAGAAGGGAGGTAGGTCCCACAAGCAAGAGACACCTTATGACACCGAGGCGGACGAAGTAAGAAGCAGCTTGTCTGCAAATTCACGAAAAACACAAAAGCGCCGGAAGACAACAGAGTCTGGGTGGGCGTATACAGGTAGTGAGTATGCAAGCAAGAAGGCACGTGGTGATGTGAACAGGAAGGACAAGCTTGAACCTTATGCCTATTGGCCACTTGACCGAAAAATGATGAGTCGCAGGCCAGAGCAACGTGCAGCTGCTAGGAAAGGTATGGCAAGTGTCGTAAAGCTAACAAAGAGGTTAGAAGGAAGAAGTGTCTCAAATGCACTTTCTATGAAGGGAGTTAAGTTAAAGAAGGGCAAAAAGAAAGGGAACCAAAAGAAAAGTTGAAGTTAACTGTCTTGTAGATCAGACAGGAAATCTGCAATTGAGGCCATTGAAGTTCCATAGAGCTGCTTAAATTTTTATCCAGTGAGTATGTTTCTGGGTTGGCCAGGAGTGACTTATTTCTACTCTTTTAGGTAATTATGTCTTGCCTTAAACGGTACTTCTTTTCTGTACTAAAATATCAAAGTGAAGATATTATTTATCATTCTTTCGACCTATAAAGCTTGGTCTTTTGTTACTTTAGTTTAATTCATCGAGCACGCTTCGTGTAAAAATTATAAATACATGTGAATGGAATGTTGAAAACATTGTCTTCTCCATATTATTGTCTCACGAGTCGGTAGTTGCACCAGCCAAAGGGTATTCCTAGGTCACAACGGGTGAGCATAATATTAGACTTGCCTGTTATGTTAATGGCTGATGGCTTGAGTTGAACACTCGAATGGCATAACAAAACCATTGAAAACGCGTATCAAATTAATATTGGTGCGTCTTCTCTTGTTTACTTATTAGATTGTGTTTTAAGTTACATGAAGACTCATCCACTAATTGCAAATGTGTGTCTAGCGGGACATGATTTAGTTTAGGATCGATTCTAAAGAAAATCAAATCAAACTAGAATGAAAACAGGAAAATAATGTGGAAATTATAATGCACCCCACTTTTAAAGATTTGTGTCCTAAAATGAGGTGGGAAGTTTCACTTCTCACAAATTAGATGATTCATATTTATATTTTAAATATTAAATATACAATTTTCATCCGAAATCTAATCAATTTTCCCCCGTCTCTATATCTCGCTTCTCCCCTTTTCTCTCTATCCCCACGTTTCCGGTGTTGTGCTCACACGACGCTGTCAGTGCTGCGTGAGCGCAATGGGCGACGACCCCTCACGCTCTGAGATCTGGATGTCACTACATTGGTGGTGCTATTGCTCATGATGCCTGTAGTGCTTTGAGATGCCTGTTGCTTGACGTCACTGTCGTCGGTGGTGACTACCTTCACTCCCAACAACTGTTTCTCCGATGCCTCAAGTTCGATGCGGTGGCATCCTCTCCAAGATCGTGGCAATTCGTAGTTTTGCCTGGTCACAGATTGTGGATCGATGGTTTCTCCGACGTTGCATTTGCCTGGCTTTTGTGTCGAGATTACACTATCACTTGCTGATTCTGCGTTGGACAGGCGATGGAGGTTTCCGGGCTATTGCTTTTGTCTTATTATGTTGGTTTTGTAGCAGTTTCGATTGTGATTTGCAACATATTTTGTGGTGTTTTTCTCGATGGTAGTGTAGGCAGTGTTAATGTGCGGTGGTGGCGGCAAGTTTATGGATTTTTTGGTAGAGGTGATGGTTGTGGTGTTGTGTAGATAGAGATAGAAGAGATGGCTATAGCAATGGTGATGTGTTGTGTGCGCGGTAGTGGTGTGGTGGTTTTGCGGGTGCTGTGGTGGTGAGGCAGGGGTTCTGGATGCGATTTGTGATTAATTATTTGGGTGTGGTGGTGTTAGATTGGTGGTGGGATGGCTTTTGTAGGTGGAGGAGGTGATAGTGGTGAATTTGGCATGAATGTGTTGATGGGTGGTGGTTTTGTAGTTGAAAATGGTGGTATGTTGGTGGTTGTGGTGGTGGTAGATCTAGCGCAACGATTTGGTGGAGTTTTTCTGCAGTGTGTTAGATTTGTTGTAGGTGATGGTAGTTCCGACGATGACAGCGGCATTGGTGCTGTTGATGCAATGGTGAGGTGATGGTCACAAGCATAAGTGTTGGTGGTGCTCACAAATTATTTGGTAAACTGTAATTATTAAATTGGTTAATTTATGACCAATAAACAATATGTGACAATGAAAAAGATTAATTGTCATCAAGAAATAACGTGTGACCTGAAAAATTATTAATTTATAATCTGTACTTTGATAATTTGTGATTGTCTAATAAGTTCTGACCTATAATGTTCGTGAACTGTGACCAATAAAGAAATTTTGACGTATAAATTTTTTATCATCGATGAACTGATTTTGACATAAAATTTTTGAATTGTGACCGTAAAATAATTTAACATAAAAATTTTGATTTGTGATCGAAAAATAATATGTGATTAACTAAATTTATGAATTTGTGACCAAATTGGATAGATCTATGACCTTAATATATTTAACTAGTAAAATATATAATTAATTAATTAAATCATAAATAAATTTTAATAAATATCTGATTTTTAAAATTTGAAGCCTTTATTCTTAATTTTGAAATATGTGATAATTAACCTCTTCTTTATGAATTTTTTCCTAAAAATATTTTGGGCTCAATTAATTAGTTGACAAATTTATTTAAAAAAATTAAAATAATTTGGCTTATTTAATATAAAAAAAAATTAGGGAGATCTAGTTTTAAATTTAGAATTGAGAATCGAATTAAACATGTCGGTTCTTGATTTTGACATCCCATTCTGGTATTTATCTAAAGAAGAATCAAATCGAACCGTTCGATTCGAGAGTGTTTTCTAGTCCTACGGGTATCAAATTAATATTGTACATCCAGTTTAATCTTACAAAAGGCATCGAATGGAAGAAAGAAACATATTATAATATAATGAAGTCAGCAACGACTTGCATACAAAACTTGGGATCGAGATTGAGACATCATTGAAATTATTGACATAAGAAACACAACTTTACAGCTCTACTGGTGACAGACATGCAGACTGATTTCCCCAGTCTAGGAAAGATGAACACAAGACAAGATACTGCCTTGGTTATAGTTCCTCTGTTTTGATAGCATCGAAGACTTAGAAATCAATTTTCTTACCAGTACCAACCTTTGGCATCATCGTTTGCCAAACCAAGCGTGCCATAAAGATCTACTTGTATGGAGCAAATAAGATCGAGGAATTGTGGCCGCCGAATCCAAATGAATTGGATAATGCCACCTTAATGTCCAGTTTTTCTTTCTTTGGTCCCACCAGCACATTTGTATCCTGAATTAATGGGTGATCATCAGTAAATGGCTCAATTTTACTTGCATAAACCTACACTAGCAAAAGCAAGAAACCAGTAAAGGTTCAAAATGAATTATATCAACATGTTCAGTTGCATTCTTTTAGCTCTATCAATTCTCCTGATAATACAGTGTTCTACCATTTAAGCCATGTTTAATGAATGGCTGAAAGAACATATTTCTTTCTTCCCAAGTGAATAACTGGTAAAAGCATTGCAACACACTAAAATTATTCCTTATGCACATGAAACCACTGAAAAGGAATGAAACAAAAGATCGTACCACACCATCGTCTGGAGTCTCAAGATTGATATTTGGATGAACCCAGCCTGTCCGTATTGCCTACAAAGAGACAAAGCTCAGTGAAATAGTCGAGCACGATGCTAAATTTACTTCATAGGGTATATCCCATTAATCAACACATTCAACATTAGTGTCCTTAATAATCGAGAACCATGAAGGGATCTGTGCAAATTATGATCGTGGCTCATTTGGATCTAATAACTTCACTGGATAAAGAAATTGCACAAAAAGTAGTTGTAAGATTTGACTCCCGTTTACTAGAACCATGTTACTTATACAAATGGGACACCTGAAGGAACAGAACCAGAAACAGTGGTTAAATTCGCAGGGACATTTGAAGGAACGGACTGGCAACGACAATAACAAGGCTTCAGCTTGTCAGTGCACTGATTCAAAATGTTAATCACTTCCTAGAAGACAGAACCAATGTTTTCAGAAAATGAAAGACAGGAGCTAACCACTTGTTTGTTTAATTTGGTTTCTTCACCAGGCCTGTTTAGCTTGTTCTCTTTGTTTTATTGTTCGGCACGTTTCGCTTAGTTACTCTTTTGTCGGTTAGCATGTTCAGCTGTTTGTTTTTGGAGTAGTGTAAATGATCGAGGCTGTAACCACAATATTCTTCCCCCACAAGTAAATGTTTTATTAAGAAAATTTTGGAGGTACTGTCCTCCTTGGACGAAGAAAAAAAAGAAGATAACTTTACAACTTTCCTATAAATGTGTACCTTAATTTGAACCTACCAGCCTCAACAGTTGCAAACCAGTTTCTCATAGCAAAATGAAACATTTTACAGGGTTGCAGACAATTTTTGTTCATGGACAAATATCAAGATGCCATGCAAAATGCAAATCATCTATACTGCGAAGACAGAGCCTTAAAAGAATGTTTATGCAAATGCCTGATTCAAAGATGTACAGTGATTTTCTAGTGACTTCTGCAAACAAAATAAGCATGCCAAGAACCTGCACAGTTGCAACAGCCTCCACAGCACCAGCTGCTCCAAGCAGGTGACCAATCATAGATTTTGTAGAGTTCACTCGCAACTGCAAACACATAGAACAACCCAGAATTTTTATCAGGAACCTAAGAAAATTAAGTATAATTACTATGCAGACAAGAAAGAGTTCTTGTCATTATTTGGAAACCTCTTGATTCTGCCCAAAACATCGGACAAGAGCTTGATACTCCTTGAGATCACCAGCTGGGGTGGATGTCGCGTGTGCATTTATATAGTTTACATCTTCTTTGCGTACTCCCAATTGGGCTAGAGCCTTCTCTATGCAGAGAATGACACCAGTTCCTGCTTATAGAAGCGTTCAGAGAGTTAAAATTATCTCAGTAAATTGCAATAAACAACATCACACATTTTGAATTTTTCATGGATATGAAGTATGACGACTGATCTTCGTGGAAACAGTTGGATATCAGAAGATTATATATAAACTATTAGAATAAATACAGCGCAATCCAATGCAATAACAATATATTTAAAACAAGAAAATGTGTCTAGCCACTTATGGGCACAAACAGAATGAAAATGGGCTGTAACAGAAAAGAAAATAATGAATCTTATTTTCTATGTAATGCATTTGTTTCTTTTGATAAGTTGAATAGAAAAATTCTGATATTCTATAGCATGCATCGCCATTTTTTCCTTTGGAGCAGGGGTTGGAGGAGGTAACCAAGAGAGAGAAAGAGCGAGGGAAGGAGTTTGTGGCATGAATCTTTGTTGCCGATTCTCCATAATTGAAAGATTCGGCAAGTACTCAAAATAAACCATCTTGCTGTTGGCTGTCATGTTTCCTGATACTTTTGAGATTTCCTAAACGCGATGCTTTTGTGGTGTCTTCATAGCAATTGGTATATGCTTTGATCTAGATTTACATCATTTCACGCACCCACAATTTTCAGCTTCCAACTTACAAAATTTTGGTTCAAGATTGGGAGGCTTTGGCAAGCAGAGCACTTTCACAGAGAAATTGTGATCCTACCAAAGTTTCACATCCCTGAGATATCATAATAAGCTCTAGATATTCTTTTACTTCTTGATCTTTAAGGTAACTGATACTGATGGAGATAGAGATAGAATTTATATAGAATTTTAAAATAGAGTTCAATTCAAATTATGTTCATTTATATTAGATTATATAAGTTTTAATAATTTGATAAAGTTCTAGTTTATTAAATATTCTTTTGATTTTAATTTCTTTGTTCTTTATAAAGAAAGCCTATTCATTGTATTAGGTACCGTTAAATACATGAATAAATTGTCTCAAATTCTTCTTGTTCTTGAAATCCATTTTTCTTTATTGTTCGTTGTCAGTTTGTTAGTCATTCGTCAATTAGGTATCACAGCAAGTTGTTTTCCTTTGGCCAAACAATTCTTTCATTCTTGAATCCAAAATCAACATCCCAACCATATACTTCCAAATCATACACATAACTAAGCAAGCAACCAGAATACAAAATTCCAGGAGCAGAATAATCAAGCAGCAGTAAGAGTTGTTCCCCTTTTTTTCCTTTTTACGTTCCAGTTTCAGGAAAAAAAAGGTGGAAAAAAATAAAGCAGAAACGGAAGTTTTTGCTACAATTTACATGATCTGTAATCTATTTCTGCCGCTCATGAGAATTCAATTGAAGCAGTCCACCATCACCAGTGTACTCCTCAACCGTAGCCGTGCTATCTCGAAGCTGATAAATGAGACACTATTGTGCTCTTTTAAGTTTCATAAGGTGCCAATTTCTTTTATATTAGAAGTCTGTGTTTTGGCTTGTCAACTTTAAGGTGTGTGTACCTGTGTACTTTTCAACCAGATTCATAAGGTACCAATTATTAATAGCGCCCCAGTTATCAGATTCAGGATGGCACGGCTTTCTTTTATATTAGAAATCCATGTATTGGCTTGTCAACTTTACCCAAAATCCAAACCGTGTAAGTTTTAATGATCTGTCAGGGGAGAAAAGTGGCAGCATTAAGGTGATTGATGGTTTGTATTAATATTACCATGGATGATCTTATTAGGAGTAGACTTGCTCAAACTGAAAAAAGGTAGTAGAACTTTTTATTTTAATGAAGATCAAATAATGTTATAGCATTATAATTTAGACCATCCAAGCTCCCCACATTTAAAATTGTTTGTCAAACCATTTGATCTAAAAGTTTAAACATTTAAATAATGTCTATAACACGTCCCCTCATGTATGGCAGCAGGGGTGGATCTTTGCGGGGGGACGGGGGTTTACAGGGCCAAGTGACCCTCTAGATTTTGGAAAAAAAAATAAAAAATAAAATTGTTTAGCAATTTTTTTTTTTTTTTTTAATTAGGAGGTACCCTATAAATTTTATTTGTAACCCCCTAACCAAGTCGTCTGGGTCCGTTGCTGTATGACTGGATTTTCCCTTCAAAGTCTTATGTGTTCACGATTTCATTTAAATGAGTGTCCCTCAGAAAAGTGCATGACCTTTGTGTGCTTTGATTATAACAACCCAAATTCACTTTACCCATTGCCAATTTTACATTTGGGTCTTTCAGTAAAAAATTTGAAACTTGACTAATCTAATTGATTATTGGCCAAGAGAACCTTACATGTAAGAACCTTAAAAGAACATGGTATCTTAGTAGAAATGATTACTTAACATGGGTAGGTAGGATAATACGTCCATGTTAATTGTCAAATATTGTAGGCTCATGTCAGCGGTGGGTAAGATATCTCCTACCCACCATAGGTAGGAGATTATTTCTGTATATATTAGTGTAAGCAATATGAATTTGAGATATGTATATAAACACGTGTTATAGCAATATGAATTTTCGTGTCATATTTGAATTTGAACATCATTACTGCTAGCCTGTGAACTCCAAGAAGATATTGACAACCAGAATTATTTATATAAATGATAGGAAGTTCAATAGAGACATGAGATTTCAATCCACTTATCCTTGTCATTAAAATATATATTAGATTGGCAAATTTGCAAACTAAGAACGTTAATTTATCTGAACGTTGCAGATGAATCATTAGGCCATAAGAAAAAGAGGGATGATACCTTCTGGATGAGGCTCTGTCATGTGATAAGCATCACAAGTGAAACTTCCACCAAGAAACTCAGCATAAATATTTGCACCTCTTTTCTGCTTATCCAGAATATGAATGGAAAAGACGTTTTGGAGGATAAATTAGCCTACAAGTCATAAAAAACAGAAGAGAAAAGCATACTTGCATAAATTGGGGTTGTAGAATACCTTGGCATGTTCAAGTTCTTCCAGAAGCAATACTCCAGCCCCTTCTCCCATAACAAATCCATCACGGTTCTGTCAAAGGTCAATAATTCAATTATAGGGGACGTCCGAGCTTATTTCGGTTCATTAAAGATCATATGCAAGCACAAGCATGTTTCTCTTCCAAAAATCGGACTAATCATCGTTTCCAATTTAGCACCGGTGGAACACATTTTCTGATGCTAATAAAAGTGATGGCACGGGAGATTATTACACTATCCCAGGGACGTGAAGCTTTAGTAGGATCACAGTTTCTCTGCGAAAGTGCTCTGCATGCCACAAAACCTCCCAATCCTGAATCAAAAATTATGATTCGGAAACTGAAAGTTTCGGGTGTATGAAATGATAAAAATCTAGAACAAGGCATATACCAATTGGTATGATTGCTGCATCTGAGCCACCGCAAAGCATCATGTCCTGGAAAATCCAAAGTGTCAGGAAACATGACAATCAACTATAAGATGGTTTACTTTTGGGCACTTGTAAGTTGATTCTTCAAACAAGAAACAGATTAGATATGGTACAGTAAGAACTTATAATGAAAATGGAAGGACACTCACAGCTTCACCTCTAATTATGTGGTTAGCAGCACTCAGTATACAGAAGTTGCTTGTTGCACAGGCAGTCGATATTGAGTAGTTTGGGCCCATCCATCCCTGCAATATAATAGCAACTATGTCTCAGAAGGATTCAACGGGTTATTGATTGCTCAAGTTGCAACTGTGAAAAAATGGAATTTCTTAACCAGAGCCGTAGCAAGAATTGCAGAGCCCATGTTGGTAATTGCAAAAGGTACACAAAATGGATTCATCTTCCTATATGAAATACGCAGAGCTTCAATTCCATCTTCCAAAACCTTCATCCCGCCCATAGCTGATCCAATCAAAACGCCGCATCTAGCTTTATTTAATCCATCCATCACATCCATTGTAATTCCTCCATCAGCCAAGGCCTTCTTGCCTGCTGTGAGCATATAAAGCATGAACTTATCCAGTCTTTTAGAAAGTTTGGGTGCAACCCAACCATCTGTCGAGAAGGACTTGATCTCTCCGGCTATTCTCTGTGATAAGAGACCTTAAAGTAAACATCGAAACCAGTTGCGTCCAAAAAAATAAAGGGATATCACAAGCAAGACATACTGTTGGAAACTGGGAACAATTGAAAGCCTCTATCTCACTAATGCCACTAACACCTTCAAGCAGGTTGCTGTAAAATGCATCAGGATCACGACCAATTGATGTCTCCAAACCCATACCCGTGACAACCACTTGCCTTTTGTTGGTTGGAGGTTTCTTCTTGGGTGCTACTTCCTTGGACGATTGCACAGGTATGTCCATTGTTTCTCCTATAATTAATGTGGGAGCCAATGAGTTCATCCCAAAACAAGAAATCAAAATAGTAGGTAGTAGAAATTCATCAAAATGGATAATTTCAATTTCATTTCAGTTACATGTCAAGAAACCCAAGACCCTGCAGATAAGGAATTCATGTGACCAAGCAAGTCTCCTAAATTAAAATTGGCATTGGCTAAGTAAGTCTGAACCACCCATAGACCCAACACAACACTCACTTTGTAAGAAATATAGTTGGGAAAAGAAAGGAAAGTGAACAACAACTTCCATGGACATGGACAAACCTAAAAGAACCCAACCTCACCCTTGAAGAACTTCTCCTTTCAATAGGAAAGGTTTCCAATAAGGATTGTCGCTTAAAAGCGGTTGATGATCCCTATTCAAGAGCTTGGTCCTAGCTTTTCGTTTTCATCTTAAGTTCTGTCCTTGCAAAGATATGAGGGCATTTTTGTACCCCCGGATGGATACGGATACAGGTGACCCAGATTGAGCTATTGATTTTCTTCGAAAAACAAAAGACTACACAGGTAACAGCAAATTAATTTCTCAGACATGAATGTGCAGTCACATGCTTAAATCCATTTCTTATCAGATAAAGAGGATAAACAACTTGGTTATGTTTCATTGATGTTTAATTTTGATGAAGGTGGTGTTGTATTCGACTTTGACGATAGTGCATGAGCCATTTCCTATAGAAAAACAAAATCAGGACCCAGAAAAGTTTCTGCTGCTTTTCTTCTCTAATATGAGAGTTAGTTGAAGAATTGACTCAACTGAAAACAGAGTAAAACCACTCTTCTAGATAATTAAACTTGTTAAGAATTCAAGAAAAATGAAGAAATTTCAAGAAAATGGAACTTCAGACTTCATGCGTACAAAATGAAGAGCAATCAATACACAAGCATTAATAAGTATTCATCCAACGACAAATAAATGAGCTCTGGTTCTTGAAAATCTAGTCTACAAAAGATTGAATAACACTAGAATAAAGAATAATTTTCTATATAATCAAACCCATCATAAGCTAATACAGACGCTCACCCAATTCTTTCAAATAAATTAAGAACAAAAGCAAGATGCCATGCATGAAATCAAAATATACCAGTATGAACAGCAGTAGGTTGATTGAGTTTCCTACGTCTGCGATTCAGGGGAACAGTCGTCGATCCATACCCAAAGAAACAGTCGGA
The DNA here is from genome assembly GCF_002742605.1 of Olea europaea var. sylvestris. Classification (NCBI taxonomy): domain Eukaryota; kingdom Viridiplantae; phylum Streptophyta; class Magnoliopsida; order Lamiales; family Oleaceae; genus Olea; species Olea europaea. The sequence goes on from NC_036238.1 coordinate 14,782,106, forward strand.
AGAGAAAAAACTACCATTAGAAGATTTATAAAACTGGTTGCATGGCTCGGAGGCCAAGCAAGAAGTCACAAGATTACTAATGCCAGAGAACTCCGACGCAAATTTAACCAGGACCCTCTTCCTCCGGCGCGAAGCACATTTGCTCAACCTCGAGGACATCGACGAAGACGATAAAAATGGGATGCCCATGGACGAGTCTTGTTGACAAGAGATTGACATGCATGCCGCCATTAGCCACGAGCAAACCGCTGATGACTCCCCCATCACCCCCAAATTCCCCAAGCAACCAGTACACAAAACGAAATTATCTTTGTATACGTGCCGTATATGTAGTGTGTGTGTTTCGGTTGAATTAATTTACTTGTACAAAGTTAGTTTACAAACGAAGTGTCTAGGCCATTGATTTCTATTGATTTGAAAAGCCGTTCTTGAAATAATTGGTTCAAATGTTGTCAACAAATAGTTTGTAAATTAAATTTGTCAACATAGTTTGTAAATAGCATAATTTTTTTGCGTTGGGCTCAAAATGAGGATGGTGAAAGTAATGAGAGGAAAGGTTCAACTCCAAATTCCAAAAAATATCATGTTTTCATGTTTCAAAAATATCATAGTTTGTACAAATAGCATAATTCTTTTGCGTGGGCTCAAAATGAGGATGGTGAAAGTAATGAGAGGAAAGGTTCAACTCCAAATTCCAAAAAATATCATATTTCCATGTTTTACTTCTTGTAAGATCACTCTCACACCGGCACTAAATGAATCTGAATTCTGAAGTTACAGAGAGAGAGGAAGCACAAGACAAGTCATGTCATCTTTTTGGATTTTGCAAGTAATTGAAGTCTGAGACGCAAGTTTTTTCCTTGTTAATTTCACATGAATATCAGAGTCGGTTCATCTCTGATGCATATATTAATTTAGCACATGTTTGGTTTAATTAAAAAGGGGAATTCACTTAAAATATCTAGTCAACAATAACTTCTGATAAATTCAATCTTACTACATGTGCATCCTGATTTACACCCACGCTTACTGAATTTTCACTTAGCACAATCTCACGTCATATGTCACATCTCACACATTTAGCCCCTATTTGACAACCCTTATAATAAGAAATTTGGGTAAAATGTATTTTCGAATAATAATTTTTGGGAGAATGTGTAGTTAAGAAAGAAGGAAGTTTTTTTGATTTAAGTGTAATATTATTTTATTGAGAAATGTGTGGTTGAAAAAAAGAGAGAAAAATGTATTAAAATTTTGAAGAGAATCAAACAAGGGCCTAATTCAACCATTATAACACTTCCATGTCATCAAGGTATCAACCAAAGTGTACAAATAGCTTAATCATGGTAAAATAGCCTACAGTCAATAATATTTGGTCAAGTAGCTTTTAGTCTATTTTATCATGTATTAAAAGTCTTAAATACCTTTCATTTAAAATGTTTCAAATGCCCAATTTCAAACCAAAATTTACCAAATCCCTCAAACATAAATTTCCACTTTTATTCTCACTTTTCATACACAATTTATAACCAATGACAAAATGACGTGTTGCTTTTCTAAATGACTGAGTGCCGTTTTAACTAATTGCATGTTTGTTCACTTTATTTTCCCTTACATCCGCATGAAAATTAATGAAAACACTATGTTTGGATTGAAATTGAGAGTCTGTGAATTAAAAGGGCATGCTATCATTGTAAACGAATTGACGACGCTTTAACTAATTTTGTATCCGTCGCTTTATATTCTCTCGTACCCAAATGAAATTGACGTAAATTTATAAATGTGTTTCACACTTATTTAGGCTACAAAATATGGATAATTGTTGGCAAATATATTGGAATATGGCTTAATTTTATATAAATTATGTTTTGCTAGACAATATTGATGAATATGGTGAAATTTAGAAAAATAAGCGAAAAGGGCTAAATTAAAAAAAATCAAAGTTCAAGGACCAAAGTGTAAATAGTCTAAAGATGACCCGAAAGAAGAAATGAAGATGTGAAAGAGTTGAAGATCAATTTAGCGAAGACATGAAGCATTGGAAGAAGAAGTGAGAAAAGAGGTCAAGAAACGAGAAAATGGAGTTCGGGAATTAGAATGCAATGAATGAATTTTTACTTGAATTATGCTATAGCATAGTTATATTCTCTATGCGGTCACATGACATGATTCAGCAAGTTCCAAGGCTGAATATCATTGAACTATGCTATAGCATGTGATTGTATTATGCTATAACATAGTACATTTCGGTAGGAAAAATTCTTGTTTCCTTATATGTTTCCAACTCTTACGGAAACATAATTTGGGACGTCTTTCAAAGATCTAGGACCATCCATAAGTAGTTTACCATGCATTACAACACATTGTAAGAGGTTTCAGAGCATAGGAGACAAGAAATACGAAGATCGATTCCAAGACTCGAAAATTCAATTCAAGATTTAATTGGATGATGTCTATTTTTCAATATTTCATTTGTTTTCTTCTTCCTAACACGCTAGGCTCTATTTCTTTGTACTAGAAGAACGATGAATCGTGTAATGTGAATTTTTAATTTTAGTTTTACATAGTTGACATTGAAGACACATTTTTGGATATTGAATGATTTATATGAATTTCTTTTATCCACAATTATTGTGCATGATAGTTGTGTGAATGTGGTGACTTATTTTATACATTCGAAAGTCAACATAAGGTTCCAATAGGGAATTGAAATATACCACCATACTCTATGTGAATCTTTAAATGTTCATAAAAAATCATGCACTCTTATATGTTCTCATCTGTCATATAAATATAGATGGGGTGATATATGAGAATAGGGTTAATGTTACTCGATAGAGATTGTTGAATAAAATAGGAACATTGATTCTTCAAAATTCAACTGTATTGTCAATATGTAGAACTAAAGTTAAAAATGATTATTACATGAGAATTCGTGATCCTAGATTGTTAGTAATTCATTAGAATACACCAACTTTCATTTAGCATAATTTGCATTTAGTTAGTTAAATTCACTAATAATTGCATAAGTAGCTTCTTTTAGATATAATTTTGTCACAAAGCAACAATCTTATTGTTCTTGATTCGGATAAGGTTGTGATAATTAAAATTGAACTAAATTAATCTCTGTGAGATGATACTTGAACTCAAATTCACTTTATTACTTGTTAACGAACTCTACATTTGCGATGGTTTAATTTGAAAGATATTTTCGTGAGCATAAATAAGTTTTCATTATATTTAGATTGAAATTGGTACCCATTAACACAAAAAGGCATGATGCAGTATTAAATGATTAGATGTCATTTCAACTAATTTTGTATTTGTTTCACATTATTACACTCGTATCTACATAAAAATGAACAAATGAATTTTTTTATTACATTTGGACACTATTGTTAATACAAAGTTTACACAATAATGACCAACACTACTGTTTAGTGAGTAAACTATAATACTAAATTGCGAATGAAGATAAGTGACCCAAAATCATATCGTTTAACTTGTGTGTTTTTTAATATGTTTCAATATATTATCAATTAATTCTGAAGTGAAGTCGAGACTTTGTAACCCAATACGACATCTTGTCATTTTAAATTGTTAAGTGCCGTTTCAACTATTTTTGTGATTGTTTCAATTTATGCTCACTTGTATCCATGTGAAAATGACCGAATGAAAGTTTTCCCTACATTTGAATATCAAAGTTGAAACAAAAGTTCATCCGATATTGATCAATAATATTGTTTCGTGAGCAAATTATACTAGACTTCACTATAAATGAAAGAAAGTAACCCAAATTCCATCATATTTCAATTAAGAGATAAAATGGTAAAATACTCAATAAATTAACTTGTATCAATCTTCTAAAATGTTCCAAGATATGATTGACTAATATTGGAGTGAAATTAAGACTGCATAATCCAAAACAGCATGCTGTCATTTTAAACTACTAGGTACTGTTTCAACTTTTTTTTGTGTTCATTTAACTTTATCTTCAGTCGCGTCCATATAGAAATGAAAGAATGTAAGTTTTCATTATATTTAGGTACTAAGATCGATAAAAAAATTCACCCGATAGTGATTAATAATATTGTTCGGTGAGTAAACTATACTAGACTTGATACTCAAAAAAATTACCTTATTTAATTTGTATAAGTCTTTTAAGATGTTCAAAAATATGATCGACTAATTTTGGAGTGAAATTGAAACTCCATGATCCACAACGACTATATGTCATTTTAACTATTTTTGTGTTTATTTCACTTTATATTCACTCATATCTATATATAAATGAACAAGTTCAATTTTTTACTATATTTGGACCCCACGGTCGATATAAAATTCACGCGATAATGATCAATACTATTGTTCTGTGAGTAAATTACACTACACTTCATTACAAAAACAAAGGGAAGTAACTCAAATTTTTTTTTTTTTATATTCCAATTATAAGATAAGATACTCAAATAGTTAACTTGTTTAACTAGTACGAGTCTTCTTAGATGTTTCAAAGTGTGATCGACTAGTTTTGAAGTGACATTGAGACCTCTGAACCTAAAACGACTTGCTTTTGTTTTAAAATGGTTAGGTGTCATTTCAGTTAACTTTTTGTCCATTTTACTTTATGTGCACTCATATCTACATGAAAATGAATGAATGCAAATTTTTAATACATTTGGATGCTACAATCAATATGAAGTTCATAGGATATTGACCGATGCTATTTTCCTGTGAGTAAACTATACTAGCCTTCATTATGAATGAAGGTAAGTAACTAAAATTTCATTATATTTCTATTATAAGATAATATACTCAACAAATTAGCTCATTTAACTTATACAAGTCTTCTAATATGTTCCAAAATATGATCGACTAATTTTAGAATAAAATCGAGACCTCGTGACACAAAACGACATGTTGTCATTTTAAATGGCTAGGTATCGTTTCAATTAATTCCTGCATGTTTAAATTTATGTGCACTAGTATTCACATAAAAATAAACGAATGCAAGTCTTCACTAAAATTGGACACCACAGTTGATATAAAGTTCATGCGGTAGTGACCAACATCATTGTTTTGTTGGCAAAGTACGCTAGACTTCATTATGAACGAAGTTAAGTAACTCATATTCCATTATATTCCAAGATAAGATAATCAACAAAATAACTTGTTTAACTTGTACAAATCTCATTAGATGTTCCAATATATGATTGACAAGTTTTGGAGCGAGACCGAGTCCACATAATAAAAAAGGCATGTTGTTTTGAATGGTTAGATATCATTTCAGTTAATTTCACGTTCATTTTACTTTATGTGCATTAGTATAGACATGAAAGTGAATGAATTTAAATTTTCATTAATTTTGGATGCCACGATGAATATAAAGTTCACACGACAGTTTTAAACGTGAAATCGGGAGCTTGCGACCCAAAACGAAGTTAGTCATTTTAAACGCATGGGCATCGTTTCTAATTATTTCGTGTTTATGTCACTTCATTTTCACTTATTAACACTTGAAAGTGTAAGAACGAGAATTTTGATTACATTTTGATGTCAAGATCCACACAAAGTTCACATGATAGTGAGTAACACTATACATTCGTTTGGAAATTACACCACACTTCACAAAAAACCAAAAACGTAGGTAACGAATAGGGGATTAAAAACATAATACATCTATTCATTCAAGAGTACAAGTCTTGTATCATGTTCCAAACACTCATTTACTAGTTT